>NC_133164.1:89888839-90197685 GCF_040802235.1 Manis javanica
TACCTGCCACCCACACATGTGTGGTATACTACTCTGGACCTGAAAGACGCCTTCTTCAGTATCCCACTCTCTGAAGTTAGTCAGCCTTTGTTTGCCTTTGAGTGGCAAGAACCAGGGGGAGGAAGAAAAGGGCAGCTTACCTGGACTAGACTGCCACAGGGCTTCAAGAACTCTCCCACCTTATTCAATGAAGCCCTAAGCCAGGACCTGGAGCCCTTTCACAGGAGCCACCCCCGCGTGACACTGCTGCAGTATGTGGATAACCTGTTGCTGGCTACAGAAACCTGTGAGGAGTGTGAAGAAGCCACAGGGAACTTGCTGGCTGAACTAGGCAAACTGGGATATCGAGCCAGCACCAAGAAAGCCCACATCTGTCAGAGGTCAGTAGTCTACCTGGGGTACGAAATATCTAATGGAGCCAGGTGGCTAACGCAGGCTATGAAACAAACTATGCTGACTATCCCCGTCCCCTCCTCACCCCGGGGAGTGAGAGAATTTCTTGGCTCAGCAGGGTTTTGCAGGCTTTGGATTCCAGGGTACGCAGAAATAGCCCGACCGCTATATGAAGCAACCAAAGAAGGGCCGGGCTGGCAATGGACTCAGGAACAACAAGAGGCTTTTGACAGACTAAAAGAAGCTCTCCTCCGGGCCCCCGCCCTATCTCTGCCAGACTCAGAAAAACCCTTTATCCTGTTTATAGATGAAAAGAAGGGAGTGGCCAAAGGAGTCCTGGCTCAGCAGCTGGGCCCATGGAAGAGACCTGTGGCCTGTTTGTCCAAGCGGCTAGACCCAGTGGCCTCCAGGTGGCCACCTTGTCTGCATATCCTAGCAGCCATCGCTCTACTGGTAAAGGAGGCAGACAAGCTGACTTTTGGCCAGAACCTAAGAATAACAGCCCCACATACTGTAGAGGGGATCCTCAGGCATCCTCCAGGAAAATGGATGACGAACGCAAGACTCACCCACTACCAAGGGCTCCTACTAGACTCTCCATGAATCACCTTCTCTGACCCGGTAACCCTAAATCCTGCTACCCTTCTGCCGGACCCAGATCCGACGACCCCCATCCATGACTGTGGAGACATCCTTTCTGAAATTATCCAGGTGTGAGCAGACCTGAAAGACACACCGTTACCAAGCTGTGAGCTGAATTGGTATACGGATGGGAGCAGTTTTGTGCAGGAGGGGGTCAGGAGAGCAGGGGCAGCTATAGTAACCCACGAAGGAGAAGTTGTCTGGAGCACAGCTCTGCCCCCTGGCACCTCAGCACAGAAGGCGGAACTTATTGCTCTTGCTGAGGCCCTGGAAAGAGCAGAAGGCAAGAGGGCCAACATATACACAGATAGCAGATATGCCTTTGGCACTGTCCATGTCCACGGTGCCATCTACTGAGAAAGAGGATTCCGTTCCACGGAAGGGAAGGAACTGAGGAATCTGCAAGAAGTCCAAAGACTACTAGCTGCTGTTGAAAAACCCAAAGCAGTAGCAGTTATACATGTGCCGGGCCACCAATCAAAGAAGACACCTGAGGCCGTCGGCAACAGCCATGCTGATGTGGAAGCTAAAAGGGCAGCCCTCTTGGACTCCCTTGTACTTGCAGCCCTCGAAATACCCATACCTGAACTGCCCGCCTTGCCACCCAAACCTGAGTATTCCCCCTAGGATCTTGAGTGGATTAAGAAACAAGTCTCCGGGAAAGTGTTTAGGGAGGGAAATTGGAGTAGGGACCAAGAAGGTAGGTTGATCCTGCCTGAAGCATTGGGGCAGTACATGCTTGCTAATCTGCACAAGTCCACCCATCTAGGCTGGAAAAAGCTGCTCAGCCTTTTCCAGTCTGCGCAGTTGGTGTTTCCCCACCAGAATGAGGCAGCTCGTCAGATCACAAATGAATGCAGTAGCTGTGCAAGGCTAAGACCAGCCCCAAGAGGGCTGCACCCGGCAGGTACCCGGGAAAGGGGGAGGGCTCCAGGGAGGAATTGGGAAATAGATTTCACCAAAATAAAACCAGGGAAGTATGGATACAAGTATTTGCTGGTTATGGTAGATACTTTCTCTGGGTGGGTGGAGGCCTTTCCAACCAAGCATGAGACTAGCCAGGTAGTAGCAAAAAGATTGAGGAAATCATCCCCAGATATGGGGTCCCTGAAGCAATAGGTTCTGATAATGGCCCGGCTTTTGTTAGCAAAGTCCTGCAAGGACTAGCCCTAGCTTTGGGAGTAGATTGGAAGTTACATTGTGCTTATAACCCACAAAGCTCTGGGCAGGTAGAAAGAATGAATCGGACCCTGAAGGAGACCCTTTCTAAATTGGTATTGGAGACTGGCGGGGACTGGGTGACCCTCCTTCCCTTAGCCATCTTCCATGCTCGGAACTCCCCCTATGTACATAGTTTAACTCCATTTGAGATAATGTACGGGGCTCCTCCACCCATAATCCGGCGAGTGCAGCTTCCCAGTGTAGAGGACCCGTCCCCTGACTATCTGAAGGTGTTGCAAGCTCTTGCTAAAGTGCAGCAGGAAATCTGGCCCCTGATCAGAGCGTATTACGAGGGCGGGAAAATTCCGAGCCCAGAACATGGCATAGTCCCAGGGGATATGGTGTGGGTCAAGAGACACTAAGTGAAGACTCTCGAGCCCAGGTGGAAAGGACCTTACGTTGTATTGTTTACCACCCTCACTGCTCTCAAGGTTGATGGTATCGCTCCTTGGGTGCACCACACCCACGTTCGGAAGATCCTGCATCATCAGGATCCAGGGGCCCGCAAGGAGGAGTGGAAGGTGCAGCAGCATCCTGCGAATCCCCTGAAACTACACCTAAGCCGAAGATGAAGGGGATCCTGCTGATAAGTGCCTTAGTATGGACCTTAAAGGGAACCACATCTGTGACCAGCCCCCCCCAGCCATGGGGCCTGACCTGGGTGCTGGTCAACGGCGCAACTGGGGAAGTCATCAGTACCACAGAACACAGTGAGCCACTCAGAACCTGGTGGCCTGACCTGTTTTTCTGCCTTCGACGGATCAACCAAGGTTACCGGACCCTTTGGGGGATCGCCCCTTCGGCTGGTACCCAGGCCCAGGGATTTTATGCCTGCCCAAAAGGTAAAGGAGAGTCATGTGGGTGGGGGCCCTTCTGGTGTGCCAAATTGACCTGTGTAACCTCGAACGATGGGGGTCAGAAATGGCCGGTTACAAAAGGGGATGCTGTCAAATTTTCTTATGTCAACCAGGGCCTCCCACATCACGTGCAAAGGGACAGGGCTTGTGACTGGGACCGGGATTGGGTACGAATTCAATTCACTGAGATGGGCAAAAAGACTGAGGTATCACGTTGGATAAGAGGGCTAACATGGGGGATAAAGTACTATAAATCTTGGGGACATGAGGAAGAAGGCTCAACCCTCACCATTAAATTAACCGTGTTAGCTCCCACCGCCGCCGTAGGTCCCAACCCGGTTATAAATCCCCAGAAACCTTCAATCCAAGATAAGGGCCTGAGCAAAAAGGATGAGAAAATGCCGACCAGGACGCTTGCTCCAGAACCCACGAGAGGACCGGGTCCATCGACCTCTGGGTTATGGGCCCAGCACACTCCCTCCGGGTTAGATAATCCCATGTGGGAAATGGTGCAGGCAGTAGTAGAGACTCTTAACCACACCACTTCCTCCCTCACCGATCCCTGTTGGCTATGCTACCCAGGTTCACCCCCCCTTCTATGAGGCAATTGGGATAAATGGCTCCTACACTATCAACAACTCCCATCCCACTTACTGGGACGGGAGACCGTGGAGACTTACAATCGCTCAAGTCTCTATTGCTAGTACATGTGTAGGCACAGTCCCGACGGCCCAGAGCCAGTTATGCTCCTCCTATAATAGCACCCCGTGGGAGCAAGGAAAGTGGATTATACCCTCCTCGGGTTGGTGGCTCTGTTCAAAGACAGGCCTCACCCCGGCCTTATCCACCTCTGTGTTCAATACTAATAATGAGTTTTGTATGCTGGTGGCCATTCTTCCTCGCCTAATATATTGTTCTCATGACTCTCTCCTTTCTTATTGGGAAGAAAGGCCGAATCCCCACCGGAGCAAGAGGGAGGCTGTTACTGGCCCTGACCATTGGGATCCTCGTCTCCCTAGGGATAGCTGGGGTCGCAGCCCTTGTGACACGGGAAAAAGGGCTCACAACCCTGAGGCTGGCAGTCGACAGGGACCTAGAACAGCTCCGACAGTCAGTATCAAACCTGGAGCAATCCCTCACCTCCTTGGCAGAGGTGGTCCTACAGAACCAAAGTGACCTGGACCTCTTGTTCTTAAAAGAAGGTGGGCTATGCGCAGCCCTAAAAGAAGAATGCTGTATCTATGTAGATAAGACAGGTGCAGTTAGAGATTCCTTAGCCAAACTAAAAAAAGATCTTGACAGGCGGTGTAAAGAATATGAAAGCAGCAGCAATGAAGGCTGGTTTGAATCTTGGTTTAAGCACAAGCCATGGTTTGCTACCCTCCTCTCGGCCGTTGCAGGGCCACTGGTCATCCTGCTGTTTTTTCTTACCATTGGCCCGTGTATAATAAACAGGCTGCTTGAGTTTGTGCAAGAGAAGTTTGACACCGTCCAACTCCTGGTCCTTCGCCAAAAATATCAGACCCTCGATACCGCTGCAGAAGATTCCTTAGTCTGATCAAGAAAAGGGGGGAAATGTAAAGGAGGGCAGAGGGCATCAAGAGTCAGGAAAAAGGACTAATAACATTTAACCTAACTGCCTAAAGCATGGGCCACCCAGTTTTGAATAAACAACCCGAGGCTAAGCTTAGAAATGCGCCTGCTTTAAGTTAGATAACTAGAAGTGGGCAACAGCCTGGGGACGTGATCCGTGATAAGTCACATAGACATGCTTGGGTAAGCAAGAGATAACAATTGAAGCGGTCAGGCAACTGGAGTGTTCCCTAAAAGGTTACAATATAGAATGTGTTTTAAAATTATTGGTTGTAGAAATGCGCGGGCTTCGGTGTAACGGCTGTGAAAATCCTATATAAGCAATACCTAAAGTTGCCTGGGGGTCGGCAGCTCGGACTCGGCCTGCGTGTCAGGGGAGGTGCTGTCGACCCCAGCTTGCTGGCTGAATAAAGACTTTGCCTGTACTTACATCTCCATGCCTGTGTGCTTTGTTCTCTCGGGAAAACCCTGAGTTCCTGGACCCTAACAAAATGGATCATTTTCCAAATGCACCAGAATTTTTGCAAGAGGTAGGAGGAGGTTTTGGGGTTTTAAAATTTTCCTTTACCACTGAATGGAATATTAGAGGGTGAGATGTGCCATAATTATATTTTATTGTTGCTCATTCATCCTTTGAGGTAGACATAAGTTGTGTGCCTACATGCCTTTCTTTGAAAACAACTTTGTCCCCAATCCATGTGAGACTGGTGGGGCTGTTCATGGGTGCTCTACCCTCCCAGCTGTGACCCAGGCTGGCCAGTCAGAGCACTCCATCCTCCAGGGACTGTCAGGGCTCGACGCCAGCAGGGCCAGTCCAAATCATCCTTGACAGAGGGTGTCTGGAAACTAGAGAGAGAAGATATTTCTTCCTCTAGGAATGGGCAAGCTAGAGACCATTACTCACAGAAAAAAATAGAACTGGGGAGTGGAATGAATATTTAGTGACTATAACTTGAAAAGATCTATAAGGTTGGTTACCAGCTCATAGTCAAGAGATTGAATTGACCAGCAGCCATTTAGAGTCATAAAGGCTGGTGGTGGTCGAGAAATCTCTTATCTGGCAAACAAGGGCTTTGAATTGTTCCTACCCTAGAGCGGTGGCTCAAGAGAGGATAGCACCACCCTCAGGACTTTCCTTTCTCTATTTTCCTAATGTGTGAGTACTGCTGGGTCGTTACAGTGCAAGGGAGAGGCCTTGACGTTGGGAGGTAGGAATGCTAGGCTGTTGCAACGTACAGGACGTTCTTATGGAATGAAGAGTTGTCTCATTACCTGCTCTCCCGCTGCGGGCGAGAAAAAGGCCACCCTGTAAAAAGAAGCAGAGTCCTGACATCACCAAGGCAATGTGGGTATGGGCCACCCAGAGGTCTGAGATGCAGCCTCGGGCTGCACCTTCTCCATTTAAGCTGGTGGGTTCAGTTGGGTTTGCTCGCTTTGCAGCAGAAACAGAGCCTACAACTTCACACACTAGGGAGTACCAGGCTGCAGTTGCCTCTCATAAATCTCTAACCTTCACATTAAACTCACCCTTCATATGAAATCAGGCGAGTCTTCCATTACCCATAGATCTGACCGGGTCATGCCCGCGCCTAAATCCCTTACTGGCTCCTTGTTGCCTGACTTTCCTTAGCACTGCGTAGGAAGTCCTGGTGCCCTGGCTACTGCCCACCTCCCCAGTCCCATCCCTTGCCACTTCCTGTCTCAGACTCTGCACTCTGCAACAGCCCACTGTTGGAAGATTCTGCTCATCCATGTCTGTGCCATTGCTCATGCTGGCCTCTCTGTCTGGGATACATTGCCTATGTCTTCCAGACTCAGCTCAATTATTGAACCTCACAGGAATGAGCAGGTGGTCTATTGCCCCTCTCCAGGCCCCCATAGCACACAGCATATACCTCCATCTTATGACTGTCTGCTCTTAGATTATCTTTTGGTGTGTCTGCCTCACCCACTAGACAGATTCACAGGTTGTATCGTCTTTAAATGTATCTTTCATAGAAGCTAATAGTGGCTGGTGCATAATAGCTCATTGAAAAAGATACTGTCGAACTGAACTGGCCCTTATTGCAGATAAAATATGACAGTCTTTCTGATGTACCTTGTGATTAAGTCATCTTGGGTGCCATGTGGGACAACCTGTAATTTATATGTTGTATCCTTCACAGAGGGAAACCACGAGTATACCTATGGCCATTTGTATGACACTTGTATGAAAAAGAGCCCTTTACAGGCAAGTAATTTTAAAATTTGCGTGAGTTACTTAATTGAACCCAGGAAAACAGTACCACCATTACATCACGTCTACAGGAAGATACCAGTTTTCATTTACACCAGGCCACGGTAGTTCCCAGGCATGTATGGTGGGGTAGCAGATGGAACACTACCGTGGCTGCAGGCAGAAGTGAGGGGCCTGCCCACTGACAGTGGTTTCCTTCTCAGAAAAGCAGAGGGAACGAGACTGCCCCCAAGCCCAGAAAGCTGTTGGTTTTCTGTCTGGTTTGGGTATGAAGAAACCAGCTCCCACTGGTGGATATAAACTCTGCTCTCACTTTCCCTTTATCATCTCACAGCATCTTTCTGTGGGCAGTTTTTGTCTCAGAGGAGATGGCAGGGTGCAGAGGGTGAGCAGAAGTGAAGAAAGGTGTATTTTTAGCCATGACACAGCTGAATGTTCTGAGTCTTCTTTTACAACCACATTTAAAAATAAATGTCAAGAGTTAGGATTTAAGTGATTTCTTAGTGTCCACATCCTCTTTCCTCCTTAATGAGAGCCTGTCTTCTGACTGGTTACCCTCTACATAGTGTTTTCTTCCAACCCCTGATACATAAAGCATTAGCCGGTGAAATGCATACAATTCTTTAAGATATTACATGAAATGCTTTTGTTTTAAAGTTTCAAATATACACCGTTTTCCTCTTTTTAATAATACAACTGTTCATAGTCAAGGACATAAGAGTGAGTTACCATCAGAATCATATGTTGTTATACTTTCTCTCATTTATTCATGCAGCATTTCTGAAACATAGAAGAAAAGTAAGAAATCAGGCCAGTGTATAAAAAGTCAGCATAGCCACTCTGCTTTCCAGGAGTTACCATCTAAACAATTCTTTCTCATAGGGCTGTTTGAGTTTGCTGCCATGAGACTCCCCTGGGGTTCTCAGTAAAATGCAGATGCCTAGGCTCTGCCCAAGTTATAATGAGTCAAATCATAAGTGAGATCATATATTTGCCTGTCTTCAAGATACCTTCTACATGTAAGTAATATTTTTACTTTCAGGAAGAAATTATGATGATCACATGAAAGTCACAAGGGTGTGTGTGTGTGTGTGCGTGTGCGCGTGCATACTCCCTCGGTCAGGCCTCCAGAAGATGCTAGGTTTTACTTTAACAACTAGGACTTTACCCACTGTGTGCCATGAGACCTATGTTTAAACTTCATTTTAACCCTTATAGGCTGCATGGCCTTGAGAAAATTACCCAACTTCTTCCTATTTAATTTCACATCTGTAAACTTGGGATAAAGCCCACCTCACAGGGTTACTTTGAGAATTAGTGTAACAACATATATAAAGTCTTAACTCAACACCAGGCATAAAGTGATGGCTGCCAACAGCCATTCCTGATTTATGGACACTCTTCCAAATGAAGTTTTTTTTAAAATAATAAACTTTTTTTCTGCCCAGATAATATAAAATCAAAGAGTCAAACCATGACTTCCTATCTCCCACTGTCCTGCACCCTGGGGTTTAGGATGGTTTTTAAATTTTAAGTTAACGGGTTTTTTTTGAAGTATGAGTTACATGCTGAAAATTCACTATCTACAGTGTACAATCCAGGCACTTTTGTATACTTGCCAAGTTGCACCACCATCACCATCCTCTAATTTTAGAACATTTTCAAGATGAATTTTTAATATGTGTGTTTGTGTGCAGGCATGCCCTCCTTAGGGAAGTGAGCTCAAGAGAATCTTTTAGAACAAATATACAATATTATACCCTACAGCAGGTATTTCCTTTTTTACATACCTTAGGAGACTACAAATGCTTTCTTTTTTAAGATTTTTTTTCATCTTTCAAATTCCTCTTCAGAACTGTCTTCAGAATTTTATTCACATTATTTTAAATATCTTCAGTTGTGATGAATCTTCCCTTGAAGATAGATGTGAAAGTGATCAAAAACAGTGATTAGCTCCCTTTGGTGACAAATGGGAGAATGCAAACTGGTTAGTACTACTTGGGGGCTCAAAAATCAAGAACTATTTGTGGCTATAAATTAGTAAGACGGGTTCGGGTGTGGCCCATATGTAATTCTGAAGGTGCAAATAATCAACAAATGAATAGAAAATCGGTGAATAGCAGCTTGTAAGGTATACATTTATTGTAATCATTTCAGGAGTAAATCCAGGAATTAAATGAATTCTGCCCAACTTTGTAGCAAGTCTACTATGATAGCTACTGTATTGTACGATGAATGCGTGGCTGGCTACATGTGTCACCTGCAGTAATTAAAGGCCTTATAATATTTGTCTAAGTGTTGCCAGCACTTTCCTCTGTTCTGACACTATAGGGACTCTCAGGACAGACCACCCTGTGAAAAACCAGCATCAGGACACTCAGCATGTGGAGGTCCCCACACCCGCATGGGTAATACCGGTGTGGACTGTCTGCACTAATAGAAAACCTCTTCTTCACTTAATGCCTTAAGTTCCTGTGAGGAATTCCATGGTGCTGAGTTCTGGGTTGGGGCACCTGGACTGCTAACTTAACCCCAAGAGCAAAACCCAAGTGATTTATGAATAAGGCATTCTTTTATATCAGCAACGCCTCTCTCCTTGAGCAGGTAACAGCTGACTGCAAAACGTATTGTGCACACAGGGCACATAAGATGCATTTAAAAGATCTTCATGCCAAATATTATTGGTTTCCATGTCCAGCCCTTTTGGCAGTGTCAAAAATATATTAATGGATTATTCAAGCAGAAACACTTCAGATCCAAAGGAAGAATTCTCAAACTTAGATCTTTTTATGTTTTTTATATCTGAAAAAAATCTGCATTCTTCCTTGGCTGCATTAATAATAGCAAACATGTATTGTTTATATTAGAAATGGTTTAAATTAGTCATCTCCATATGATACTTCTGGTTACCTAATTGCACAGATTTTCTTGTTGGATATTTCAAGATCATACTGTTGACAAGTAACTATAAGAACAGAAGGATCCACTGGTTTTAATATTAGGGAACTAATTGTATGGATTCAGATATCTTGCTATTACAGCTCATG
The DNA here is from genome assembly GCF_040802235.1 of Manis javanica. NCBI lineage: Eukaryota > Metazoa > Chordata > Mammalia > Pholidota > Manidae > Manis > Manis javanica. The sequence goes on from NC_133164.1 coordinate 89,898,829, forward strand.
AAACATTTTCATATGTCCACTATTGCATTTATTTACCTTGAAGGTACTAATTATGTTCATATTATAAATGGAGAAACTGAGGCTGAAGGAGGTTCGGTAAAACTGCCCCAGGTCACAAAGTTAGTGTAATGCAGAAACAGAATCACAACCTATGACTTCGACTCCTGGCCCCAAATCCCTCCTCCTACACTTCTAACTCACCCCCTTGGTAGCTCACCCTCACCATACAACTTACAGACAGGTGTTGAGCATCTGCTCCATTCTCAAGATAGTCCTGGGGCATCTGACTGCACATTAAGTTTGGAAACATCTATTCTGAGAAGGAAAAGCCAATGGTGCTGCTTCTACCCAGAATAGACTCACAACTGTGGATAGGTGAATAGAAAGGTCCCTCCCCCTTCCTCCTACAGCCAGGGGAGAAGCCTGGTGGTCAGACAGAACTGGGTTATGCCATTGGTTACCCATTAATGTAGGAAAGATTTAATATATCAGTGTAATCAGGTCAGGGTTGTTAGCAAGAAATAGGGAAAAGATACATGGATAGAAGGAAAATAATTTTATTATATAGATAAAAATGGGGATTCCAGATAGAATTCAGTCATCGGGGCAAGATGGGTTTGGTTTTAGATATTTCAGGAGAAAGCCCACCAGTGTGCTAAATATAACCTCCCTACCTTTTGACACTTCTCTGCTCCCTCCTTCACAGGACTAGAGCTCACCTGCTTCCCTCCCCAGGGTGTCGGCAGACCCAGACCTTGAAACAGACACAACCTCTTCCTGTACACAGCAATAGTCAGTGGATGAAGAAGCCACGGACATTCACCAGAGGCTGCAAAATGTGCAAGTCATGAGAAGGAACTAAGTGAGAGGGAGTCGTGGTTATTTTTGTAAGGAAAGGTGAAGGGTAGTAGATCTGGGAACAGCAGGTTTTAGTGGAAGCAAGGAGACAGAGTGAAGGGGAGGGATGCAGGAGGAAGGGCAAAAGGAATGCAGGAGAGAGAAAGAGAGTGAAAGAGAAAACCCTCTGAAGACCAAGAAGGGCCCCAAGTTCCCACTCAAAGATGGACAGGAGGCCTCACAGCTTGAGCTGCCAGGACAGGAAAACAACTGGAGGTGAGACATTGTGCTCTGAATCTATCCAGTCACAGGACAGTGATCTAAACTCCAGCAAACACCTGCTAAAATCCATATTGTGTCCATTGGGTATTCAGTTTTGGGAAAAGCAGATGAGGTATCCAATCCAAAGGGGATGTTTTTTCTGCTCCACAGTCACTGCTGTGGTCTCCAGGGCAGCGTGAATGTCCTGTCAGAGACATCCATTCTGCCAGAGAAACAGCCAGGTGGACCCCCAGGGGTCCCCTCTGAGAGACCAGCTAGTGACCCACTGTGAGCAGAAGCGGAAGGAACCTGCTACACAACCCTCAGCCCGATTTGCCTTCTAATTCAAGGCAGTTATCTTCCCTCACCTTCAGTAGTAGAGTAACAGGAATGTGTGTGACAGCAAAGCTAGCATAGCATGAAACGTGGTGACATCCATTTCTCTGTTCTCCTTTTTAGAGTTCTAGACATTGTGGACACTTCAATTGATTTCAATTGATAGTGCAGGTTCACAAAAAGATATATTAAGGCGTGGTTATTGGCATTATTAATAACTTTTATACAACCTCAGCTCACACAACAAGATTTTCTTAAAGTAGTATATTCTCTCTAAGTACATTTAAAATGTAATTCCAAAACACTGTTAAGGCTGATTATGTTTACTCTCTCTCCCCTCCCATGCCTTTTACCCTTTGTCTTGCATCCCTTTCCTTTAACTTGTCTCCTTGCTTTCACTAATATTTGCTGTTTCCATTTATCACCCCTCACTCCTCCTTGCAGAAATAATCAAGACTCCCTCTTTCTTGTTCTCTTCTCATGATCTACACATATTGCAGCCTCTGGTGAATGTCCAAGACAAGGGTAGGGGATGTTTGTTAGTTGTCTCTCTGACATTCATTTCCTACCTCCCTATTCCTGATTTCCCAACCATGGAGTTTGTGTGGAATTGGTTCCACCTCCCAGATCCTGGAACAGGCTTGAAATGGCTTAATCCAATCCCATGAGCTGCCCCCTCCTAACCACACTGATTGGTTCAGTCAGGCCAGTCAAAGCCAGTGAGATTCATATTAGGGGTGTTAGTTAAGCATTAGAAAAGCAATGCCATTTTACTGGATGTAAGCAGTCACCCTGCGAGATGCCAGCTATTTTGAGACCAGGAGAGGAGGGCCTGTCTGAAAACAGAGCCACCAAGCCCCAGCTGGCAGATCGGAGAGGAGGAGGGGTGGAGAAACCGGGTCCTAATCAGTGTTGCAGCCCGAGTATGGCCTCATTTTGGGAACCCCCTTTCATGAATCAATAAATCTGCTTTTCTGAAACAATTTGGGTCAGGTTTTTCTGTTACTTGCAACTAAGACATCTTAACTTATGAAAAAATCTGTCTAAAACTTTCCACGACCATTTGGACTTGGAATTTCATTTTCATAATGAAATCTCATGAGGAATGACAAAATATTGACAATACCCAGGAGAGGTGTGGAGAGAGGGAGGAGGGTCTTCCTCCACTTGAGAGCTTTTCTTCCCCTCTGCCTTACTCTCCTCTCCCCATTCAAAGGGAACACTTGGGTGAATCCCATTAGGCTGCAGCCAAGTGCTCTGAAGACTGCAGGTTGCTGAGAATCTCACAAGGACAAGCACACGGTGCCCTGACATGTTAGTGATCTAGGTTTTCCTTCCTTTGGTAGGTATATGCACCATGACCTCTTAAATATCCATCATTATCTGCCATTATTGTCTAGTGAAAAAAACACAATCTGCCTAAATTCCCCACCCACTAGGTGAGCCTTGGGCAGGTGTCAGTGCCAACTGCCACTGCCACAAGTGTAATTCCTGGCTCATGTGCTGTGTCTCATCAGGATTGTGGGGCCCATTTTGAATCCTCTTTGTATCAGCCATCACAGAGCAAATAGGTGAAAATGTCTATTTATGCAGCTGCTGCTAATTAATTGTGTTGGTACCTGGCTAAATCCAATTTGGCATATATCTGGTATATTACATGGCAGAATTATCCTCTACGCATACTGAAGGGCCCCCACCCGTAAGATGGCGAACTTCCAGCTTCTCTTCCGGGTCCTCGGTTCCCGACGGCGCCACCTGAAGCCCAATCACCTCTCTCCCCTCTCCCAATCCAGTAGCCCTAGCCAACAGCCACCAGCCCTGTAGAAGTAACACCACAATCACCCCATGCCCCTTCCTATATAACCCAGCACCTTTCCCTAATAAAACAGAATTCTCCGGTGAATTGCTGCTGTGTGTCGCTCCTTCCTTTCATTGGTGCCGAAACCCGAGGGCCTCCCAAAATTATCATGTCTTTGCCCCCATCACCTGTTTCCCCCCCACAGACTGAGCCAGAACCCTTCAGTCCCCCTCAGACTCGGTCCCGAGGGCCTCCCAAAATTAGCATCGTGCGCGTTCACATCCCTTTCTCCTTAGGAGATTTAGCCCAACTTGAGAAATGCCTAGGTTCCTTTTCCACTGATCCCACGACATACATCAGGGAGTTTCAATGGACCCTCCAGTCTTACAGCCTCACACATCATGACATTTTCATGCTCCTGGCCAATACTCTCCTCCCTTAAGAGCATAGACGAGTTTGGGACTTTGCCCAAACGCACGCTACCGAAACCCACAGGACTGACCCCACCTATCCCCCTGGCCCAACCACTGTCCCCAAACAAGACCCACACTGGGATTATAACACCGCCGTGGGTCTCCGCTCTTGAGATATTTTCGCCTCCTGCTTAATAGCAGGTCTGAAAAAGGCAGCTCGTAAAGTAGTCAATTTTCAAAAGCTCCACGACATAATTCAAAGGAGGGAGGAAACCCCCTCTGAGTTCTTAGACAGACTCACTCAAGCCCTATTACAGTATACCAGCCTGGACCCAGAAACGCCTGACGGAAGACATGTCCATATGACATACTTCCTAGCTCAAAGCTACCCCGACATTAAAGCTAAACTCAAAAAGTTAGAACAGGGCCCCACTACCCCACAGACTGAGATCCTAACAGTGGCCTTTAAAGTCTTCCATAACCGGGAGGAGGAGAAAGAACGCTGTAAACAAAAGGCTGATCAGGCCAATTTCCAAATGTTGGCCCAGCTGATAAAACCACAACCTGGGCGCCCCTCTACTAACAAGCCCCACCCCAGGAGCTTGTTTCAAGTGCGGAAAAGAAGGACATTGGTCAAGGGCGTGCCCCTCCCCCAGATCTCCTACCACCCCATGCCCCAGATGCCACAAAAAGGGCCACTGGGGGTCTGTTGCCCAACCCCCCGAAGGGGAGGGTGAACGAACAACCCCCATCCTAAGCCCGCCATAGTGGGGCTGGCAGAAGATTGATGGGGCCTGGGGGCTTCTCACCTGACCATTTCCATCACCAAACAGGAGCCCAGGGTTACTTTAATAGTAGACAGTTGCCCCATCTCCTTCCTCCTAGATACAGGAGCCACTTTCTCAGTCTTGCGAGAATACCGGGGCCCTACCACGCCTGCCATTACTCCTATAGTCGGGGTAGGAGGTAAACAGATTTTCCCATTAAAACTCCCCCCCGCCCCTTTTATGCACAATCCAAGACAATCCCATACCTTTCTCCCACTCCTTCCTGGTTATGCCCCAGTGTCCCATCCCTTTACTAGGACGGGACATCCTTTCTCTCCTCCATGTTTCCATAATTATATCCACTCTCACAGCCCCCAGTACTCCCTTTCTGATGGCCCTCAAAGCCGACGACCCCCCTCTACCCAATGAAAGCTCCAGTTCTGCCCTCATACACCCTGTAAATCCCAAAGTTTGGGACATTACAAGCCCCTCCGTGGCTCTATGTCCTCCTGCCTCTACCAAATTACGTGACCCCTCTCAGTATATCTGTCAGGCCCAATACCCCCTAACCACTTCAGCCTTCATAGGCCTCCAACCCATCATTCAAGATCTCTTAAACAAAAATTACCTCAGACCCACTCACTCCCCGTTTAATACCCCCATATTAGCTGTTAAAAAAACCAACAGATCTTTCCGCCTTGTCCAAGACCTTCGCCTCATCAACATGGCCGTTGTCCCTATCCATCCCTTAGTTCCAAATCCATACACCCTTTTATCGCAGATCCCTGCCTCCGCATCCCACTTCTCAGTCCTAGATCTCAAGGATGCATTTTTTTCTATCCCTCTGGACCCCTCTCCCAAGATTTTTTCACCTTCACCTGGACGGACCCATACACAAGACATTCTGAACAACTCACTTGGACAGTTTTGCCACAAGGCTTCCGAGATAGTCCCCATATTTTTGGACAGGTCCTAGCTCAGGACCTCAAACAGTTTCATCATGATCACTCCGAGTCCACCTTACTACAATACGTAGACGATCTTCTACTCTGCAGTCCCTCGTGGGAATAGTCTCAACTTGACACTGCCTCCCTACTTAACCTTCTAGCTTCCAGAGGTTACCGGGCATCCCCCGTCAAAGCTCAAATCTCTTCCCCTCTGTCACTTACCTCGGATTCCTTCTGTCTCAACAAAGAAAGTCCATTACCTTAGACAGAAAACGACTCCTCTCTGACCTGCCCGTTCCCAAAACCAAGACAGAAATCCTTTCCTTTCTAGGCCTGGCTGGGTATTTTAGAGCGTGGATCCCTAACTTCTTCCTGTTGGCAAGACCCCTATACGACCTCAGCAAGGGCACCCCTGAAGAACCATTATCATCCTCACCCCGACACTCCTTCATTAAGCTCCGTCAAGCCCTTGTGGAAGCCCCAGCTCTCCATCTTCCTGATTTGTCGAAGCCCTTCTCATTATACATTCATGAGAGGTCCAGTCAAGCTCTAGGAGTCCTAGGCCAATATTATGGCCCATCCTTTGCCCTAGTAGCTTACCTTTCCAAGCAATTAGACCCCACAGTTCGGGGATGGGCCCCCTGCCTACAGGCATTAGCTGCTGGGCAGCTCTTGCAGAAAGAAGCTCATAAACTAACATTCGGGGTGCCCCTTACCATTCTGTCCCCACATCACCTAAAAGATCTCTTAACCTACATAAGTTTACAGACTCTCCCTCCCTCCAGACTCCTGACCTTACTGTCCTCTTTCCTCCAAAATCCAGACATTTCTTTCCTCCCCTGCCAGCCCCTGAATCCGGCCACTCTTCTTCCTCTACCCTACTCTCCTCATACTCCCTCACATGATTGCCTAGAAGCCCTTCACAACTTCCTTCTGTGCCTCTCCACGATCTCCGAAGGAGCCCTCTCACACTCCGACCTCATCTGGTTTACTGATGGGTCCTCCTTTAAACATGAGGGCACCCACTATGCAGGATACGCAGTAGTCTCCCTCGAAGACATCACTGAGGCACAAGCCCTACCCCCCCGGTACAACCAATCAACAGGCCGAACTCATTGCAGCCACCAGAGCTTGCACTCTGGCCTGGGACACGTCTCTCACACTGTACACTGACTCCAAATACGTATTCCACATTCTCTTGTCTCACGCGGCAGTATGGAAAGAACGAGGCCTCCTCACCACAAAAGGAAATTTCATCACTAATTCAGCCTTAATTACTAAACTTCTAGAGGCTTCACAACTCCCACACGGACTAGGCATAGTCCACTGCAAATCACATCAAAAGGATGACTCCCCCATTGCAAGAGGTAACACCAAAGCCAACAGAGTAGCCTGGTCAGTTGCCCTATCAGAAGACACACCAGACAGCAGTCTGTCTCTCCTTGAGGTTTTAGCCTTATCACAAGACACCCTCTGTTCCCAGGACAAAGAATCTCTCTTCCGCTTCTTACACGATCTGTTCCATCCCAGCCCCCAATCCTTGATCCATTTTTTACAATCCCTTTTTTCTCTCTCTCCTGAAGACAAAACCCTACTTAACCAAATCACCCACAGGTGCACCATCTGCCAAAGCACTGACCCTAATACCCCCCTCAAGGCCCGACCCTTCCTGGCTCATCAAGCAAGGGGTAATGTCCCTCCGCAGATTGGCAAATGGACTTCACTAACATGCCCCCTGTACGGCGTACCAGATACCTACTCGTGTTAGTAGATACATTTTCAGGATGGGTCGAAGCTTTCCCCACCACTAACAAACGAGCGTCCGCAGTTGCCTCTATCCTCCTCACCCAGATCTTTCCTAGGTTCGGGATGCCCACTTCCCTCCAATCAGATAACAGCCCTGAGTTCACTGCCCAAATTATCCAGAACCTCTCCAAGTCGCTCTCGCCCCCCTGGCATTTACATTGTCCTTATCAACCACAGGCTTCCGGAAAAGTAGAAACAACCAATAGGACTCTAAAGGACATCCTGACCAAACTATCTCTAGAACTACACCTTGACTGGGTTCGCTTACTTCCCTTAGCTCTACTCTGCATTTGGGCCCTCCCAAAGAAACCTTCCTTCTTGTCGCCCTTTGAGATCATGTACGGCTGCCCGATTCTACCCCCAGGGCTCCCTTCCCACAAAGGACCAATTCCTCACAATATGGCCCTTCCGCGACTCTCTCTCCTCCACACTGAATTGTGGAAATATCAGGATTGGCTCCTTCCTGATCCATCTGCCTCCCAAAATCCTCCTGTCTTACAGCTCAGCCAACTAGTGTTTTATAAGCCGCCAGAGGATCGGCCCTCTCTCACCCCGAAATGGGAAGGTCCACACCCAGTTATTCTCTGCACCCCCTTGGCCGCCAAGCTCTTACTGCCTGATAACTCTGTCACCCCTTAGATTCATATCTCCAGGTTGAAACCAAATACCCAGGACCCACCTTCTCTGGACACCCAAGACCCATCAGTCACAATCCAGAGTCCTTCGGATACAGCCCAAGACGCTGTCTACTCTACCACACCTCATCCCTCTGATCCCTTGAAACTCCGCATCTCCTGTTCACCCCCTTTGCCATCCATACCCGAACCATGACTTTTTCCTCCTTTACTGCTCTCTCGCTTTTTTTCCTCATTCCTATTGTCTTCCCTGCCACCCCAGCCTCCTTTGTATGGCGATTCAAAGTCAGACAGACTTACACACAGCATCAAACAAAAGTTACTGCCCTCATTGCCACATCAGACTGCCCTCTGAAAGGCTGCTCTGAGCCTTTATACCTCCACTTTCCTCCCTCCACCGAAGTGTTCACTAGCAGCTACCTTTATTCTCCCTACCTCTGCTTCCTCTATGACCAAAAACAAGCCTATTGCAGGCGATGGCCAGACACCTACGGGGGATGTCCCTACTGGTCTTGTGCCATTCACTACATGGGTAACTCCCAGTACCCACAGTATTACTCCTCCAACCGTTTCATTAAATATACCAACAGCTCATTCTCCTTATCAATCCCAGATCCCTGGGACTCTCAATGGGCCGCTGGGGTCACAGCCTCAGTTTACTATGGGGGGTCCTCGACCCCCCACAGTACCCTTCATATCTCTCGAGAGTATGTTCCCTCTCACTCCCAGATCTCTCAAGTTGCATCAGATATAGGACATTCTGAAAAAGTCATTATCCAAACTCTTGACAGCGCCTCTTCATCTTCTTATTCCTCCTACTCTTGATTACAGCGCATTCAAGACACCACCATCTTTCTCAACCACACCCTTAACACCGCCAATTGTTTCTTGTGCGCATCACTACAGCGCCCACTGCTGGCTGCCGTGCCCCTTAATATTTCCAACTACTTCCATGCAGAAGGACAACCCCTCTGCCCCCTGGCAGACATACCCCTATGGGAACCAGAATACACAGATAATCTCACCATCCACCACTGTGTAGGCCCAACTCCACCCCTCTCCAGTGCACTTCACTGCCTCTCTATCTACACCCCTACCTCCGGCTCTAAGACTTTTACGCAACCGGGACACTTCTTTTGGTGTAATGGCAGACTTTTCAACTCACTGCCTCCCAACTCCAATATACCCTGCATTCACGTCACCCTAATCCCACAGCTTACACTTTACAGCATGGCAGAATTTCTTGAGCTCCAAACTCCGTTGCCCTCGCGCACAAAAAGGGCTGCTTTCCTTCCCATCATGGTCTGTATCTCTTTGACCACCTCAGCCATTGGGGCAGGGTTTTCGGGAGGAGCCTTGGGTCACTCTCTATGGGCAATTAGAGATCTCAACACCAAACTTGAGGGAGCCCTGACATCCACTGCAGATTTCCTACCCTCTCTCCAAAGACAGGTCACTTCGCTAGCTAAGCTCACCCTTCAAAACCGGCGGGCCCTAGAACTGCTTACAGCCGAGAAGGGCGGCACCTGCATCTTCCTCCAGGAAGAGTGCTGCTATTACATCAACGAATCTGGCATTGTAGAAACTGACATTACCAAACTCACCGACCTTGCCTCCAGCCTCCACTCTGCTTCCAATTCCAACCCATTCTCTTCAATACTAACAAACCCCCTCCTTACCTGGCTCTGGCCCATTGCAGGCCCCATAATAATCATTCTTCTCGCCTGTCTCTTACCCTGTATAATAAAGTTCATCAAATCCCACGTTGGAAAAATCTCTAATCAAACTTTCAACCAGCTTTTACTCAGGAACTATCAGCTTCTGGCCACAGAAGATCCCTCACCCTCACGTAACCTCCTCACCACACGCTGAGATGGACCCCTCTCTCCGCTGGAAACTGTTCCTAGAAACAATGGCCGCAGATGCCTGGCTTCTGGCACCCGTATCCTCTTGGCACCATTGGGATCAACAAGTTCTCGACCTATGGTTACAGGGAACCTTCATTGATTTCCAACCTGAAGAAGTCCACACCTACTCCTCCTTACTGTGGGGAGTCCTATCAACCCTTTCCTCCCAGTCCTCAAGCCCTCACTCCCTTCTCCACCCCTGTTCAGCAGGAAGCAGTCAGAGAGAAAGCAACGTCCACAACCCCATAGAGGAGAAAGGAGGGAATGAAAGGCCCCCACCCGTAAGATGGCGAACTTCCGGCTTCTCTTCCGGGTCCTCGGTTCCTGATGGCGCCACCTGAAGCCCAATCACCTCTCTCCCCCCTCCCAATCCCAGCACCTAGCCAATAGCCACCAGCCCCGTAGAAGTAACACCACAATCACCCCATGCCCCTTCCTATATAACCCAGCACCTTTCCCTAAAAAAGCGGAATTCTCCAGTGAATTGCTGCTGTGTGTCGCTCCTTCCTTTCACATACCACTCTTCCCCTCCCTGTTATGGGGTGCTGGGCCAATGCACCGGACCTTGCCCCAGTCATTCACCAGTTACATTTCACTAGGTCTGTGTAACCGACTGTGCTGGGTTCTTGGGACAGAACTAGCCTCACAAAGGTTGCTGTTTTGCTCACCCTCCCCCAAGCTTCAGCTACAGGGCCTCAGGCACAACATGTTCATAATGTCCGTGGTGCCACCAATTCCTAGCCTTTTTTTTCTCTTCTGGAGCCAGTGGCTTCCCTCCCTTGTGGACTAGATTATTTCAGGGATTTGGGGTGGATGGTTCCACAGATCCAAAGTTCAGGCAGCTTGTAAGCACTGGGCATGTTGTCAGGTCCTGTTACCACAGGCAATGTGGAGCCAGAGGCCCCTCTCTGGCCACTGACTCCAAACTCAGCAGGTGACCTGTGCTCCCCCAGCTGGGGAAGGGAGCCCAAGCACAGTGCTCTATGCCCCTATGACTCAGACGAGAAAAAAAAGTCTAGGAATTGGTGGCACCACAGGCATTGTGAACATGTTGTGCCTCGTGTGAGCCACATGGCCAGTAACACACATGCACACACACATACATTTATTCAAGAACCCCTGGGCACCCTGTCACTGAGAATCTAGCCCTCAGTGCTGGCTTATTGGAACCTAACAACTCTCAACATCCATTCTCATGATTAACACCATTCAGACCCCAGGAAAATGCTACTCATCTCTTGCTCAATGTCCTATAAACCAACGTTACAGTCTCTGAACACCATGAAGGTCTGTGGCATTTTCAGAAGAGAAATACTTCTCAGGTCACATGAACGCTATGATTGCTGCATTATAAAGTACTGGGAATCATCATTTTCTTGCTTCTTTTGGTGTCCCAATTTATGGCCCCAGATGTACTCAAGAATTAGCATGGTTTTGTAAGTTACACATGACAGCTAAGGAATGACAAATTCATGTTACTCTTAAATTTGTAGATATGAATGTTGGAAATAGTGTATGGATTTAGAGGTTCTTGTAAGGCATGATACAAATCACAACATAAGTGATGACTTATATGATGAAATCAAATTATTTTGTAATATTTTCTGTTATAATTTATTATATTGACCCCATTATAATGATGGACATGATATTTAAAATGCATGGGTTATCTTTAAACCTGAATATCGCTTTAATTTTTGAAAACGATTTCAGTTGTAAATGCTTCACCTGAGTAATTCAATTTCTCCAAATTAAAATTACTAAACTACACTCTGAGAACTAGTGACCTAAGCAAGGTGGTCTAATTTGGCATTAACAACATAATTTTGGTTGTAACCACATATTCAGTGTTTTTGCTAAAATACAAGGTGAGAAAAATTAATTTATAGAAAAACATAAAAATGATTTAGGAATTTTGTCTCCGTATTATTACCCATCCAGGCATCACCAGCCCATCATCAGAACAGTTAGACATGTAAAAATGACTAAATTGTCATTCTTGACATTTTGCTGATATCGGTCACATAATAAACCATAGCTTTAAACTTATTTTTCCCCTTCGTTGGCTATAAAACTGTAATTGTTGTCAGGTTGAGAACAGGATACACTTTACATCTTAATTGGTAATCTTTGTATGCCAACATGGGCCTCCTTGTGCTCTCTTGCCCCAGCGCGCAAACGTCCCTAGCGGCCGGGAGTGTTCCTACGTGGAGCCAGTTCCTCAACGCCGGGCTCAGGACAGGGGTCCCGCAGGTCCCCGAGGATCCTGCCCCCGCCGCCCATCTCCTCGGGGATTGGCTGCCTCGGCTGGTGGGAGGCCCCAGATGCGGATGAAGTTGGGGGTCCCGGGCGCTGGCTGCTGGGGGTCTCAGGCCCTCGTGGCGGCTGAGGCGCCGCGCGCGAGGTGCGCAGGGGGTCCCCAGTCGCGCGCTCTCGCTGCGACCCCGGCGGAGATCCCCGGCCCTTTTACACCCCGCTTGCCCTCTCGCGCCCCGCCTGCCGCGGCGCTCCCCGGCTTCCTCGCGACACCCGGGTCCCGCGTTTTGCAGGAGTGGAGGTCAAGGCCCGGGCCTGGGAGCCTCGTGTGTCCGAGCAGGCTCGGCGCGCTGGCGCCCGGGGCTGCTGGGGGGCGCGGGGTGGGGTCCCGGGCCGGGGTCGGGCCGCGGGGCTGCTCGGGCCTCAGCTCTGCGAGGCTACAGACACCCGGAAACGGATTCCGCCGCCGAGTCCGCGCCGACCGGGCGCCTCGGAGGGGGCGAGCGGGCGGGCGCCTGCTGAGTAATCCCCGCGGGAGGGAGGCGGCAGCCCGGGCGCCCACGTCCCCGCCGCGCTGTAGCCCGGCCGCGGCTCCCCCGCCGCGCCCCGCCCTCGCCCGCCGCGCGCCACTCGGGGCAGGTAGAGCCGGGCTCCGGGCGCGCGCGGGGCCGCAGCAGCCACACCGACCTCGCCTCGGCCCTGCGCAGAGTCTCGCGCGCCCATGGCCGGTTCGGAGCAGCAGCGGCCGCGGCGACAGGACGACGGGGCCTCGGCCGCGGCGGCGGCGCCCCTGCAGGACGCGGAGCTGGCCCTGGCCGGCATCAACATGCTGCTCAACAACGGCTTCAGGGAGTCGGACCAGCTTTTCAAACAATACAGGTGACCCGCGCGCCCTGCTCCCCGCCCCGGCCACGCGCACCTCGCGTTCAGCTCGCGCGCTTTCTTCTGCGGCTGGAGCCCCCTCCCCTCCCGTGGGTCATTAATTCCTCGACCCCCTTGTCACCACCCTCGGCCTGAGGTGCAGCCGGCGCCTCAGCGCCTTGGCCAGATCGCTCCTTTCCGCCCCCCACCCTCCGCGGGAACCGCCGCGCGTCCTCCCCGCGCTCCCGCGGCCTCCCCTCACTTTCTCCCCGGCCTGGCCCTGCGAGAGGGGCGCTCAGTGCTTGCTCGCCGCCGGCCCTCGGGTTGCCTTGCCGCCGCCGGGTCCGGAGTCCATTGGCTTTGGGACCCGGGGCCGGATGCGCTGTGAGGCAGCTGCGAGCTCAGACTTGGGGTGTTGGGACTGCAGTTCTCTTGCTGCCGGAGCAGCCTTTGTGACACGGAGCACAGCAGCTGCATCGTGCTTTATTCTTGCGCCTTGCATTACTTTTCGTCATTGTACGATGCTTTTATTGTGTGAAAACAGGAAATGCCTGGTTGCCTTGCGGTGCAGGAATTAGAAAGGAAACTCAACCAAAGACTGCTCGCTCACCTCTCCCTGCCTGGCTTCTAAGACTCAGTTCTCAAAATGAGTCCTAATGCCCGTCAAGTGAGCGTATTTATTATGGGTTTCTCTAACTTGAAGAAGAAAATGGGGCGATTTCAAATATATGTAAGAGTGGAAGGAAGAACACGTGTGTCGAGTTAATTATTCATCTTTTAAAAAATGAAGTGAAGGCGCTGCAACTTGGTAGCTTTCTCGTGGCTAGGGGAGGAGCGTTCCGTTTCACTGGGGACCTGAAGCATCTGCTTTCTGCTTCAGGAAGCAAGTGTGTGATTTGCCCTTTGAGCATTTACAAGATTCAGAGATGTTGATTAGCAGCGCTTCCCTGTAGATGTTTAAGGGCCATATGCTTAAGACTTGTTTAGACCTTGTGGTTTGGTAGTAATGAGAGGACCGATGTGCATCTGCGATTGGGAGCCACAGTCCGTAAAATGAGAGCGTGAAGTTTTCAGACCTCAGAGAATGGTGGTTTCTGTTGAATGAACGTCATTTCTTAAATGGCAAAGCAGTATCTCACAACTGTAAACTTTTCTCTACAGACATTTTACCGTTAAATCAGTTTTTAAAAAAAATCTGGAAATGAAAACTTCTTAGCTTTACTCAGAACATTTTATTTTTAAATCATACAAGTCTGATTTCAAGCCAGAGTTTCATCAGAGGCCATTCATGGAGGATAGATTTAAAAGATTTGCATGTCCTGCAATCTCTCTGGTGTAGTCTTCTTTATTAGCTCTCTTGAGAATGTATTTCTTGGAGAACAACAACAAAATGTCTGATTGTTTCATATACTGGTTTGTGTTGTATGAGAGAGGGGTGGAGAAAAACCTTAGAGTCAAGTTTACTCTAATTGTGGATCAAGATATGGTGCTGGCATATTTCAATACTAATTGCTTTGAAATATTGTTACTTATTCTAGTGATCTCTTTTTTCTAAACTGCTTTAGTGTACTTAAATACTACCTTGTGATTCCTAATATATTTAAAGCATGACATAACAGTATTTTTGCCTTATCTAGACAATTGTATGCAGCGTTAATAATGAGTTCTTTGCGGGTGGTGTATTGTGGGAGAGGGACAGGGGAGGTCTCCAGGGAGGATTTACATTGTAGGTAGGCACTGTCTGCTTGTATTTTGAAAGGGGAACTGAAGATTAAAAAGAAAACAAAATATTGTATCTATTCCCTGCCAAGCACAGTGTCTTTCAATCCCTTACATTCTCATTATTTCAGTGACAACAAAAGGAAGAGGTGTATTTTATCGTGACAGTTTTATAATGGGAGAGGATCGAGTCTTAGGGTTTAGCATGGACCAGGACACAAGCCCTGGGGTTGTAAAATCAAGGACTCTTTTCATGATACCACTCAGCCTGTCTTACTCATTTCTCAGTTGCCCTGTGACCTTATTTTCCAGCAGCTTAAAAAGACTTTGCCAGGGGTGGGCAGTGGGAGCAGTATCCTGTCAGCGTTCCCTCGCTCCATCCGACTTGCTGGTTACCTGGGAACCAGGGCATGCTGCCCATCTCCCCAGCAGTGCTGCTGGTCCGTGTTTGGGAAAGCCCAGGGAGCAGTGTGGTCGGGGACCAGAGCCCCAAACCAGGGCTGCTGTCCTAGTTTTGCCACTTTTGTAGCTGCTGACTTTGGTTTCCCAGAATTGGCTTCCTTGCCTGTAAAATGGGAGTAGCCCACTTCCTGGTGTGGTTAGAATTAAAAGAAGTGATCCATGGCGGCGGGCACGATATAAGCTCTTCGTGAACGCCAGCTAGCTCTGCACTTGATGCCTGTATTTCCCCATATTGTGCCTTCCTTCCTGGTGGTATTATTTGAGTACAAGAAAAATCATCCCGTACACAGGTAGTGTTCATATCTAAAGTTAGCCTCACTTATTGCATTTGAAAGGTTTAGAGCTGGTGGTGTATTGGGACACTTCTCCTGTTCGCAACTTGAACAGCGTGCAGGGGAGGGAAACTGAGCAGTGGCTTCCTTGTGAGTGTTTGAGGAGTACCTCCAGCTCACTTTTTGGAAAAGGGAGCAATTTAGTTATCTCTGTTTGATCATGGAAGACTGCTCTTCTAGTAAACCTTCCAGAATCTTATTACAGTTTAACAGTAGAAACGTATTTTGTATCCGAAATAACAACATTTTTATTGAAGCACGAAGGTCATTTTCTCTTGCTACATTAGTAGGATGATAAAAGTTTCATCAAAGCTACCTAGCGAGAAACAGTTGCTTTGTAGAAACAGATACCATTAAGGCCATTCTGGATTAGCGGAAAGTCTGTAGATTGCATAACTCAGATATCACACAAATGGTAATCAGAAATGTATGCGCAGAAGAGGCTTTCTATTGAGCTCTAAGACATGCCATGGTTGGGATTTCAAAATGTATCTGTCACTTCTACTAAAACAATTGCAATAATGTACCAAGCTGCCCCATTGTTAGTGCTGAGCCGCCATCATGCACTTGGAGAGAGATGTGTTCCCAGAGGTTCGGACAGATGCCTGCTGCATCGAGGGCTTGCTACTTTGAGCCTAAGGACATACCTTTGTAACTTCATGATACTGACCACCTGACATCCAGTTCCTGGTGTTGGTCTTAGGGCGCTTCTCAGCTGCCAGTGCTCACTGTCCTCCTACACACACACGCACACACACACAAACGCATGCACACACACACACAAACACATGCACACACACTCTCTCCCTCTCTCTCTGAACTGATTTGATACACACTCAGACCTTTAGGTCCTCAGGCACATCATAGTCTGTGGTTTTGTGCACAAGACAGGCGCTTGCTTTTTATGTGTCCCGGCGTAGGTAAGATTGACAGTGGTAGGGAGGCGGGGAGGCAGATCTGTCACCCACTGTGGCCTGTAGGAGTAGAGAGAAGCAGCTTGTAGCCCAGCTTGAAGGACATTTTGTAGGGGAATTGATGCCTGAGCATCATGATGGGGCAGAAGTAAGTTGAGGAACATTTGGGAGGGACCAGTGAAGGGGAGTGTGACAGGTGACAAAATGGTGAAACCCCCCTTGGGGAGGTGGAATGGCCTCTGCAGGAGAGGGATGAGAACTGCCAGCTGGCCAGATCATCAGGCAGCCACAGTTGACGGCTTGTTCTACACTTACTTTCTTCTCTGGTATACTGGTTGGTTTATATTCCTGCGCATCAGCACTGGTTTGCAGATCACTGCTAAGGGTGTGGCCACCTCACTTTTACCATGACCCTCAGTGTGGGTCTCACATCCACAATTAACTCTGGGCTTCTTAGTAATGTAAGGACCACGGGGGCTTATGCTCTTCTGTCTTTGGCCGGAAAGATTACTTTGTTTTTAAACAGATGACTAGCAGGAGAGGGGCAGCACCCTGAGACAGGAGGAGGCATTTGGCGCTCCTAGCCAAAATGAGCTTTGTAGTTCTGATTTCACAGGCCTAACGGTTACTGCCTGCGCCATCCCGCCACAACCTGCCCCCGAGGCCACCGTCTCCATCTTCTGCTTTAACTCTGGGCCTTCTTCGGACCTTGAGCCACCTACAGGTCTTAACCCTGGCAACTCTACCACTAATTTCTGGCTATAGATATTGTTTTAGAAGTCATGTTTTGTCATTGTCAACGAACATAAGCATATGGTAGTTATAATGGATGTTCACTGGGGATAAATATGCATGAATAAATAAGGAGTTGATCTAGAATTAGTACACTGTTGGTATTATGAACTGTAATGTTTTTCTCTTCCTTTTAAACCATAAAAGTGGCAGGGGTACATTAAAAATAGAAAAAAATCATTGTAAGTACTATGTATGTACAGATCCTAAACTGGTTAACAGTGTGTGGCACATATGACAAAGCCCCATGACATGTGCTTTTATTTGCGAGCATTGGATTACTGAGCTAGTCCTACCACAGAGATGGCTAATAAAATTCTGGGATTGCAAGCATGGCCCATAGGCTGAATTTGACCTGCCATCTGTTCTTGTAAATAAAGTTTTATTGGGACAAAGCCACTCTCTTTTGATACGTATTTTCTGTGGCTGCTTATACAGTGTAAGGGCAAAAAAGACTAACTCTGACAGATCATGTGGCCTGCAGAACCCAAAATGCTTACTCTCTGGCCCTTCCCAGAAAAAATTTGTGGATTCCTGGTACACAGTGTAGTTTGGGCTGAAGAACTCACAGGGCCTGTGTAAGAAACCTGGGCCTCTTCTGGGCCCACACCGTGGCAGAGACTTCGGAGGACAGGAAGGGCTCACAGGCTGCCTGTATTTTCTGCATGGTCTGGCTGTTCCCAGACAGAGCATGTCTGGGCCCTGCTGCTGGAGTCTGGAGAGCCCGGAGATACAGAAAATGGGAGAAAAGGAGAAGTAGGGGACTGGCAGGGGAAACAGGAAGTTTGTCAGTTGCCTTTTTCCATCCTCCTCAACTCAGTGGTGTGTTTCTAAAACTCATATTCCGTCCCCCTGCCCCAACTGTTGCATTCTTTGAAAAGGTCCCAATGAAATATTCATTAAAGCTCCATTTGGCTTAGGTGGGATTCTTTTAAAAATCTGTAACTGCCTGTAGCATAGTGGGAGAGTTTATATAGGAAATTATCAGAAAAAAGGGAATACCTACAATGTGGAGTGGTAGTGTGTATGTACGAGCACATGAAGTTAAGCTGTGACCCCTAGAAGAATCTGTGTGCTCTGCATCACGCATGCTGTCTTAACAAGGCCAGTGAGATTACCCTCTTTCCCTGCCCTAGTTGAGAGGATCTCTAATATGGGAAATTTTGATGAGAATAACAGCAACAAAAAAAATGAAGAAAGAAGTAATATTGAAGCTTGGAGCACTTTATATTCTTGTTGGTAAAACTGCTGGTTGATCCCCCAAACACATCATCGTATTTCAGGGGTCTAGACTGTTTTAGCTTTTTTTTTTTTTTTTTGCACAGGTGGTTTTAGCTCCCCAAATACAATTTTTTCACCCCAGTCATCTGTTTCTCCTGCTCATACAGCATCTGCAGTGGGACTTTGAGTCCTCAGCATTGGCTTTTTCAAAGAGAAGATGGAAAATGAAAAAGCATAGAAAGTAGACGGCTATGGAGCAAAAATGAATTTCTCTGTTATTTCAAAACTCTGCCTAGTGCCAGATCTGCCCTGTGAAAGGGGTGGAGTTGGGTGGGGAGGAACTCATTTCTGTCTTCTGTCTTCCATCACTCTGTCCCCTAAATTCAGAGTATGCTGTTCAACAAGTAACATGGGTCCAATCTGGGGATTGAATAGTTCTTGGTAGACTAACCTGGAGATTTAGTCACCACTTAAAGCCTTTTTATTGGAGGAAATGCATTCTGATTTCTGAACAAGGGACTTTGAATGCATGTGTGCTTTTTATTGAGGTGTAATTGGCATAACACTAGTTTGACTAGTTTCATGTGCACACAATGATTTGATATTTGTACACTTTGTGAAATGATCGCCACAATAAGTCTAGGTAACATCAGTCACCATACATAACTACAAACACATGATTTTATATAAACTATTCATAAATTTGCTGTGTAAGATGAGAAGGTCATGACTTCCTGACACGTTTGTGCAGAAGGGCGGCCAGCTCAGCCCTTTTCCCTTGCTAGGTTTGCTTTCTCCATCTCCTCCTCCTTGCTCAAGAATTTCAGAACACAAGAAATACACATACAACAGGTAGTTACCCTGTCTTACAGAAAAACAGTCCGTTATTACAGAGAAAGCCTTTAGAGAGGGTCTGCCATGTCCCACAGTTCCTGCTTTCAAGAAGATACTGCTTATTTAATATCTTTAAATCTGCCTCAAAAAGGGTCACTTTCACAATTAGTCTTGTCTGCAGCGTAGTATTTGTGCAATCACTGGTTTAGGTGACTTTGCCGGGTACACATCACAATAAGCACTGGTGCTAGGCCACACACCCGCATCTGGCTCCATGTTAATCCTCATTTGGTCCTCCCTGCAGCTCTGTGAGGGGGTGTTCTTGTTCCCTCCCTCTTATAGGGGGAGGATGGGATGCACAGTGATACTAATAACCTGCCAGGTGTCAAGGTAAGTGGGAGAACTGGGTTTGACCCCACCTTCCAGCTGTGGCGTCTGTGTGTTTAATCACTACCTTGTACCACCTCCCTTCTGTAAAGTTTGCAGTTAGAGTTTACCTGGGTGCTGCTGAATAACAGCACCTCCTGTGTGCTCCTGGGGGTGGGGGTT
The DNA here is from genome assembly GCF_040802235.1 of Manis javanica. Lineage (NCBI taxonomy): Eukaryota > Metazoa > Chordata > Mammalia > Pholidota > Manidae > Manis > Manis javanica. The sequence continues at coordinate 89,918,476 of NC_133164.1, forward strand.
CCACCAGAAATATGCGGAGTGCACTCTGCCAGCCAGAGGCTGCCCGTTAAGCCACCAGATCAGGGAGGTCTGCCTGCAGGGAATGTGTCACCCCAAATTCTGACTGTGTGGTTCCTGGTTTTCAGAAAATACTTTGAGGTTCTGGCTTGGTTAGGGTGTCGTGTGACCTGGCCTGTCTGCTTCCTTGCCTCCCTCCTGTCTTGTCCCTTGTCCCTAGTCATGCCAGGGTATTTTGCACCATCTAACTAGTTCTGACTTGTTCAGGATGCAGCTTAGGTTTCCATGGAAAGGTGGTGTGCCCCCTCAGTGCTCCTGCAGCATTCTTCTGCCCCTTTATCTGGCACCAGTGACGTGTGGGCATTGTTCACATGGCTGCCTGTCTGTAACATGAGAGGGTGGACGTAGTAGAGATGGGGGGCCTTGTCAGGGGTTCCTGGCCTTCGTGAGGTTGCTGGAGTAATATGGGGTCCGAGAGATTTGGTAGGCACCAGCCCCCTTCTATTTGTCAATTAAGTGCAGCCCAGGGCCTTTAGGGGCTCTGAAAACCTTGACTCCTCACCCGCCCCTCCCATCCTGACGTAGCGGTCATGTCTCTCGACCTAGTGGGGGTGCTGCAGAGTGACCCCTGAGTTGCCGTCTGCCTCTCATAAGCTGGTACCTTGGGCTTGCCAGCCTCTTTCCCTGTGGTGCGTCCTGGCTGCCCAGGGCTTCGTGCAGGGGAGCCACTGAGCACGTGGTAGTGTTGACAGGGCAGTCAAGCGGAAAGCTGAGCACTCCGGTGTGTCCCCTGCTTCTGAAGTGGCCACGGGTCCCCACTGTGCCTGAGTAGCTGTGACTGGGGATCAGGCTTTGTGAGGTGGCTGCCCTCTGTTCAGTGTTGGGCCCGGTGGAGAGCAGGCTCACCCTAGCTGGCTGGCCCCTTCCCTTCTCATCAGCCCCCTGTGGGGCCCTGGGCCACCCCGGGTGGTGGTGGCATGACATGGTTTGGCGTTACTTGCCTCTCTGGCATGAGAAGGCAGAAATCTAGGTCCCTGACTCCTGAATTTCAGGAAGAACTGGTTTCTGGGAGAACTTGGTATTTGGGAGGGGAAGCCTTCTAGAGCAGTGGCTCTTGTCTGTCAGATCTAATGCCCTCTTTTTGTGAAGTAATCCTTCTCCTTCAGTGATTCTAAAATTGATAGCTGAAATGACCTGCCTGCATATACAATGTCTGGAAGTCAGTAGAATTCCCAAATAGGATTATAAAGAAGAAAAAAAACATAATAAAAAAAATCACATATACTTCAAAATGTAAATGATCAATGCACCTTCATCAGAAGATGGAGTGGTTAGGTGCTTGTTCCTGTGTATTATGAATACTTTTGAATTTAAGAGAGGGTCCAAAGCCACTCTACAGTGGAAAAACTAGAGAGTGGCTATATCTTAAAGAAGTCACAGGCTGAACTTAAGAAAAAGTGGAGAAATAACCTTAATTGAAATAGGGTTTATATGCCAAGGCAGAACACTGACTGAAGTGGAGATAATAAAGAAGCACAATATTCTTGCAGTGAGCCAGGCTATGTCAGGGTGGGGTCAGAATAATTAATTCCCTGACTTAGGATGTGGGCTGTAGACTGACAAAGTGTTTCAGAAAACAGATCTCCTATCTTTAAATTCTTCCCCAAACCAAGTACTTTGGAGACCAAAGCTGTTCACAGATGTAGGGTTTAGGGATAACTTGGAAAAAAAAAAGTTTATAAGGAAATTGGGACAGAGGTGGGGGAGGTGGAGGGGTGCCCGACCCCACGAGGATAGTGCCAGAATACAGTAGAAAAACACGAATTACACCCAAAATAAATAATTTGTATATGCAGTATTTGTAATTTAAACTTCACTATGGACAGATCCTGAACATTGGGTGACAAAATGAAATTTATTCAGGGAAATCACTGGTAGCCAGTGTTTTATGCCTTTTCAGTGATTTATTTGGCTTTAAACATACTTAAGGAAGCGTTCAGTGTCCCTGCTAAGTTTTGGCACGGGATAGCCACAAATACAGCTCGGCAGCTGCAGTGTGCTGGCATCTCAAATGCCACAGCAGTGTTTCTGTTGGTGACATAATTTTCTAAAATTGTGAACAAATCTTGATAAAGGGTGTATTTCAGCAGTGCCAGACTGACTTTGTGCTTCTGTGCCAGTGGAGGTAGGTTTTAGGACCAAATGGTGGTAAACAATTTTTCATCCATGTGATTTTCTAGATGTTCAGAAGTTGTGCAGGACATGGGACAGTGTGCAGGACCCGCACACATATTGCAGGGTGTCCCATGTCTGTCCTTGGCCTGCTCCACTACTGTCATTGTGAAACAGCCTCACAGATTCTCCAAACACCTCCACAGAGAGGGTCTGAGCTTGGAGCATGTGGTTCACGGCTAGGTTTGCTTTCTGCAGTGGAAATCCTGGGGCTGTTGAGAACAGCCCAGGGTGGGTCTGCCTGTGACAGGAGGGGAGCGGCTGGCAGGCCCCGCTGCTGCTGAAGGAGTATGGTGGAGAAGGCGGTGATTCCATGGCTTCTGCAACTGTGGGTGCCAGGGTACAGCCCCCAGGTTGGGTGCCTCCAGCGTTGGGCCCCGCAGGTTATTGCTTCTAAACACCAGCTTTTCTAGGTCATATACGCGGCTGTTTCTAGGCAGAGGGCTCCAGAAAGGTGTGTTAGCACCAGTTCTTCTGCCCCCCCCATTACAATGGAGACGCCCAGGGCCCCTTACCCTCCTTCTCTGTGCAGAGTTCGCTCCCAGGAAGTGCGTCTTTCCAGCCTCAGGGGACTTTAGTTCAGATGCCTGGTCTCCCTGCCCTCTCCCTTCCCAAGTCTCCTTAACTTTGAATCTCAGGAGGTAAACCAGTCCACATGCTTCGCAAGAAGTGAGCAAGCTTTTTGCTAAGTAGGTTGTTTACACACATCCAAAAGGGGCCAAATCCCCAGGAATCAGGACACAGTTGCCCCGAAGTTGCATAGCCATGGGGACTGCAAAAGTGATCCTTCTAAAATGGGAGAAAATAAAGCAGAATGCTTTGTGATGATTTTCTGCTCTGTTGTACTTAGAAGCAGCTAGTAGGAAACACCCTCACCCACAAATTCATCTCTGGCAGGGTGTTTGGATACAGAGATACACTGAGCTTTCCCTTGTCCCACCCTCAACCATGACATGAACAGCATCGCATATGCCTCGTAGCTCAACCTGTTCCTACATGCTTGATCACACCATCATATTCCTTGCTGGGTGGGGCACTTCTAGAAAAACGTGAATCTGAACCCTACATGTCCCTGAGTTCCTGCGGTTAGTGAGCATTATTTGCTGGTCTTCCCTCTCTGGACTTCTTACCATCTAGACAGCCGCCTTTTTCCCTTGGAATTGTGTTTTCTTGCCTCATCTCTGCAGCAGCCCCCTTTCAGGTTTTACTTCATGTAAATTATTCATCCATAAAGTAACCATCGCCAGATAAACAAATTTTAAATATTTCTATCATTTTTATCTCTTTCACATAAATAAAACGGTACTGTTCTAACAGGACAGAAAATGAAGGGAAAATGACATTTTGTGTGCAAATCCAAGTTGAATTTGCTAAATGACGGAGATTTGGGTTTTGAGAAGCAATTGGGTTAAAATACAACCAGTGCTGCCTGGTGTCTGTAGGACTGCTTCTAGTATAATGAGTCACGCCAAGGTTTCAAGTGCTTTTTTGCCCCTCATTTTGAACACTGAATTGCAAAATCTCAAGTTATGTACTGTCAACTGGTTTCTGGAGCAAGAAAGAACTTGGTATCTTTGTGTCTTGTGAATTCTGCTCACCCTCTTTGTTTAGGGCTAAAATAAAGACTCATGTTGGATTCATCAGCTGCATGCTTTTCTGAAGTTGTGACTCTTGAATTAGCCAAGGCGAGGTTGGGGCTGCCTTTGTAGGCCTGCAACTGTTGGGGTAATTGGGCTTCTCACTCACTTTCCTCCACATGATAGCAAGGTTCACATCAATTTAATTGCCCAGAAAAGTGTGTTGTTTATATCTGGGATGCCGTTTGCTTTAGATGTCAACCCCTTGGATCCAAATGTTTTCGGTTATTTCTGCACTGACGTCAATTGCCAGAATTACTTTAAATTATTAAATTGCAAATTGAGCTAGAAATTATTCCTCTTGAAATAGCACAGGGGGGAAAAAGCGGGGAGGGCATGGGAGAGGAGAACTGGTTGTCTTAAGTAGCTTAGCCGAGTGTCAGGACCTGCTGTGGTGGAATTCTGAGAGCTGCTTGTTCTGGAGAAACTGCCTGTGTAAAAGTGTCAAGCAATGAGATAATGGTTTGGGTATTTCCTGGGGCCCTTGTGTGGCATCTCATACCTTGGTTTGGCTTATAAGAGAGTAGTTGAGACTAAGTAGAAATTGTAAGCTTTTCTCTTGATAGAAGAATGTGGAGTTTTTATCTCAAAGCAAAATAAAACAAAAGCTCATCAGACACCTATGCTGTTGAAGTCTAAATTTATGGCTAAGGAAGCTTGTGAATAATAAAGTAAATACATAGGAAATTTTCTTGATCTCTGCTTTACTAAGAGTTAAAGGAAAATGTAGGTGCCTTGGTGAGAAAGACATCCTTCTGTACAAAGCTCGAAGTTGTTACTAAGACCTAGTTGACTAGTTTTACTATGAAATTTTTGTAGGAAGATTAAATTTCTAGTTACACTTTTAAATGTCTTTTAACTGCATAATAGAGAAATCTGAAATTTCTGAATTATTATCTACAGTAGTGTTTGAATTGCTCATATAACAGCTCAGTGTGTTTTTATTCACACTTGAAATATCCATGTCGCTTGTGGTTTATTACCACACATAATAAAGGAACCCTGTTACAACCGAAAGGTGAGAAAATGATGAAAACATGTTCAGCTTCGTCACTTTTAAAGTAACCCTTGTAGACAGATTGGTTGGAAAAACTTTTTAGGTCGTTGATAAAATGTGTTCAGTGCTCTCTCTATAAGTTGCTTATCAGTGCTGACACCATCTGCTATTGGCATAGAATGGAGGTGATTGAGTTAATTATCTATTTGTATGATTTAAGATAGAGAAGGAATGAATGCTGATGAGTTAGGAAGACATTTGATACACATTAATGACAGATTAAGAAAACCGTAAAAAAGTTGACTTTATTTAAACTGAAGAGCTATTTGTAGAATATCAGTAAGTCTAAATAAGCATCAGACTGTAGCAATAAATGAATCTGAATTAGCAAAGCCAGAGAGGATGGAATATGGTTAGAAGTATTACAGTCTTGTAATTGTACAAAGGAAGAAGTAAAATGATTTCTGTTTGCAGATTACACCTTAGATATAGAATATCCCCCAAATATCACACAATAATGTTCGAATTAATAAACAAGTTCAGCAAAGTTGCAAGATATAAAATCACCACTTAAAAATCAGTTGCATTTCTCTATCCCAACAGTGAATAGTCCGAAACAGAAATTAGGAAAAGAATTTCATTTACAATAGCATCAGAAAGAATAAAATACTTAGGAATAAACTTAACCAAGGAGGCAAGGGCTTATGTACTGAAACTACAAAACATTGCTGAAAGAAATTAAAGAAGCTGCCAATTAATGGAAAGGTGTCCTGTGTGCCTGGCTTATGCCCAGAAGTAGGGTTTCGGAAGGTAGTGTTGCAGGGTCTCAGATAAACTGTCTCACTTGGAGGATTAGCTCAGACTATGAATTAATTTCTTTCACTTGTTTTCGGGCCTGCATATATTAGACTTGCTGTATAGTCTTTGTTGGTTATTGTAACGCTTCAGTATTACCCACTTAGTCCTTCCTTGGATGTTATTTGTGATCCCTTCTGAAGGTTAAAATTCAACGCAAATGTATGATGATAGAAAGTGTAGTTGATGGCAAGTTGCTATTTGTGAACTCATAGTGCTTCAAGGAGATCATAATGGGACTGTGGCCTTCTGCATTGTTATGTGGCTCTGGAGGGCAGGCACCCGGCATCAAGTCAAGAGAAAAGATATTTTACTTTTCATTCTTCAGGTCGCATTTTGAGACTCTCCTGCAGATGGGGCCTCACTTGGGGTCAGTAAAAATACAACAAAAATTACAGCATGCCAGGCACTGTGTTGTGTGTTCTCATTCAGTCCTCCGTATGACCTCTGAGATAGTACATTTCCCCCTGTTTTACAGATGAGGAAACTGAGGCTCCGCAGAATTGTCTTTCAAGCCCATTCATTTGTCAGAGCCAGGACTTGAACTCAGGGCCTTGGAATTAGGGGAGTGTCAGAGGGGGTACCTGGAGAATGAGCAGGGAAGTGGCCTGGGGCACTTGGGCTGGGGGAGCAGCCATTGCCTGGGCATGTGGGGTACCTACTCAGGGACAAGCTGCACACGGAGAGCTGTATTAAAAGCTGTGATAGAAGATGATGGTGGTAAAGTAAGTTGGTTCCAATATCTATGCAGAATCATGGATTTTTAGCTTTGCTCCTTGGGCAGTAGGAAGCCACTGGGGTTTTTGAGTAGAGGAGTGATAGAAGATTTTTTGTTTTAGAAAGCTAACTTTGGGATTAATGTACACAGTAAATGTGGAGGTCAGACAACAAGTTAAGTAGCAAATAGTCCACCTGGGAGCTGCCAGGGCAGAGGTGATACATGAGAAAGGTTTTAGGAGGTAGAATCAACAGACCTGTTTGGTTTTTTTTTTTTTTTTTTTTGCTATTGTGGGAGGAATTGGGTGTTCTGGATCACTTACCTATATGGTATTGCCATACAGAAAGGGAGAAAGAATTCAGAAAGAGGAACACATTGAAAGGATTAAGTAATGTAACAATTTCTTGACTGATTTGTCATCAACTGGGAAGTATTACACCACATTGGGAAAGAAATGTATGTGGTATTGAATATTGAAAAAGGACTTGAAGGAGCTGGTTGAGTATATGGGAGGTCTATTAGCCACCATGATCGGACCACTTGTGGTTATTGAATTTGGGATTATAAAAACGAAAAAACATCCAGTAAACATTTTGTTCTGACTTGTGATGTAAGACCAGGGCCTTGCCTTTGTGAGCTTGCTGATGGATTTTCAAATTGGCTTTCTTGCTTCAGCTGTACCTATAAATGCATGCCTGTGATTTTCACTATCAGGTTCTTTAAAGTGGAGCCAGAGTTTGGAGTCATTTGCAAAGCAGTCTGGGTGGAAGATCCTTGGTTTTATAAGTATTGTACAGCTCTTCCTCTCCCATTAATCTTAAAGGAACTTTTAAAGTCATGTGCCTTCATCAAGCTTTTCAAAGCATTTATTTCTCATCTATATAATACTTTTTGTACCCTTATTTCATCTATTTACATAATAAACAATGAATTATGAAACTGAAATAATAAATTTAACAGGCACAGATATGGGACTCCCAGTAAGCACAGGAGAACCTACTTGCATGAGTGTTCAACAGGTGTAAGGAATCTATTTCTCTCCCTCTAATGTTGGTTAAACTGGAGATTTATGTGAATAGATATTGGTTGAGTTTCTACTGTGTGTGTATGTATATAAAACAAGGTTTGTAGACATCAGTTTGAAATGGTAGCACCGTATTTTTATGGGCTACATTCTAAATTTCTGATTATGTTTTGAGCAGTTAAAAAGAAGAAATGTAGATTGTAGAAAGTATTATGCAAGGATACTTTAATATGAAACTGGAGTTAGTGGAATTTCCCATGGAGATAGTAAAATGAGATGGACTGAGTCCAAGAAAAAAGTGTGGGATCTGAGGGACCCTTGAATTACTAGATAGAGATGAATAGAAGTATTCCCTCTGAAAGTTAGGTTTATATATGTCATTTCATAATTTACAATCTTTTACATTCCTAATGCCGTCAGGTAAGGTGGTCTTTGCTTCAGAATGAGCTCACCTACTTTGTAGCAATGCTAAAAGCCTGACTGACTCACTTCTACAGCAGCCTGAGCATATAGTCCATTATAAAGAAACTTGGTTGTTTTCCCTTAATAGAATTAGCATTGATTAGCTAGCAGAGAAAGGGAATTCTGTTGGCTTTTGAGAACACTTGGCTCTGCCTTGCAGCCAGCCTGTATGTGACGGAGCTCTGGTGCATGGCTGGTCATCGGAGAATGCACCCAACCCCGGGCTCAGGGGTGTGTTAACAGTACAGAAGGCCCGGGAATGCTGTTTGCCAGCTCAGAAGAGGCAGAGCAAATGTTAGACTCAGCAAGTTTTCTGACACACGGGCCAGCAGCAGTATCTGCCTTTAGGAGCAGCGGTAATCGTGAAATATCTTAGTGACCTTTTCCCTCTCATATGTTTCCTGGCTTTGCTTTAGTTATTTTAACAAAGGAGAGAAATCGAAGCTTTTAATAATTTTAATGGGAATGATACCACCTTGTCTTTTTAAATTATTAAATATTTTAAATACATAAATAAGTACAGCATGTGAAAAAATACAGATGTCCTTCACACTCACTATTAACAAACATTAACATGTGCCATATTTGCTTCAGATGTAATTAGAGAAAGAAGACATTACACACGTAGTCAGGATCCCCTGTGTACTCCAGGGTGATTCCCGTTCCCTTCTTTCCCTCCCCAGAGGCTGCCACTCTCCTCAGGTTGGCAGGTGTCTTTTCCATTTATATTTGCACCTTTACTGCATGTTTCTCCCCATAAATAACATTTAGTGTTTGTGTTTTTGAATGTACATAATGAGTATCCTTTGAAGTTTGCATTTTTTCACCCAATTTTTTATTTTTGAAGTCTGCATATGCTGATATATATAAAGCAAGTGTAATCGTTTTAACTGTTGAGCATTGTTTGGTCATATGTGTGTGTGTGTGTGTGTGTGTGTGTGTACACATGATGTACTTATTCGTTATTCTGCCAATAACTATTTAGGTGAGTTCCATTTCTCTAGGGTCCCTAACAGTGCTTTAGTGAACATCTTTGTGTATGTCTCGCACACATGTGCAAAACGTTACCTAGGTGCATATCTACATATGGACTGGTTTGGTTGAAGGATTGGTGTTAGTATATATTGCCAAATTTCTCTCTTAGAGGCTTTGCAGGGGATTACAGATTTCTCTTTTAAGTGCCTCCCCTCTCCTATATACAGTATAATTTTTAACTCATAAAAAGACTTTTTTAAAAGGCAGAAATACACTCTATATACATACAGTGTAAAAAAGGGATGTGCCTGCTGGCATTTAGGGCCTCAGGGATTTTTCAGCACACCCTGTGTACAAGGCATTGTGGAAGCTTCTGTGAGCAATATGAGGGCAGCTATCATGCCTCTTATAAAAATTCCTGTGTGTACTACCTGCAGGGTAGTCTATGCTGGTGATAAATGAAATTATATGGAGGAAATAAGGCATAGTTGTTGTCTTCAAGAAATTTAGAGTTTGGCTGGTGTTATACAATATGCACATATGAAAAATACACATTTATGAAGCAAACAAAGGGTAGTAGAAAGTACAGTTTGTAGAAATAGCTTGAAAATTAAATGGAAGCCATAGATGTTGAAAAGAGTGAAATCAAAAACTATTTGGCGATACACTTCTTTACTCTTATTTCTTCCTCCCATCTTAGAACTAAAAATTTAGAGAAGCAAGTTATTAGAGCACTTAGTCAACACCCTGAAAAATAAGAGGATGGGGAAAAACCAGTCTTCTGAGTACATACAGGGCCTGAGATACTGCAACCAAGCACTGAATGGGAGGCCAGGTACTTGACACGTGTCTGGGACACCTGCCAGCCTGCTGCTTGGGGCTGCAGCTGCTCCACACATGAAAAGACCTTAGGTGCTTTTCATGCTGCCTGATATTCAGGTTTTCACACGTTTCAGGCCATCTCATGTGCAGAGCTTACTGAATTCTGTCCTGTGCCATAACTCTTAGGCCAGTAGGAGTCCCTGAGCCAAGGGCACAGAGAAATGCAGGTGTGCACCCTGGGAAGGTTCTCAGACTGGGAGAAAGATCTGAGGTGCATGGGGGTAAGGTGGTCACTGAAGACATGATTTTGCATCTGCAAGGTGTTCCCAGGAATTCCTACTGGGCTCATGGTCACTGCCACCCCTAATATTCAGCACCTCACAAGTCAGGACAGCATGTTAACTTGCCAAAAGTGTTTTTGCCTCCTGCTACTGGATGCAACTTTATACAGTAAAGGAAGTTGACAGGAAGAATAGTTTAGTGTATGTCTCATAGTCAGTTTTGCTGGAGCCATAGTAAACGCAGGCATTTGGTTTCTCTCTGTGGACTCAGCATCATGGAGAGGGATCATGGAAAAGTCATATATTTTTTCAGGATTTGAATTGGGGTGTGAAGAGGAGAGGGGAGAGCGAGCAGCCGACAGTTGAGAGGAAAAGAGCAGTGGGGGTGGGGAGGTTAAGGGCGTAGGGTTTGCCTCAAGCCTCCAAGGAAGAAGAGATGACAAAGCGAGCGAGGGCCAGCTTGTTGGGGGACTTGAACGGCCAGCCTGGCGGTGGTTTGTTCTGACATCCTTTGGAAAGAGGCAAGCTGGTCAAGGAGAGATTGCTGTTGGGAAATGTCTCCAGGGAACACTGCTTTTTGGCAGTTTGGTGTGGACTGGAGTCTCCGGGAGGCCAGTGATGAGAGGAGAGGCCTGAGATGGAGGCCGGGAAATGAGAAGACAGGAAACCCAGCTCCCAAAGGCCTGTGAGAGGACGAGGTGCTAACAATCATAATGCAAAGACAGAAACACTTCTGGGAATGGGATCTTAATTTGGTTCAATGAAGCTGGTCTTAATGAATACAAGAATTCTTTGTTTCAGGTAGGAAAATGTTAGCAATATCTTCAAATTTTCCTTCCCAAAGGTTTACGCTAGAATATAGAGAATATTAGTTAGGAAACAAACCTCTGTCTGCCAGCATTTGTAACTTACCACTCTTTTGAAACAAAAATCTTAACCATGCCTCTGAGACTTTGCTCCTCACAGTGAGGTTTGGGCTCAGCAGCATCAGATCATTTAGGGGTTTGTTAGGATGTAGAATCTCAAGCTTTATTCAGACCACCTGAAGGAGGATCTGCACTTAGAGGAGGGGGCCTGCTGCTCGGTCAGGTGTGAGGAGCACTGCTTCAACAGTCTTCTGGTGACTTGAAAAACAAACTTGGACCTTAAAGAATTCTTAGGATATCTTAAGTTTTGTTTTCTGCAAGGCTGTAAGAAATACCAAGAATACCATTTTAGAAGTTCAGTTACAGAATTGATGATTTAGCAATAAATAGGTTTTTGTTGACTGTCAGGTTTTCCACTCTGGGATATAAGCTCTGTGCAAAAGGGTCTTATTTCAGGGCCTAGGACAGTGCTTGGCAAATACAGGTCCTGAAAAGATAGGTGGGATGTTTTGAATAAGTAAATTGGTGAAAATTAATTATGGATCGGTATTTTAAATTTCTTTCATGTGCACATTTTAAAAGTTTGCCTTAGGCTAATTAAAAACTTTGCAGATTGTAAAGGAGATAAATGCTTACTTATTGATAAGTTGAAAAAGCCAGAAAATTAGAAGAACATTACTCTTTACTCCCATTGCTCGTAGACATCTTAGGATATTGGTTTGTGAATGTTTTGCATAAGTTGTCATGCTGCACATGTTACTTTTTCTGCTTTTTCCTGTATCGTGACTGAATTTCTGCCTTTTTGTGATTATTATGTGCCAAGCTTCAAAGTAGGCATATTAGATACTTTTCTCATTTGCTTATTACACCCATATAAGGTGGTATGATTTTATCAGATTTTCAAATAAGGAAACACAGACTGAGCTTTTGTATATCTTGCTGGTGGTCACACAGCCAGTCCGTGATCCAGCTGAGATTTAAAGTCAGGCCCATTTTCCAGAGCCCATGCTTTTTCAAACACATCAGCATAGGTATTTCCTTAGTACTACATTTTTTGGGTAAAAATAATATTTTGCTAGGTGAGCATATCATAATTTGTTCAACTATCTTGATTCTTTGACATTCTAGTATTTGTATTTCTTGATACCATTATAATACTACAATGAACATCTTGCGTAGAAACATTTTTCTGCATTTCATTTTTCTTAGGGTAGATCTTAGAAATATTTTTAAGTTTCTTGAAAGACAGGTAGATTGGTAACTAGAAAACATAGAGCTTTCGAAAAGGTTTGCACCAATTTTCATTCCCATCGGTCACTGTAAATGCTACATTGTGTTTTTGAATGCATATGGGTAAACTAATATGCTAACTCTGCTTCTTCAGGAAAAAAATTCATTTGAACATGTTTTTTTGTTTTTAATGGTGTCTTTTATGTCACATATTTTAATGCATATTTGTTACTGAAATATTTAGTTGTCCCTGTCAGCTCCTATTGCACATGGAATTTTATCAAGACATTCATGCTGCCGTGCTCAAAACCTTAGCTTAATAGAGTCCATGGCTTGTTAAGATGTACATTTTCACTGGTTTATATTTTAATTATAAGTTCAGGATTCTCTTTGTAAATTTTGAGGTTTTTTTATGGTTACAAACTTGTTCAGCTTTAATATGTATCCCTTTTCTCAAAACATCATGACAGCCACATCATTCTTTGACAAGATGTAGTGTTTCTTTTCCTTCTTTCTCTGTCTCCTCTCTTTTTCTCTCTCCACTTTTATTTCTTTTTGTAGCAGGAAAGTAGATGGTGTATAGAGAGGAAAGCCCATTAGTGTTATAACAATAGCAAAATCAACTGAACCAATTCTTACTTAGATGTGGTTTTATTTGGTACTTTAATAAAAGTGTTGGAAAGGAAATATCTCCGACTGTTAATATTTGGAATCATAAGAGATCATTATAAAATGTATTATCTCTGTATTGGAGATGGGACCAGTAGAGGAAGACTATGAAAGTATTTGAAAGTAGAGCGCCCACTTATTCATTTAGCCGTGTTTATTTGATACATTGCCAGTTTATTTTTATCTGTGGCATAGTTTTCCCAGATACCATCACAGCATCTTTAATATGGTAAACTTTCATTCTGTTGCTGAACAGGATCTCTTACAGATAGGTTTTATGTATTACATGTATGATTTTGTGGTCTGATAATACCACTACTGGAATAGAAATAAGAAATAGAGTGTTATAGTTTAATTATTTGTGTGAGGCTCATAACCAGTGAATTTAGAAAACAAATACATGTACTTCCCAAAATGTTACAGGGCTTTGCAATTTTGAAATACTTGATGAAGTGTAAGAGACTGATAGTTGCATAAGCACTTACGGACTTCTGAGAGTGAATTGATCTCGCTTAAATTCAATTAACTACTCTATTTCAGACTTCCTTAAGTAAATGAAGTGTTTCTACTTTCTACCCTTTTACATTTATGCAAGCCTGCACATGACGGAAAGGCAGTCATGCCAGTGTAAGTAGGAAATTAAAGGCCTTTACCATTCTCATTTGAATTACTTGTTATCTTAAAAAGAAAGATGTAAAATTTGAACTAAATGTAAAGTTTTAGTTAAAACAAGTGATTTTTTTCTGCCTCTGTTCTTCAGAAGAAGCAACTCATTTTAGTGCAACTAAACTAATTTTAGTGCAACTTTGAGTAGATACTGCTTTCTTTTGGGGGACTCTAATTCTGTTATTGAAAAATCGTAACAGTATTTATCTTGTAAGATGCCACTTTCATGGAAAGTATCCATGATTGCTGTTTTGAGTTTGCTTTTTTCTTAAGTGGGTTTTTCAAAGGCAGGGACTTCTTTTTGGGCTGGAGTTGACTACAAGTGTGTAAGTAAAAAAAATTTGTTATTTTCTACCATAGAGTATGTTTCTTGTGAATTATATACATTTTTATTGTTAAAGTTTTGAAATGTAGTTATAAAATGAACATATCAATTCATGATTATGTAGTTGAGTTGCTTGCCAACTCGAGAGGAATTTTTATAATTACATAATAAAAAGGAGTCCTAGTTTAATTAAGAAGCTGCCTCTGTAATGCTACCATATATATTTTTTGGAGTCCTACAGGTGAGCCATTCAAGAAATACACTTGTAAGATGACCTTTCAAGGAGAGCTGACAATAAAAGCAGGAAATCATTTTCAACATTTTGTATACCTAGAGACTATGCAAGTCTTAATCCTGTTTTCAAGAGTATCTTCATAGGCATGGAAAATGTTATTTGTTTCTTTGGACCAATTCATTATTTGTTAGCCTCATTTCTAATAAAGCATACCTTGCTTTATCCTGTTTCGTAGATCCTGTGTTTTTTACAAATTGAAGGCTTGTGGCGACCCTGCAACAAGCAAGTGCCAATAGGCACTAGTTTTCCAACAACATTTGCTCACTTCGTGTCTGTGTGCCACATGGTGATAATTCTTGCAGTATGTCAAACTTTTTTGTTGTTTGTCTTGGTGATCTGGGATCAGTGATGAGCACCCACTGGAAGCTCAGATGATGGTTAGCATTTTTTAGCAAATAAAGTATTTTTAAATTAAGGTAGGCATGTTGTTTTTTAAACATGCTATTGCACACTTACTACTAAACTACAGTATAGTGTAAATAAAACCTTTATATGAATTGGGAAACCAGAAACTTCATTTGACTCACTACACTGTGACTTACTTTATTGTGGTGGGTCTGGAATCAAACGCACGATATCTCTGAAGCATCCCTGTGCACTTGTATTTTACCTTTTGCATGCCAGGCACTGTTTGATGAATTTTTTCTCTCAGTGAAACAGCTCTACAGCATGAAAAAGAATAAACAGTTTCACCTATCACATAACTCATCATGTAGTTATCATCTTCTCTGCCTTCTTTTACTAATTCTTTTGCTCATTTGCTTGTCACCTATTCATTCATCCATTGATTCATTCATTCACTCAGCCTTACTTGTTGAGGGTGCCGTAGATGCCAGGCCTGAGCAGGCCCTGTTCCAGAGGAAGAGCAGTGGAGTGTGTGACCAGTGTTCTGACGGGAGAAGGCAAAGGGGCAGAGGGAGCCTGGGTGAGGGCTTTAGCCTGACCAAAGTGGCCAGGAAAGGTGGTCTGGACCCTGCACCTTTTGGCCCAAAGCCTGGAAGGTTGAGCAGGAGCTAGTGAGGCAGGAGGTGGAAGGTCGGGAGCTCAGACTGGAGAACCCCATGTACCGAAGCCCAAGGCAAAGGGCATGATTTTCTCTTCTCACTGTGTTTTTCTGGATTTGGAAATTTCACAGGATAAAGTAAAAATGGAAATGAGATGGAAACATTTTACATTTTTCCCGTTTCTTAGGACAGACTTTCTATGCATATATTTTATTTCCTGAATATTGATGCATTAAGTCATCTGTTATATTAATAAGATCAGTTAATTCTCTCATTTGGAAGTTAAAACGTGGGGACTCGGGACCAAATGTTTTTCCCTGCCTTTCATTCTTCCCTCCCAGTCTCTTCTCATCTCCCTCCTCCTGGGCCTGGCTGGCTGGGTGCTGGGCCACCATTGTGGACTCGGCGTAGGGGGTTGGCACTCAGCCATCCAGGCTGTCAGCCCCCTCGGCCCCCACCCTGAGCCACACACACTGGGTCCTCTGTCCTGTCTGCCATTCGGCTTCCGTAGCTGCTCCCCAAATCTCCCTCCAGCCCAGGGCCTAAGGTAGACACCTGAATCTGCCAGCTTTTCCTCGGCAGGGCTCTAGGAAGATGCCAACAAGTAGAACTCTGGTTTTGCCTTGCACTTGTCAAACCAGGTTGTATTTTAAACGATCACAGTGGCTTGGAGGGGTATCTTGGCATATGTAGGGGGTGCATCCTTCATGTACATACATCATCGAGTGCATCCATCAGAACAACTGTCTGTAGGAAGGTAAGGATCAAAGGCCTAGTCATTTTTTTCAGAGTGCCTCGTAGAGTGGCTCCCTGCAGAGGATTGCGGCCCCAGCTTGTAGGAACAGATCATTGAGGCATCTACTTATTCCGTCTTTACAGGGTCGGGGGAGACCTGGAATGTCAGCCTGCCTGCCTCCAGAAGTCCTCGCGTGCCCTGCCCCAAGGTGATGTCTTCACTGCTTCCAGGGAGAAACTTTCATGTCTTCTTGGCAGAGAATTACAAGGTCGTTTTCTATAAGATGCGAGGCCATGTCATCAGCAGTTAATGTAATAAAAGTGAACAGCAAGACACTCCAGTGGCTCTAAGTGCAAACACCGTTGCACACACACAGGCAACCCCTCCCTGGGACTGCCAGCCTCCTGGCCTGGAGGTGTACCTGACCCGACATGGGGCACCCCTGGGGCCAGCAGGTGGTGCGCTAACGCCTCCCGTATCCCCAGGGAGGGTGGGCACACCGTGAACATGAGTCTGACCAGAAGACTGGCTCCGTCCCAAACACTCAAAATCAAGTGGTCATAAACTAAACGACTGTGATGATCAATGTTTTTAGAGATATGCTGTCCTTGAGATAAAAAGTTCCCCAGTGATGGTGCTTTGAATTGTATCTGAAAAGCAAGAATAGAGGCTTGAGAATGAAATTGTTCCTTCCTGATAAAGGGAACAGGCACATTTATATTTGTTTGTGGAAGCAGTTTTTATGAGCTCAGCTGGATGACAGTCTTATATCTTGTTATTTTTTTAAAACTTGCAGAGTAACGTCCGTCAGATGGAATGTCATAAGCCGTCTACCCTCCTTCTATCTGCATTTATTATTGGGATGCCGCTTTCCAGCAGCTACACACAACTGCTGGGGTTCCCTGGCAGGCTGACGAGGGTTCTCGTTCATCTGTGTATCTCCAGCGCATAGCATAGTGGCTGCTGTTCCCTTGTTGTTCAGCAAATATATTTTGAGTGGATGAGTGAGTGAAACAAACGTACATTTATTAGAATTTTCCTGTAGCCTCATGTCTAGAAGTGGTCACTTTTCATTAACTTTCTTCCAAACAGCAGAACATAATCTGGTTACAACTTTGGGGTGTGATTTTAAATTTAATGTCCTGTTTTTTAAAACATACTTTTGTTGTTTTCAAACATGAAAATTTATAGTTTTCTCTTAGATAATCTAACTTTGTTGATGGAGGCAAGGAGCAACCTGGAAAAACACCTATCATTTCTTTGACTTTGATAGTAAATTGTGTTGCTTTTGTTGGACATGCTTTCATAATCACAGGACTAATCATTGGGCTTGGATGGGGTTGACAATCTAACCCCCCACCACCACCACCAAAAGTCTGAGAGTTGGCTATACACTGTGCTGCTCTAAACTGGAAATTTATCCTGGAGAATGCAGAGCAATGGGGTGCATGGACCTGGGTCCCTAACTCAGACCTGTTGGGAGGATGGAATCAGTGAATGAGAGAGAGCCCCTGGTATTTCTATGGAAGTAGTTTAACTTTTCTAGAAGAACTGCAGACAGTGAATCTTACATTACAATCTGCCCCGTAACAAGCTTCAAAAGGAATGTTCTGTTGACACTCTCCAACCATAGGTGAGGCTGGTAGGGATGTTGTATGTAATATAGGCAGCATGTTTAGACTTTTGTAACAAAATGCTTTCAGAACATATTTTTCCTTTTGAGAAATATTCTTAATAACTATTATAAATCATGTTAAGAAAAACCCTTTAAATGAGCTTTTTTATAGTTTTTTTACCCCTCGATCACCATTTGAAAGAATAGAGCACTCTTCTTCCTAGACCTAGACCTGTGGTCTGGAGTTTTTCCTTCCTTACCTCTGAGGCACCTTTTCCTTTTCTACATATGATGGACTCTCTCTCCAATAAATGTTGGTTGAATGAATGCTGCCAGAACAAGGTGCTGAAAATGTGTCCTTCCTCTTCCTTGCTCACACGGTAGGAGCAAAGGTGAATCTTTCAGTCTCTTTGGTTGGTGAGTAGTAAGAACTTCTGTGCTCTTTGGCACTGGCCTGCCAGACATCTCTTTCTCTATGATTGCTGTAACATCTCCAGATTAAGATTGTGGCTTCTGAGTAGCTCACCGTAATAGTTTCCCATTGCTGAGTGGTGTTAAAAAGTAAGCCCAGTATGTTTGGAAAACATAGTTCATTGCAAAAGAATCAAATTAATCTTATGTAGTGATAACACACTGTATTCAAAGTTACACAACGGAAATACAGGCGTGTAAAAATGGCTAATAGTCCAGGAGTCGCAGGTACAAGTTCAGTGAGGTCTATGTTCAGGTGGTCAGTGTCCCATGAAATGTAGACAGTTCATGTCTTTATTTGGTACTAACTTCAGCATATTGCAGTTTTTAACTCAGATTTCATTGAAAAGTTTTGTAATAAGAAGTTTATTATTTTTCTTAGTAGGGTGGGGAGAAGCCAGCTCAGAAAGAGGGAAGATGTCACTAATAAAAATGAAAAACAAATTTTTATTTGAATGCATTTCAAATCTTACTCACGCTAATGTTGATAATATAAAAAGCAGTCCCCAAATCATTTGCATTTGTTTTTGGAAAAACAGAGACTGTTTTGGGGAATAATCTCATATGAGTTTGTCCCTCTCTTTACATATTTTGCTGCTATTTTTCTAGTACCTGTGTGCAGACATACCCTGGGCCACAACTGGGCACAGCTAGACCTCAGCTGCCCCTGTGTGAGTAACTCAGGTCCACTTAAGCAGGCTTTCATTGTTTTGCTATAGAATTGCTGCATCATTCTGTTTGGTTGGCTGGATATAATATATTCTGTTGAGATGTTCGGCAATAACAGGGAGCATTTAGAATAAATAAATTGACTTAAGTGGTGCTTTTTTCTCTGTAAAAGATATGCAGATGTAAGGAGAACGTCTTTTGTGATGTTATTGAAACATGATTAGTGTGGTTTCGCTCAAGACTGTTTATCCTCCCACACACTATCATTTATCATTGAATAAAATTGTTGTAAATCTTATCGGCCCTTGCAAGAAATATTCTAATTTTTCATTATTCAGACGTATTGGAATGTAGGTTGCACAAAACTTTTGTTTCTGTATTAAATTCTATCAGAGGTGTTTTTCTAGATCATAATAATCCACTACCTGGTTATTGTATGAGACATTTTTCTCTTGTAGACTTTTTTTTTCCATTTTCAAAAATTTTTTAATTGTGTTAAAGTATATACATAACATGAAATTTACCATCTAAACCAGTTTTAAACATACAGTTCAGTAGTGCCAAGTACATCCACATTGTTGTTTGACCCATCTCTAGAACTGTCCTGCAGAACTGAAATTCTATACCCATTAAATAACTTTCCATCCCTACTGCCCCTCCACCCGCCAAACCCACCCCCATCCACCCAGCACTCACCATTCCACTTCCTGGCTCTCTGAATTTGGCTACTCTGGGTGCCTCAGATAAGTCAAATCTATAGTGTTTCTGTTATGACTGGTTCACTTAGCATAGTACCCCCCAGGTTCATCCATGTTGTAGCATTTAGCAGTTTCTTTTTTAAGGCTGATTAATATTCCTTTATATGTATATTCCAAATTTTGTGTACATTTTGTTTATCCACTCAGCTGTCTTGGGTTGCTTCTACCTTTGGTTGTTGCATGTAACGCTGCTAGAATATGGGTATGCAAACAGCTGTTCTGATTCCAACCCTTTTGGACATCTACCCAGAAGGTCGTATGATAAGCATATTTCTAGCTTTCTGAGAAACTGCCATACTGTTTTCCGTACTGGCTGCACCGTCTTCCATTTCCACCAACAGTGCCCAAGGGTTCTGATTGCTCCACATCCTCACCAACTCTTGTTATTTTCATTTTCTTCTTCTTTTTTAAGTAATAGCCATCCTAATGGGTGTGAGGTGGTATCTCATTATGGTTTTGATCTGTGTTTTCCCTAGTGATTAGTGATGTTGAACATCTTTTCATGTGCTTCTTAGCCATTTGTACATCTTGGGAGCAATATCTTTTCAAGTCTTTTGCCTGCTTTTTAATTGGGTTGTTTGGGTTTTGGGGTTTTTTTTGGTTGAGTTGTAGGACTTTTATTTATATAGTCTGGATGTTAACTCCTTGTCACCTAGAGGATTCACAAGCATTTTCTCCTCATCTGTTGGTTGCAGTTGCATTACCACTCTGGTGATTGGGTCCTTTGCACAGAAGTTTTAAATTTTGACACAGTCCAATTTATCTATTTTTACTTTTGTTCCCTGTACTTTTGGTGTTACATGCAAGAAATCATGGCCAAATCCAATACCATGAAGCTTTTCTCCTATGTAGACAGTTTTAAAAAACCCAGGTTTTCTCTGTCTGGGATGATGTTGCAACGAATGGCTTCATGAACTTAACTTTTTTCTTCTGTTGGCACTATTTTACCTTCAGAAAGAAAAATGGAGCCCTTAACCAGTTTTGTCCCATTGTAGCCCATGGAGATACTAGGCAGAGCAGAGGATGTCACTTGTTAGCAAATACGTGTTTCTGAAGGCAGGGAGGGAGGCGGCTAGAGAAGTGTTCAGTAATACTTGGTTGATTGTGGAAAGTTAACCCCCATGAAACTGTGATTTTTAAAATAGCATGGCACCCAAGAGCAGCCTGAGTCACAGAGAAGGCACAGCCCCTTTAGTGGCAGTGAGATATGAATTTATGCAGTTATTTCTATTTTTTTAGAATCTATTGAATTATTTATATTCCATCCAATAAAATTAGAGTACATATTGTTTTCAAACACACATGGAACATTCATGAACATTGACAATATCTAGGTCATAGAGCAACTCAACACATTTGTAATAATTCTTATCATATAGAGGATGTTCTCACCATAATGGAAACAAACTAGAAATGAATAACAGTAAGATAACAGGAAAACATTGAATATGCAGTTATTTCTTCAACCCTTGGATCTGGGACCTTGGGCTGCTGAGAGGTGAGAGTCACTGCCATGGGCTGATTATGATCAGGTTCAGGTTGCCCTGGCTTTCCTTGTTAACCCACGAAGTCCAGTCTCCCTACACATTTGAAGGGGAAAAAAGTCGTCTTGGAGAATTCTTCTAAGAACTTAACATAATGTAAATATGGAACATTTTCAGAAAAATCAAAAGCTTAAATTCTAGCCATTTGTCAACTGTGTTGAGGGTTATACATTTGAAGAAACATTCAGGTAAGGACTGTCTTGTAGTAATTATGCTTATTTATTTAATGGAAAAATAAGCCTTTGGGGATCAAATGTATACATGGCCTTCCACTGGATTTCAGGAAACTGAGATACATCATCAGTCCAATTTTTAATATTATGGAGAAACTTGTTTTTTCAATTTCCATGGGAGTGCTAATGAATTGAGGAGCAGATGATTAATTACTTCTTTCTTTTCACAACAGGTTTTCCACCTTTGGGAAACTCCTTACACAGACACAAAATTAGAACCATTTTATTACTGATGGCTCATTTTTAAAAAGCAAACTAGATTTCAAACAGCAGCGCCCATAAGAAGCCTTCTCCTCAAAGGATTGCAAAAGACATTTCTCTTGGGGGGGATTTTTATTTATATGTTTTTTTTGTTTTTTTTTTTTTTGGGCTATTTTTTTTTTTGAGAGGGCATCTCTCATATTTATTGATCAAATGGTTGTTAACAACAATAAAATTCAGTATAGGGGGGTCAACGCTCAATGTACAATCATTAATCCATCTCAAGCCTAATTCTCATCAGTCTCCAATCTTCTGAAGCATAACGAACAAGTTCTTACATGGTGAACGAATTCTTACATAGTGAATAAATTCTTACATGGTGAACAGTACAAGGGCAGTCATCACAGAAACTTTCGGTTTTGATCATGCAATATGACCTATAAACAATCAGGTCAAATATGAATATTCGTTTGATTTTTGTACTTGATTTATATGTTGATCCCACATTTCTCCTATTATTATTATTATTTTTATTTTTAATAAAATGCTGAAGTGGTAGGTAGATGCAAGATAAAGGTAGAAAACATAGTTTAGTGCTGTAAGAAGGCAAATGTAGATGATCAGATGATCAGGTGTGTGCCTATGGACTAAGTATTAATCCAGGCTAGACAAGGGCAGCAAGACATCCACGGATGCAGAAGATTTCTCTCAAAGCAGGGGGGGTGAGGTTCTGAGCCTCACCTCTGTTGATCCCCAAATTCTCACCTGATGGCCCCCCTGCGACTGTGCCTGTCTTAGGTTGTTCCTCCCTTGAGGAATCTTACCCGTCTCTGGCTAACCAGTCATCTTCCGGGGCCATACAGGGAAATGTAAAGTGGGTAAGTGAGAGAGAAGCCATATTGTTTGCAAAGGTTAGCTTTTTACTTCTTTGCAGATTTATGCCCTGTGGCTTCTATGCCCAGCACTTGTCTCGAGGTATCTTTACCACCTGGAGGAATTATGATACTCGGTAAATTCGATCTGAGGCACGAATTCTATTTAAGGGTTGTAATTAGGAAGGAAGAAGAAAAGCTATAGATGTAGCATATGAAGGAAACTTGGGAGGATTGATTATTTCTTTGACATATCTTCTTGTATAGTACCTTAAGTATGTATAGGTTTTAAACTACTAACTAATTTGCACACACATATTAACATAATAGGAATACGGTGACATAAACAAAGCAAATCTATAATTACCATCCATCTCCAGTGAAGCCAAGAAAACCAGTTAGGCACCCTAGGCATTTGTGAAAATTTATCTATGATATGATGGATATTGTCCAACTGTACTTGAACCATCAGACAAATTAAAGCAGCCCATTTCTGGGATCTGTTCACATCCCATATGTTCTTTTAACCATAGATAGTCTATAGTCATGAGATTTTGGGGTGCTACAACTTGCACCCCTCCCAACTCCTGGTTGAGTTCCAACAGTACAGATCTGGTCAAATTCGTTGTCTCACTGTATGCACATGCCAGCCTAGACATCTCCCTCCTCATTCTTATGGCAAGTCCAGGAGACGGTGGGCTGGATGCAACCACAACCGCAGCATCGTCCGGATCCCTGTGGAGGCTTTTTGATGATCATCCCCCGGCACAAGTCCTCCAGAGAGTGCTGATGCTGGAAGCTCCTCCTCATATCGTATCTTAGTTCATTTTCTGGGTATCCAGGCTAGGCCTTGATCTTCTGCATAGAAACAAAGAGACCCTTTGCCCACACTTTGACATGCCCTCTATACCACTGTGCAGAACTCATTGGAGGTCAGCACACAGTAACTGCTTTTTTTTTTTTTTTTTTTTTTAAATTAAGAGAAAGGAATATTATCAGAAAAGAGTACCTCCATAGCTGATCATCTGACACCCTTTAAGTGATCAACATTAAGGATATTTAAAGCATGCGTTGATCTTTGATTTACCAATAGTTTTATCCTGTTAAGGAGTAATCCCCCTTTTCTTTCTTTCTTTCTTTCTTTTTTTTTTTTTTTTTTAATTTTTAATCTACACTTACCTGAAGAATACTATGTTAACTATGCTCTCCCCTATATCAGGTCCCCCCTAACAACCACATTACGGTTACTGTCCATCAGCTTAGCAAAATGTTGTAGAGTCACTACTTGTCCTCTCTGTGTTGTGCAGCCCACCCTCCCCTTGTTCCCTCCCCCCCATGCATGCTAATCTTAATACCCCCCTTCTTCTTCCCCCCCCTTATCCCTCCCTACCCACCCATCCTCCCAGTTCCTTTCCCTTTGGTACCTGTTAGTCCATTTTTGGGTTCTGTAATTCCACTGCTGTTTTGTTCCTTCAGTTTTTCCTTTGTTCCTATACTCCTCAGATGAGTGACATCATTTGGTATTTCTCTTTCTCCGCTTGGCTTATTTCACTGAGCATAATACTCTCCAGCTCCATCCATGTTGCTGCAAATGGTTGGATTTTTCCACTTCTTATGGCTGAGTAGTATTCCATTGTGTATATGTACCACATCTTCTTTATCCATTCATCTACCGATGGACATTTAGGTTGCTTCCAATTCTTGGCTATTGTAAATAGTGCTGCGATAAACATAGGAGTGCATCTGTCTTTCTCAAACTTGATTGCTGCGTTCTTAGGGTAAATTCCTAGGAGTGGAATTCCTGGGTCAAATGGTAGGTCTGTTTTGAGCATTTTTTTTTTTTTTTTTTTTTTTTTTTTTGAGAGGGCATCTCTCATATTTATTGATCAAATGGTTGTTAACAACAATAAAATTCAGTATAGGGGGGTCAATGCTCAATGTACAATCATTAATCCATCTCAAGCCTAATTCTCGTCAGTCTCCAATCTTCTGAAGCATAACGAACAAGTTCTTACATGGTGAACGAATTCTTACAGAGTGAATAAATTCTTACATGGTGAACAGTACAAGGGCAGTCATCACAGAAACTTTCGGTTTTGATCATGCAATATGACCTATAAACCATCAGGTCAAATATGAATATTCATTTGATTTTTGTACTTGATTTATATGTTGATCCCACATTTCTCCTATTATTATTATTATTTTTATTTTTAATAAAATGCTGAAGTGGTAGGTAGATGCAAGATAAAGGTAGAAAACATAGTTTAGTGCTGTAAGAAGGCAAATGTAGATGATCAGATGATCAGGTGTGTGCCTATGGACTAAGTATTAATCCAGGCTAGACAAGGGCAGCAAGACATCCACGGATGCAGAAGATTTCTCTCAAAGCAGGGGGGGTGAGGTTCTGAGCCTCACCTCTGTTGACCCCCAAATTCTCACCTGATGGCCCCCCTGCGACTGTGCCTGTCTTAGGTTGTTCCTCCCTTGAGGAATCTTACCCGTCTCTGGCTAACCAGTCATCTTCCGGGGCCATACAGGGAAATGTAAAGTTGGTAAGTGAGAGAGAAGCCATATTGTTTGCAAAGGTTAGCTTTTTACTTCTTTGCAGATTTATGCCCTGTGGCTTGTATGCCCAGCACTTGTCTCGAGGTATCTTTACCACCTGGAGGAATTATGATACTCGGTAAATTCGATATGAGGCACGAATTCTATTTAAAGTTTGTAATTAGGAAGGAAGAAGAAAAGCTATAGATGTAGCATATGAAGGAAACTTGGGAGGATTGATTATTTCTTTGACATATCTTCTTGTATAGTACCTTAAGTATGTATAGGTTTTAAACTATTAACTAATTTGCACACACATATTGACATAATAGGAATACGGTGACATAAACAAAGCAAATCTATAATTACCAGCCATCTCCAGTGAAGCCAAGAAAACCATTTAGGCACCCTAGGCATTTGTGAAAATTTATCTATGATATGATGGATATTTTCCAACTGTACTTGAACCATCAGACAAATTAAAGCAGCCCATTTCTGGGATCTGTTCACATCCCATATGTTCTTTTAACCATAGATAGTCTATAGTCATGAGATTTTGGGGTGCTACAACTTGCACCCCTCCCAACTCCTGGTTGAGTTCCAACAGTACAGATCCAGTCAAATTCGTTGTCTCACTGTATGCACATGCCAGCCTAGACATCTCCCTCCTCCTTCTTATGGCAAGTCCAGGAGACGGTGGGCTGGATGCAGCCACAACCGCAGCATCGTCCGGATCCCTGTGGAGGCTTTTTGATGATCATCCCCCGGCACGAGTCCTCCAGAGAGTGCTGATGCCGGAAGCTCCTCCTCATATCGTATCTTAGTTCATTTTCTGGGTATCCAAGCTAGGCCTTGATCTTCTGCGTAGAGACAAACAGACCCTTTGCCCACACTTTGACATGCCCTCTATACCACTGTGCAGAACTCATTGGAGGTCAGCACACAGTAACTGCTTTTTTTTTTTTTTTTTTAATTAAGAGAAAGGAATATTATCAGAAAAGAGTACCTCCATAGCTGATCATCTGACACCCTTTAAGTGATCAACATTAAGGATATTTAAAGCATGCGTTGATCTTTGATTTACCAATAGTTTTATCCTGTTAAGGAGTAATCCCCCTTTTCTTTCTTTCTTTCTTTTTTTTTTTTTTTTTTTTTTTAAATTTTTAATCTACACTTACCTGAAGAATACTATGTTTACTATGCTCTCCCCTATATCAGGTCCCCCCTAACAACCACATTACGGTTACTGTCCATCAGCTTAGCAAAATGTTGTAGAGTCACTACTTGTCCTCTCTGTGTTGTGCAGCCCACCCTCCCCTTTCTCCCTCCCCCCCATGCATGCTAATCTTAATACCCCCCTTCTTCTTCCCCCCCCTTATCCCTCCCTGCCCACCCATCCTCCCCAGTTCCTTTCCCTTTGGTACCTGTTAGTCCATTTTTGGGTTCTGTAATTCTGCTGCTGTTTTGTTCCTTCAGTTTTTCCTTTGTTCCTATACTCCTCAGATGAGTGAAATCATTTGGTATTTCTCTTTCTCCGCTTGGCTTATTTCACTGAGCATAATACTCTCCAGCTCCATCCATGTTGCTGCAAATGGTTGGATTTTTCCACTTCTTATGGCTGAGTAGTATTCCATTGTGTATATGTACCACATCTTCTTTATCCATTCATCTACAGATGGACATTTAGGTTGCTTCCAATTCTTGGCTATTGTAAATAGTGCTGCGATAAACATAGGAGTGCATCTGTCTTTCTCAAACTTGATTGCTGCGTTCTTAGGGTAAATTCCTAGGAGTGGAATTCCTGGGTCAAATGGTAGGTCTGTTTTGAGCATTTTGATGCACCTCCATACTGCTTTCCACAATGGTTGAACTAATTTACATTCCCACCAGCAGTGTAGGAGGGTTCCCCTTTCTCCACAGCCTCGCCAACATTTGTTGTTGTTTGTCTTTTGGATGGCAGCTATCCTTACTGGTGTGAGGTGATACCTCATTGTAGTTTTAATTTGCATTTCTCTGATAATTAGCGATGTGGAGCATCTTTTCATGTGTCTCTTGGCCATCTGTATTTCTTTTTTGGAGAACTTTCTGTTCAGTTCCTCTGCCCATTTTTTAATTGGGTTATTTGTTTTTTGTTTGTTGAGGCGTGTGAGCTCTTTATATATTCTGGACGTCAAGCCTTTATCAGATCTGTCATTTTCAAATATATTCTCCCATACTGTAGGGTTCCTTTTTGTTCTATTGATGGTGTCTTTCGCTGTACAGAAGCTTTTCAGCTTAATGTAGTCCCACTTGCTCATTTTTGCTGTTGTTTTCCTTGCCCGGGGAGATATGTTCAAGAAGAGATCACTCATGTTTATGTCTAAGAGGTTTTTGCCTATGTTTTTTTCCAAGAGTTTAATGGTTTCGTGACTTACATTCAGGTCTTTGATCCATTTTGAGTTTACCTTTGTATATGGGGTTAGACAATGGTCCAGTTTCATTCTCCTACATGTAGCTGTCCAGTTTTGCCAGCACCATCTGTTGAAGAGACTGTCATTTTGCCATTGTATGTCCATGGCTCCTTTATCAAATATTAATTGACCATATATGTTTGGGTTAATTTCTGGGGTCTCTAATCTGTTCCACTGGTCTGTGGCTCTGTTCTTGTGCCAGTACCAAATTGTCTTGATTACTATGGCTTTGTAGTAGAGCTTGAAGTTGGGGAGTGAGATCCCCCCTATTTTATTCTTCTTTTTCAGGATTGCTTTGGCTATTCGGGGTCTTTGGTGTTTCCATATGAATTTTTGAATTATTTGTTCCAATTCATTGAAGAATGTTGCTGGTAATTTGAGAGGGATTGCATCAAATTTGTATATTGCTTTCGGCAGGATGGCCATTTTGACGATATTAATTCTTCCTAGCCATGAGCATGGGATGAGTTTCCATTTATTAGTGTCCCCTTTAATTTCTCTTAAGAGTGACTTGTAGTTTTCAGAGTATAAGTCTTTCACTTCCTTGGTTAGGTTTATTCCTAGGTATTTTATTCTTTTTGATGCAATGGTGAATGGAATTGTTTTCCTGATTTCTCTTTCTATTGATTCGTTGTTAGTGTATAGGAAAGCTACAGATTTCTGTGTGTTGATTTTGTATCCTGCAACTTTGCTGTATTCCGATATCAGTTCTAGTAGTTTTGGAGTGGAGTCTTTAGGGTTTTTTATGTACAGTATCATATCATCTGCAAATAGTGACAGTTTAACTTCTTCTTTACCAATCTGGATTCCTTGTATTTCTTTGTTTTGTCTGATTGCCGTGGCTAGGACCTCCAGTACTATGTTAAATAACAGTGGGGAGAGTGGGCATCCCTGTCTGGTTCCCGATCTCAGTGGAAATGCTTTCAGCTTCTCGCTGTTCAGTATAATGCTGGCTGTGGGTTTATCATATATGGCCTTTATTATGTTGAGGTACTTGCCCTCTATTCCCATTTTGCTGAGAGTTTTTATCATGAATGGATGTTGAATTTTGTCAAATGCTTTTTCAGCATCTATGGAGATGATCATGTGGTTTTTGTCTTTCTTTTTGTTGATGTGGTGGATGATGTTGATGGATTTTCGAATGTTGTACCATCCTGGCATCCCTGGGATGAACCCCACTTGGTCATGGTGTATGATCCTTTTGATATACTGTTGAATTCTGTTTGCTAATATTTTATTGAGTATTTTTGCATCTACGTTCATCAGGGATATTGGTCTGTAATTTTCTTTTTTGGTGGGGTCTTTGCCTGGTTTTGGTATTAGGGTGATGTTGGCTTCATAGAATGAGTTTGGGAGTATTCCCTCTTCTTCTATTTTGTGGAACACTTTAAGGAGAATGGGTATTATGTCTTCTCTGTGTGTCTGATAAAATTCCGAGGTAAATCCGTCCGGCCCCGGGGTTTTGTTCTTGGGTAGTTTTTTGATTACTGTTTCAATTTCTTTGCTTGTAATTGGTTTGTTTAACTTTTGTGTTTCTTCCTTGGTCAGTCTTGGGAGGTTGTATTTTTCTAGGAAGTTGTCCATTTCTTCTAGGTTTTCCAGCTTGTTGGCATATAGGTTTTCATAGTAGTCTTTAATAATTCTTTGTATTTCTGTGGAGTCTGTCGTGATTTTTCCATTCTCATTTCTGATTATGTTGATTTGTGTTGACTCTCTTTTTCTCTTAATAAGTTGGGCTAGAGGCTTATCTATTTTGTTTATTTTCTCAAAGAACCAGCTCTTGGTTTCGTTGATTTTTGCTATTGTTTTATTCTTCTCAATTTTGTTTATTTCTTCTCTGATCTTTATTATGTCCCTCCTTCTGCTGACTTTAGGCCTCATTTGTTCTTCTTTTTCCAGTTTTAATAATTGTGATGTTAGACTATTCATTTGGGATTGTTCTTCCTTCTTCAAGTGTGCCTGGATTGCTATATACTTTCCTCTTAAGACTGCTTTCGCTGCATCCCACAGAAGTTGGGGCTTAGTGTTGTTGTTGTCATTTGTTTCTATATATTCCTTGATCTCTATTTTGATTTGTTCATTGATCCATTGATTATTTAGTAGCATGTTGTTAAGCCTCCATGTGTTTGTGAGCCTTTTTGTTTTCTTTGTAGAATTTATTTCTACTTTCATACCTTTGTGGTCTGAAAAATTGGTTGGTAGAATTTCAATATTGTGGAATTTACTGAGGCTCTTTTTGTGAGCTAGTATGTGGTCTATTCTGGAGAATGTTCCATGTGCACTTGAGTAGAATGTATATCCTGTTGCTTTTGGATGTAAAGTTCTATAGATGTCTATTAGGTCCATCTGTTCTAGTGTGTTGTTCAGTGCCTGTGTGTCTTTACTTATTTTCTGCCCGGTGGATCTATCCTTTGGGGTGAGTGGTGTGTTGAAGTCTCCTACAATGAATGCATTGCAGTCTATTTCCCTCTTTAGTTCTGTTAGTATTTGCTTCACATATGCTGGTGCTCCTGTATTGGGTGCATATATATTTAGAATGGTTATATCCTCTTGTTGGACTAAGCCCTTTATCATTATGTAGTGGCCTTCTTTATCTCTTGTTACTTTCTTTGTTTTGAAGTCTATTTTGTCTGATATTAGTACTGCAACCCCTGCTTTCTTCTCACTGTTGTTTGCCTGAAATATGTTTTTCCATCCCTTGACTTTTAGTCTATGCTTATCTTTGGGTTTAAGGTGAGTTTCTTGTAAGCAGCATATAGATGGGTCTTGCTTTTTTATCCATTCTATTACTCTATGTCTTTTGATTGGTGCATTAAGTCCATTTACATTTAGGGTGACTATTGAAAGATATGTACTTATTGCCATTTCAGGCTTTAGATTCGTGGTTACCAAAGGTTCAAGGTTAGCTTCTTTAGTATCTTACTGCCTAACTTAGCTCGCTTATTGAGCTGTTGTATACACTGTCTGGAGAGTCTTTTCTTCTCTCCCTTCTTATTCCTCCTCCTCCCTTCTTCATATGTTGTGTGTTTTGTTCTGTGCTCTTTTTAGGGGTGCTCCCATCTAGAGCAGTCCCTGTAGGATGCCCTGTAGAGGTGGTTTGTGGGAAGCAAATTCCCTCAGCTTTTGCTTATCTGGGAATTGTTTGATCCCACCATCATATTTAAATGATAGTCGTGCTGGATACAGTATCCTTGGTTCAAGGCCCTTCTGTTTCATTGCATTAAGTATATCATGCCATTCTCTTCTGGCCTGTAGGGTTTCTGTTGAGAAGTCTGATGTTAGCCTGATTGGTTTTCCTTTATAGGTGACCTTTTTCTCTCTAGCTGCCTTTAAAACTCTTTCCTTGTCCTTGATCCTTGCCATTTTAATTATTATGTGTCTTGGTGTTGTCCTCCTTGGATCCTTTCTGTTGGGGGTTCTGTATAATTCCATGGTCTGTTCGATTATTTCCTCCCCCAGTTTGGGGAAGTTTTCAGCAATTATTTCTTCAAAGACACTTTCTATCCCTTTTCCTCTTTCTTCCTCTTCTGGTATCCCTATAATACGAATGTTTTTCCTTTTGTATTGGTCACATATTTCTCTTAGTGTTGTTTCATTCCTGGAGATCCTTTTATCTCTCTCTATGTCAGCTTCTATACGTTCCTGTTCTCTGGCTTCTATTCCTTCAATGGCCTCTTGCATCTTATCCATTCTGCTTATAAATCCTTCCAGGGATTGTTTCACTTCTGTGATCTCTTTCCTGACATCTGTGATCTCCTTCCGGACTTCATCCCACTGCTCTTGCATTTTTCTCTGCATCTCATCCCACTGCTCTTGCATTTTTCTCTGCATCTCATCCCATTGCTCTTGCATTTTTTTCTGCATCTCTGTCAGCATGTTCATGATTTTTATTTTGAATTCTTTTTCAGGAGGACTAGTTAGGTCTGTCTCCTTCTCAGGTGTTGTCTCTGTGATCTTTGTCTGCCTGTAGTTTTGCCTTTTCATGGTGATAGAGATAGTCTGCAGAGCTGGTACAAGTGACCGCTGGAAGAGCTTCCCTTCTTGTTGGTTTGTAGCCTTTTCCTGGGAGAATAGCGACCTCTAGTGGCTTGTGCTGGGCAGCTGTGCGCAGACAGGGCTTCTGCTTCCTGCCCAGTTGCTTTGGGGTTTATCTCCACTGTTGCTGTGGGCTTGGCCTGGCTGGGGCTGTTCCTCCAAAATGGTGGAGCCCCGTTAGAGGGGGAGCAGCCAGGAGACTATTTATCTCCGTAAGGGGCCTCTGTGCTCCCTGCTGCCCAGGGGGTTAGAGTGCCCAGAGATCCCCAGATTCCCTGCTTCTGGTCTAAGTGACCTGTCCTGCCCCTTTAAGATTTCCAAAAAGCACTCTCCAAACCAAAACAACAACAGCAACAATGAGAGAGGGAACAGAAAGGAAAAAAAAAAAGAAAAAACACGCGATTTTTTTTTTTTTTTTTTTCCTCAGGTGCCGGTCCCAGGCACCCGCGCACTGGTCCTGCTGCCCTGTCTCCCTAGCACCAGGGTCCCTGTCCTTTCAAGGCTTCCAAAAAGCACCCACCCACCGGTCCCGCAGGGAAGGAACGCTCAATATTCTTGGTCCTCAGGCACTGGTCCCACACACCCGCTCACCAGTCCTGCCGCCCTGCCTCCCTAGCACCGGGGTCCCTGTCCCTTCAAGGCTTCCAAAAAGCACTTGGCAAAAAGAGAGAAAAAAAAAGGGGAAAAACGCGCGATTTCTTCCGTCCTCAGGTGCTGGTCTCAGGCACCCACCCACCGGTCCCACAGGGAAAAATGCGGGATATTCTTTGTCCTCAGGTGCCGGTCCCAGGCACCCGCTCACCAGTCCCGCCGCCCTGCCTCCCTAGCACCGGGGTCCCTGTCCCTTTTAGGCTTCCAAAAAGCACTCGCAGAAAAGAGAAAAAAAAAAGGGGAAAAACGCGCGATTTCCTCTGTCCTCAAGTGCCGGTCTCAGGCACCCGCCCACCGGTCCCGCAGGGAAAAACGGGGGATATTCTTTGTCCTCAGGCGCCGGTCCCAGCCACCCGATCACCAGTCCCGCCACCGTGCCTCCCTAGCACTGGGGTCCCCGTCCCTTCAAGGCTTCCAAAAAGCGCTTGCCAAAAAGAGAAAAAAAAAAAAAGGGGAAAAACGCGCGACCTCCTCCGTCCTCAGGCACTGGTCTCAGGCACCCGCCCCCAGGTCTCGCAGGGAGAAACGCGGGATATTCTTTGTCCTCCGGCGCCGTTCCCAGGCACCTCCTCACCGGTCCCGCCACCCTGCCTCCCCAGCAACGGGGGCCCGTCCCTCTAAGGCTTCCAAAAAGCGCTCTCCAAAAAAAAAAACTGCTCCAGTTTCTCTCCACCCGCCGGGAGCCGGGGGGAGGGGCGCTCGGGTCCCGCCGGGCTGGGGCTTGTATCTTACCCCCTTCACAAGGCACTGGGTTCTTGCAGGTGTGGATGTGGTCTGGATGTTGTCCCGTGTCCTGTGGTCTCTATTTTAGGAAGATTTTTCTTTGTTATATTTTCATAGCTCTATGTGTTTTTGGGAGGAGATTTCCACTGCTCTACTCACGCCGCCATCTTGGCTCCCTCCCTGTTTTGAGCATTTTGATGCACCTCCATACTGCTTTCCACAATGGTTGAACTAATTTACATTCCCACCAGCAGTGTAGGAGGGTTCCCCTTTCTCCACAGCCTCGCCCACATTTGTTGTTGTTTGTCTTTTGGATGGCAGCTATCCTTACTGGTGTGAGGTGATACCTCATTGTAGTTTTAATTTGCATTTCTCTGATAATTAGCGATGTGGAGCATCTTTTCATGTGTCTCTTGGCCATCTGAATTTCTTTTTTGGAGAACTGTCTGTTCAGTTCCTCTGCCCATTTTTTAATTGGGTTATTTGTTTTTTGTTTGTTGAGGCGTGTGAGCTCTTTATATATTCTGGACGTCAGGCCTTTATCGGATCTGTCATTTTCAAATATATTCTCCCATACTGTAGGGTTACTTTTTGTTCTATTGATGGTGTCTTTCGCTGTACAGAAGCTTTTCAGCTTAATGTAGTCCCACTTGCTCATTTTTGCTGTTGTTTTCCTTGCCCGGGGAGATATGTTCAAGAAGAGATCACTCATGTTTATGTCTAAGAGGTTTTTGCCTATGTTTTTTTCCAAGAGTTTAATGGTTTCGTGACTTACATTCAGGTCTTTGATCCATTTTGAGTTTACCTTTGTACATGGGGTTAGACAATGGTCCAGTTTCATTCTCCTACATGTAGCTGTCCAGTTTTGCCAGCACCATCTGTTGAAGAGACTGTCATTTTGCCATTGTATGTCCATGGCTCCTTTATCAAATATTAATTGACCATATATGTTTGGGTTAATTTCTGGGGTCTCTAATCTGTTCCACTGGTCTGTGGCTCTGTTCTTGTGCCAGTACCAAATTGTCTTGATTACTATGGCTTTGTAGTAGAGCTTGAAGTTGGGGAGTGAGATCCCCCCTACTTTATTCTTCTTTTTCAGGATTGCTTTGGCTATTCGGGGTCTTTGGTGTTTCCATATGAATTTTTGAATTATTTGTTCCAATTCATTGAAGAATGTTGCTGGTAATTTGAGAGGGATTGCATCGAATCTGTATATTGCTTTGGGCAGGATGGCCATTTTGACGATATTAATTCTTCCTAGCCATGAGCATGGGATGAGTTTCCATTTATTAGTGTCCCCTTTGATTTCTCTTAAGAGTGACTTGTAGTTTTCAGAGTATAAGTCTTTCACTTCTTTGGTTAGGTTTATTCCTAGGTATTTTATTCTTTTTGATGCAATGGTGAATGGAATTGTTTTCCTGATTTCTCTTTCTATTGATTCGTTGTTAGTGTATAGGAAAGCTACAGATTTCTGTGTGTTAATTTTGTATCCTGCAACTTTGCTGTATTCCGATATCAGTTCTAGTAGTTTTGGAGTGGAGTCTTTAGGGTTTTTTATGTACAGTATCATATCATCTGCAAATAGTGACAGTTTAACTTCTTCTTTACCAATCTGGATTCCTTGTATTTCTTTGTTTTGTCTGATTGCCGTGGCTAGGACCTCCAGTACTATGTTAAATAACAGTGGGGAGAGTGGGCATCCCTGTCTGGTTCCCGATCTCAGTGGAAATGCTTTCAGCTTCTCGCTGTTCAGTATAATGCTGGCTGTGGGTTTATCATATATGGCCTTTATTATGTTGAGGTACTTGCCCTCTATTCCCATTTTGCTGAGAGTTTTTATCATGAATGGATGTTGAATTTTGTCAAATGCTTTTTCAGCATCTATGGAGATGATCATGTGGTTTTTGTCTTTCTTTTTGTTGATGTGGTGGATGATGTTGATGGATTTTCGAATGTTGTACCATCCTGGCATCCCTGGGATGAACCCCACTTGGTCATGGTGTATGATCCTTTTGATATACTGTTGAATTCTGTTTGCTAATATTTTATTGAGTATTTTTGCATCTACATTCATCAGGGATATTGGTCTGTAATTTTCTTTTTTGGTGGGGTCTTTGCCTGGTTTTGGTATTAGGGTGATGTTTGCCTCATAGAATGAGTTTGGGAGTATTCCCTCTTCTTCTATTTTGTGGAACACTTTAAGGAGAATGGGTATTATGTCTTCTCTGTGTGTCTGATAAAATTCCGAGGTAAATCCGTCCGGCCCCGGGGTTTTGTTCTTGGGTAGTTTTTTGATTACTGTTTCAATTTCTTTGCTTGTAATTGGTTTGTTTAACTTTTGTGTTTCTTCCTTGGTCAGTCTTGGGAGGTTGTATTTTTCTAGGAAGTTGTCCATTTCTTCTAGGTTTTCCAGCTTGTTGGCATATAGGTTTTCATAGTAGTCTTTAATAATTCTTTGTATTTCTGTGGAGTCTGTCGTGATTTTTCCATTCTCATTTCTGATTATGTTGATTTGTGTTGACTCTCTTTTTCTCTTAATAAGTTGGGCTAGAGGCTTATCTATTTTGTTTATTTTCTCAAAGAACCAGCTCTTGGTTTCGTTGATTTTTGCTATTGTTTTATTCTTCTCAATTTTGTTTATTTCTTCTCTGATCTTTATTATGTCCCTCCTTCTGCTGACTTTAGGCCTCATTTGTTCTTCTTTTTCCAGTTTTAATAATTGTGATGTTAGACTATTCATTTGGGATTGTTCTTCCTTCTTCAAGTGTGCCTGGATTGCTATATACTTTCCTCTTAAGACTGCTTTCGCTGCATCCCACAGAAGTTGGGGCTTAGTGTTGTTGTTGTCATTTGTTTCTATATATTCTTTGATCTCTATTTTGATTTGTTCATTGATCCATTGATTATTTAGTAGCATGTTGTTAAGCCTCCATGTGTTTATGAGCCTTTTTGTTTTCTTTGTAGAATTTATTTCTACTTTTATACCTTTGTGGTCTGAAAAATTGGTTGGTAGAATTTCAATATTTTGGAGTTTACTGAGGCTCTTTTTGTGAGCTAGTATGTGGTCTATTCTGGAGAATGTTCCATGTGCACTTGAGAAGAAAGTATATCCTGTTGCTTTTGGATGTAGAGTTCTATAGATGTCTATTAGGTCCATCTGTTCTAGGGTGTTGTTCAGTGCCTCTGTGTCCTTACTTATTTTCTGCCCGGTGGATCTATCCTTCGGGGTGAGTGGTGTGTTGAAGTCTCCTACAATGAATGCATTGCAGTCTATTTCCCTCTTTAGTTCTGTTAGTATTTGCTTCACATATGCTGGTGCTCCTGTATTGGGTGCATATATATTTAGAATGGTTATATCCTCTTGTTGGACTGAGCCCTTTATCATTATGTAGTGGCCTTCTTTATCTCTTGTTACTTTCTTTGTTTTGAAGTCTATTTTGTCTGATATTAGTACTGCAACCCCTGCTTTCTTCTCACTGTTGTTTGCCTGAAATATGTTTTTCCATCCCTTGACTTTTAGTCTATGCTTATCTTTGGGTTTAAGGTGAGTTTCTTGTAAGCAGCATATAGATGGGTCTTGCTTTTTTATTCATTCTATTACTCTGTGTCTTTTGATTGGTCCATTAAGTCCATTTACATTTAGGGTGACTATTGAGAGATATGTACTTATTGCCATTTCAGGCTTTAGATTCGTGGTTACCAAAGGTTCAAGGTTAGCTTCTTTAGTATCTTACTGCCTAATTTAGCTCGCTTATTGAGCTGTTATATACACTGTCTGGAGATTCTTTTCTTCTCTCCCTTCTTATTCCTCTTCCTCCATTCTTCATATGTTGTGTGTTTTGTTCTGTGCTCTTTTTAGGGGTGCTCTCATCTAGAGCAGTCCCTGTAGGATGCCCTGTAGAGGTGGTTTGTGGGAAGCAAATTCCCTCAGCTTTTGCTTGTCTGGGAATTGTTTAATCCCACCATCATATTTAAATGATAGTCGTGCTGGATACAGTATCCTTGGTTCAAGGCCCTTCTGTTTCATTGCATTAAGTATATCATGCCATTCTCTTCTGGCCTGTAGGGTTTCTGTTGAGAAGTCTGATGTTAGCCTGATTGGTTTTCCTTTATAGGTGACCTTTTTCTCTCTAGCTGCCTTTAAAACTCTTTCCTTGTCCTTGATCCTTGCCATTTTAATTATTATGTGTCTTGGTGTTGTCCTCCTTGGATCCTTTCTTTTGGGAGTTCTGTGTAATTCCATGGTCTGTTCGATTATTTCCTCCTCCAGTTTGGGGAAGTTTTCAGCAATTATTTCTTCAAAGACACTTTCTATCCCTTTTCCTCTTTCTTCCTCTTCTGGTATCCCTATAATACGAATGTTTTTCCTTTTGTATTGGTCATATATTTCTCTTAGTGTTTTTTCATTCCTGGAGATCCTTTTATCTCTCTCTATGTCAGCTTCTATACGTTCCTGTTCTCTGGCTTCTATTCCTTCAATGGCCTCTTGCATCTTATCCATTCTGCTTATAAATCCTTCCAGGGATTGTTTCACTTCTGTGATCTCTTTCCTGACATCTGTGATCTCCTTCCGGACTTCATCCCACTGCTCTTGCATTTTTCTCTGCATCTCATCCCACTGCTCTTGCATTTTTCTCTGCATCTCATCCCATTGCTCTTGCATTTTTCTCTGCATCTCTGTCAGCATGTTCATGATTTTTATTTTGAATTCTTTTTCAGGAGGACTAGTTAGGTCTGTCTCCTTCTCAGGTGTTGTCTCTGTGATCTTTGTCTGCCTGTAGTTTTGCCTTTTCATGGTGATAGAGATAGTTTGCAGAGCTGGTACAAGTGACTGCTGGAAGAGCTTCCCTTCTTGTTGGTTTGTAGCCTTTTCCTGGGAGACTAGCAACCTCTAGTTGCTTGTGCTGGGCAGCTGTGCGCAGACAGGGCTTCTGCTTCCCGCCCAGTTGCTTTGGGGTTTATCTCCGCTGTTGCTGTGGGCTTGGCCTGGCTGGGGCTGTTCCTCCAAAATGGTGGAGCCCCGTTGGATGGGGAGCGGCCAGGAGGCTATTTATCTCCGTAAGGGGCCTCTGTGCTCCCTGCTGCCCAGGGGGTTAGAGTGCCCAGAGATCCCCAGATTCCCTGCCTCTGGTCTAAGTGACCTGTCCTGCCCCTTTAAGACTTCCAAAAAGCACTCTCCAAACCAAAACAACAACAGCAACAATGAGAGAGGGAACAGAAAGAAAGAAAAAAAAAAAGGAAAAAACAAGCGATTTTTTTTTTTTTTTTTTCCTCAGTTGCCGGTCCCAGGCACCCGCTCACTGGTCCTGCTGCCCTGTCTCCCTAGCACCAGGGTCCCTGTCCTTTCAAGGTTTCCAAAAAGCACCCACCCACCGGTCCCGCAGGGAAGCAACGCTCGATATTCTTTGTCCTCAGGCACTGGTCCCAGGCACCCGCTCACCAGTCCCGCCGCCCTGCCTCCCTAGCACCGGGGTCCCTGTCCCTTCAAGGCTTCCAAAAAGCACTCGCCAAAAAGAGAGAAAAAAAGGGGAAAAACACGCGATTTCTTCCGTCCTCAGGTGCCGGTCTCAGGCACCCACCCACCGGTCCCACAGGGAAAAACGCAGGATATTCTTTGTCCTCAGGTGCCGGTCCCAGGCACCCGCTCACCAGTCCCGCCGCCCTGCCTCCCTAGCACCGGGGTCCCTGTCCCTTTTAGGCTTCCAAAAAGCACTCGCAGAAAAGGAAAAAAAAAAAGGGGAAAAACGCGCGATTTCCTCTGTCCTCAAGTGCCGGTCTCAGGCACCCGCCCACCGGTCCCGCAGGGAAAAACGTGGGATATTCTTTGTTCTCAGGCGCCGGTCCCAGGCACCCGCTCACCAGTCCCGCCACCCTGCCTCCCTAGCACTGGGGTCCCCGTCCCTTCAAGGCTTCCAAAAAGCGCTCGCCAAAAAGAGAGAAAAAGAAAAAAAAAAAGGAAAAACGCGCGACCTCCTCCGTCCTCAGTCACTGGTCTCAGGCACCCGCCCGCCGGTCCCGCAGGGAGAAACGCGGGATATTCTTTGTCCTCCGGCGCCGTTCCCAGGCACCTGCTCACCGGTCCCGCCACCCTGCCTCCCCAGCAACGGGGGTCCGTCCCTCTAAGGCTTCCAAAAAGCGCTCGCCAAGAAAAAAAAAAAAACCCCTCCGGTTTCTCTCCACCCGCCGGGAGCCGGGGGGAGGGGCGCTCGGGTCCCGCCGGGCCGGGGCTTGTATCTTACCCCCTTCGCAAGGCGCTGGTTCCTTGCAGGTGTGGATGTGGTCTGGATGTTGTCCTGTGTCCTGTGGTCTCTATTTTAGGAAGATTTTTCTTTGTTATATTTTCATAGCTCTATGTGTTTTTGGGAGGAGATTTCCACTGCTCTACTCACGCCGCCATCCTGGCTCCGCCTCCTATATGTTTGTTTTTTAACTTTTTATTCTGAAAAATATCCTGCATCTCCCAAAGTATGTAGAATATTTTAATCAATTCTCATGTTTCAGTCAGCCAGTATCAATAATTATCACCATGGCTAACCTTGTTTTACCTATACTTCCTCTCAGCTTTAATCTTCTCACCTCAAATTATTTTTTAACCAAATCCCAGTCATCATTTCATCTGTAAATAATTTCATATATACCTCTAAAAATACAGCCATAGTACTGTTGCC
The DNA here is from genome assembly GCF_040802235.1 of Manis javanica. Classification (NCBI taxonomy): domain Eukaryota; kingdom Metazoa; phylum Chordata; class Mammalia; order Pholidota; family Manidae; genus Manis; species Manis javanica. The sequence continues at coordinate 89,957,704 of NC_133164.1, forward strand.
ACACCAAAACCAAAAATTAATACTAAACTCTTCATAAAATCAAGTACCCATCAATGATCATTTGATTTACTTTTTTTGTCTTTTTAGCTTTTTTCTTCACAAGGAAAAACTTACAGCAAAGAATGTATATATACGTAAACATCATAGGATAACTTCTTACACCCAGATAAAGTTATAGGATATTTCCAACATTCCAACATCCTTCCCTGGGCTCCTTCGCAGTTGATAGCCTTCAAAGGTACCCCTGTTCTGACCTCTGTCATCATTAGAGGTCAGAATAGTGGTTTGGAACTTGATATAAGTGGAGTCATTCATTATATGTACTCTTGTGTGTCTGGCTTCTTTCACTCAACATTATGTCTATGAGATTAATTTATGTTACTGCATTTAGCAGTAGTTCTTTTTCATAGCTGTGAACTGTTGCATTGAATGAATATGCTGCCATTGTTTGATCCATTCTACTGTGGATGGACATTTCCATAGTTTTCAGTTTGAGGCTCCTGTGAACACTACTACTGTTAACATACCATCCATGTTTGGGGGACATAATAATTCATCTGTGTTGCGCATATATACCCAGGAATGAAGTTCCTGGACCACATAGTAGGTATATGTTTAGCTGTAGTAGATATTGCTAAGCAATGCATGAGAGTTCCAGTTCGCCACATTTTCATTAGCACTTGGTATTGTTAGTCCTTATAAGTACGGCCAATCTGATGAGAATATAGTGAGTGGTATCTCATTGTGGTTTTAATTTGTGTTTCCCTCATAAGGAATGCATTTTGGCACTTTTTAATATGCTTATTTGGATATCCTCTTTGGTGAAGTGCCTATTCAAGACTAATGCCCATTTTTTCCTGGGTTGTCAGTCATTTTTACTGATTCATAGACTTTCTTTACATATTCTGGAAATGAGCTCTCTGCTGGATACATATTTTGCAAGTATCTTCTCCTTGTCTGTCATTTGCCTTTTTCAGTCTCTTATGAGTGAACAGAAAATCGTAATTAAGTTTTGATATAGGGTGTTGTAGGCCTCTGGCATTATTGTTCTTCAAATTTGATTTGCCTATGCTAAGTATTTTGCTTTTCCATATAGGTTTTAGAATCTACTTTTCAGCACACATACACCCACCCAGGGATTTTGCTTGGGGTTACATTGAAACAGTAGTTCAGTGTAAGATAAATAAACATTTTAGCTTTACTCTGTTCAGCCTCTCAGTGCCTAAGATTGTTGTCTGTTTATTTTGATTAGTGGTTCACAGCCAGGGTCGATTCTGCCCCCAGAGGACTTTGTCTGGAGATGTTTTGGTTGCCCCACTTCTGGGGAGGGTGGCTCTGTGCCGATGGTGTCTTGTAGGTAGAGGACAGGGTGGGTTGCTCCATAACCTGCAGCATATAGGATGGCCCCACAACAAAGAATTACCTGTCCTGTCCTGTTGAGAAACCCTGATTTAGGGCCTTCATTTTTCTTAGTGATGTTTTGAATTTTTAATGTAGCAGTGTTACACATCTTTGTTAGATTTATCTTTAGATGATATGCTGGTGCTATCATCAATGATTAATTGTCACTTTCTAACTGTTGCTAGTGTGTGTATGTATGTATGTGTTTCTATGTGTATGTATATATATTTTATGTCTTATATGTGTCTTTATGTGTCTCTGTTGTTCGGATGCCTTTTATTTTAGAGATTCCCTTTCAGCCTCTTTTTTCCCCCATATATGTTTTTATTGTTGAGGAAACTAGGATCTTTGTCCTATAGAATTTCCCCAGCTTTGGATGTTGCTGGTCGTATTAGCATGATGGTATTTAATATGTTCCCCTGTCTTTATGATCATTGCCTATATCCATTAATTCATTAGGGGCTGCAAAGCAAGAGATTCTGAATCTATCATTTGCTGTTCATTTATTAGCCCAGGATAGTTTTATAAAGACACCTCCCCAACCCCAAACTAATTGGCTACTCTGAGTTCATAGAGAAAAGAAAGGGTAAATGCTTATTCTTTCCATCTTCATCAGTTTTCAAAATAATGAGTTGGTTCCCTAGCATCTGCCATAGGCAACCAGTGAGGTATTTTGTTTTTAATTAAAAGCGTCATTATGAATTTATGATTTTAAACATTTGATATTTGAATCCATTGTTGTTTTTACCCTCATTAGTGATCAAATTGTTCCATGTTAGGCTAGTGGGAGCCTCTTATAGAGCATAATAGTTTTTAAGACTTCCTTGCTTTCTGCTATACCCCCAAGCTTTTCTGGAACATTTCTTGTCGTGACCTGGAGCCAGGCATTTCTTTAAGGAGCTGTGGTCTCTCTCAATGCCTTTAAAGAGGGTGCTAGACATGCTCAGTGCTACCGGGTGGTTATCATTTCTAGGCTTTTTCAGCAGACAGACTTAGGAAACATGTATTTTTTTAAAATATGAGAATACAATGAGTTTCATTTATTTATCCGGGTCCCATTCTAGACTATAAGATTTTTAATTCATTCTCTTCTCTAAGAACAACATTCTACTGTGGATGGACATTTCCATAGTTTTCAGTTTGAGGCTACTGTGAACACTACTACTGTTAACATACCATCCATGTTTGGGGGTCCTGGGTCTCAACAAACACCAACATACCTATGCTATGCATTGTTTGACACAAACTGCACACCCAGCAGACTTAGAATAACAGTATCACCTGATTAGGAAGAAGATGATTACTGAAAACAAATGTAATTTTTTTTGCCATCTCTTGGGGTTTGTTTTTGAGGGTATTTACTAATAGGAATGTATGTCGAATTTCTGTGTTTTAAAGTCATTGAAATAGTTCTGTTCTGTGTGGTTATTTTACCAATTGGATTTGCATTTAGGTACGTTTAATTCATTTTACTTCTTATTTCTAGGGATTGCATTAAATTTAATGGGATTATTACGATGTATAATATTTATATGGTTACAAAGTCAAATTTACAAAACAAAGTATATACAAATAAGCTTTGTTTCTATCCTTGTTTTTTCTTCCCTGTTCCCTTGCTTACCTTACAGGTGTCCATTTTTTTTTTATTTATGAGTTATTGTGATATAATGAGTTGTAAGAAACATATATGTGGTCATTCAGATGACCACATATATATTTCCCAGGTGTATTTGGTCTTCATCCACAGTTCCTGAAAACACTGCAGAGCCTGAAAGGTGAAATGGCTGTCTGAGCCTGTTATGGAGAGACTTTTGGACCCCACCCATGGGCCGGGGCTGGAGGCTGAATCAGCCAGTGGCCGATGACCAATTATGACTATGCAATGAAGCCTCACCAAACCCTGAGAAGCCATGTTGCGTTCTGTCGGACCCTGCTTCTCTGTGGGAGAGAGCTTCCATGCCTGGGGAACCAGAAAGCTTCCACGGGCCATCCAGCTGGTCCCCAAGCTCCATGAGGATAGAACTCCTTTACGTGGGACCCCGCCCTGTGTATTTCTTCCTTTGGCTGTTAACTTGTGTCCTTTATGGTGTCCTTTATTAAACTGGGAAACGAGTGTTTTTCTGAGTTCTGTGAGCTGCTCTAGCAATTTGATTGAACCTCAGGGGAGGTGGTGGGAACCCAGTCAGTAGCCAGTGGGTCAGAAGCACAGGTAACTGCCTGGGACTTGTGCCCGGGGTCTGGAGTTGGGGCTGGAGGGCAGTCTTAGAGGCCAGAGCCCTTAACCTGGGGAATCTGGTGACGTCTATGGGCAGTGATCAGAATTGAGTTGAGTTCTGGGGCACCTTGCTGGTGTTTGAGAATTGCCTGGTGGTATGTGTGTGGGAAGACGCCTGCACACATGCACTCAAATTGGGTCTGGGAACCAGAAAGGATTTGTATTACAGCAGTGTGTAAATAATAATGTTGTTGTATATGAAAACATACAGTTATCCTACCGTTGTTTTTTCAATATTAGCAAATATGTGTATATTTTTATCATCCCTTGTGTTGAATAAGTGAGGTTTTTGCTATGTGGTCTATTTCACTTGTGTCCACATCCTTTTTTATGTGTCTTCTGTTATTTAGAAAGGTTTGTATTTTGGTCTAAGGCTATCTTTATTCTCAGCCTTTACATGATGCCCTCCTCCCCTTGTGTTTTGGTCACTGGTTATTGGTTCCCCATATGAGCTGACTGAAGTGAGCCAGGCGCCTCCTCCTCCTCCCATCCTAGTACCAATTTTGAAGTTATTATCCTACTCTCTACGAGCATTTGCAAACCTCCAAAATGGAAAAAAAAGCTTTATGTAGAAACACATTTGTGGGCCAAGATTGATTAAGATGGTGTAAATTAATGTCAGATCACTTGAATTATGTTGAGTTAAAAAGTCAAGTGAACCAAACAAGTGAACCTCGTTAGATGAAGCTCTTCCACACCCAGTGATGAGCAGCATAGGAGAGTTCATTATCGAGAGTCTTGTGCCCACAAGCTGTGGAGTTTAGAGAGACAGTATTTAAGGAAGGAAGATCATTTCCACTGGGCTGGTTGTCCACTTAAATGACAAGATGGTCTGTGAAGTACCAAAGGATAGACTAAGGTACCATGAATAATTAAGAGCTTCGGCGCTCAGGAACCTAATTTTAGTCCAGAACAGGAAGCTCATGTATTAACACTAGGCCCTAGTTTCAGTTTCTTTTATTTCTCAAATGTGGTTAACATGTCAGCAAGGAAAGGGGAAAAAGGGAGAAAGCCATGCTCATCAGCAGTTGATTGAAATGTCTGTTCCTGAAAGGCAGAGTTCTATATCATTTCTTCACTGATTCGTACTTGGTGAATGCCTGCTGTGTGTGAGGCATGATGATGGGGGATAAGAGGCAGAAAATAGCATTCTAGAGAGGACACTGATACACAAACCAAATTACATAGGAGGTTGGGAGCCTCTAATGTCTGTCCGTGTAGACCTGCGGAATGGGAAAACCAACATGTTCTGTGCAGAGTGTAGGATGACAAAGATGTTAAGAGTGCTGTTGGGTGTGAGCACTAGTGGGAAATACTTTGCCAGTGAGTTGACCTGATTTTTTTCCTGTAGGCTATCCTACTAAGTGGGCGTAAAAAAGCTATTGTTCATTGTGGAATGCGAGTGGGTTCCAAGTAAGCAGAAAAACAATGTAGTAGAAGTTAACATTCTAAGTAGTTCTTAACACCCCTCCCTCCCTCTCACACACATACACATACTTTGTACTTCAAGAGGAAAATGGATCTGTGTACCATTTGACTCAGCGATTCTGTCTAGCAGTTTATCCCAAGAATGTATTTGGACTTGCCTGCAAAGGTATATGTACAAAAATGTTCATCTGAGCATTGGGTACATGTATGTCTGTGCATTTACATATATACATGTAATGTGTGTGTTCTCCCATACTTCCCCACCCCCTCACACACTAGGGACACAAATTCAACTTCCCATAGAGGATTGAATAAATACATTGTTTTTGCCCTTTGTATAATGACCATATATTATTTATATAATAAAAAAATCAGTAATTTTTTTTATTTAGAAAGGCAGTTATAATGTGTGATGCCTTTTAGTGCAATCTATAGAAATTTGGGTTGTGTACTGGTGGTGAATTTGAAGCAGAATGTTTTTATTCTTGTGTTCTTTAAATTGAGTTGGTGGTAATTTGCTTGGGCTTCATTTTTGGCTTGCAGGTATAACTGGACAGTAAATGTATTAAGTGGGGGAACGACTGACTCTAGGGAGGCATTCTTAAAGTTCTTTGGGTGGCATGAGTTTGTGAGGTCTGGCTCAGTGGTAAAATGCTTTGATCTACTCTAAAAATGATGCTCATTTTCTATGTGTAAAATTTTGAACATGTTTTGCATTAAAAAATTGTTTTTATTTTGATATCGTTAATGTACAATTACTTGAACAACGTTATGGTTACTAGACTCCCCCTATTATCAAGTCCTCCCCACATACCCCATTACAGTCACTGTCCATCAGTGTAGTAAGATGCTATAGAATCATTACTTGTCTTCTCTGTATATACTGCCTTTCCTGGGCACCCTCCCCCCACCCCGTGACATTATGTGTGCTAATTGTAATGCCCCCTTTCCCTCTTATCCCTCCCTTCCTACCCACTCTTCCCAGTCCCTTTCCCTTTGGTAACTGTTAGTCCATTCTTGGGTTCTGTGAGTCTGCTGTTTTGTTCCTTCAGTTTTTGCTTTGTTCTTATACTCCACAGATGAGTGAAATCATTTGGTACTTGTCTTTCTCCGCCTGGCTTATTTCACTGAGCATAATACCCTCTAGCTCCATCCATGTTGTTGCGAATGGTAGGATTTGTTTTCTTCTTATGGCTGAATAATATTCCATTGTGTATATATACCACATCTTCTTTATTCATTCATCTACTGATGAACACGTAGGTTGCCTCCATTTCTTGGCTATTGTAAATAGTGCTGTGATAAACATAGGGGTGCATATGTCTTTTTCAAACTGAGCTGCTGCATTCTTAGGGTAAAGTCCTAGAAGTAGAATTCCTGGGTCAAATGGTATTTCTATTTTGAGTTTTTTGAGGAACCTCCATACTGCATTCCACAATGGTTGAACTAATTTACATTCCCATCTGCAGTGTAGGGGGGTTCCCTTTTCTCCACATCCTCACCAACATTTGTTGTTGTTTGTCTTTTGGATGTTAGCCATCCTGACTGATGTGAGGTTATCATGTTTTGCATTTTAAAAATGAATACTACTCATCTTCCTTTGGCCATGTGTTTGTAGATGTCAGATCTGTTCCTAAGGCAACCTCTGTTCATATCTGACTTTCTGGTTGGCCTTCCTTTGAAGACTCAGAGGCAGATTCTATCCTGGCAGATGGACTAGTGAACCTCCTTGCCTCTCAGACTTTCTTTTAAGGGCAATTTGATTGGCTTGGAGACCTTAACGTCTTCTATCCACTTGTTAGGAATATATGGTGATCCTGATTTTTCAAATATTTATAAAATTTTCAACAAAAATAACTGTTTTGTTTCCTTGACAGAAATCACAGCCCGTTAATGAGTTTTGGAGCCAGTTTTGTCAGTTTTTTGGTAAGTTGATATGGGGAGAGGTATTGGCATGAAGGAAAGTAGTAGCCACTGGCTGCATAGGTACAGATCTTTTAGAGTTTAAACTGGAGTAAGACTTTTGCCTATTAACCAACACCTATTAGATACCCTGTCTTCCCTTATTTTAAAAATAAATTTTTAGACCTTTTTCCCAGCCAAAATCCTTCTTAAAATACATGTAATTAAATTGAAAGACCTTTAAAAAATTAATACTGCATTAGAGTTAAAAAAAAGGAAAAAAAGTCAGACTTCGGATAGTAAGTTTGTTCTAAAGCTGTTGAATAAATATGGACAGGAAGACAAATTAATGGAGCTAGTCTGTCAGTTACTATTATATTTCCAAATATTACTTTATAGGAATTGAGGGAGCAGGTAGCAGTTGGGTTTTAAGTAAATTGGCAATGTAGGAAATTGCATGCTCTTATTTTTCAGAAACACTTAAAACATCAACAAATACTTTGAAACACATAATTTTAAAAAAAACTACCATAGAATTGTGTAAGAGCAAAAAAGAAATAGTCTTGTGTATAGACGGAGCAAAGTAAAATGGAGGAAGACTCCAGATTTAGAAAGATAATTAATAACAAATGGTCTGGTCGTGCGCAGCCTGGCAGTCCCCAGCTACAGGCGGCTGGCTGGCTTCTCGTAACATGGGTTTTCATTCATGCCCTTAATTTCCTCTTACTGCTAGGTAATACAACAACATTTTTAAGGCCTGTTTGCAAGGAGGCATAGTTCCTGACTTTAGGGAAGGTAGTACTTGGTGGGGATTGTAACATGTGTACCCCCAGAACTGCAAGGGCTAAGAGGGAGGCACAGCCAAAGGCTTGGCCGGTTAGAGGAGGTAGCAGGTAGGCAGGGTTGAGAAAAGTGTGGTAGGGGGCGGGGGTGCTGGGCAAAGGCAGCTGTGGTCTGGTTTGCCTAGAATCGAAAAAGTAAGTTGTATTCATACTGTAGAGTCCGAGAATGCCAGTGGAGCTTGTGAGATGTGATAGGGATGGAGGGCTAGATACGTGAGTTTGCTGCGTCTGTCCAAGAACCAGGCGTCCTGTCTCTGCCCCATACCCCATTCATCTCAGAAACCTCAGTACAACTAAGTGAAAGTAGCAGGTTTTCAGCAGAGCAGGGATGGTGCTTACCCAGTCAAATGTGGCCTCAAAAAATGTACCAGGATCAGGTACCTGGAAACAAGCTCTCAGTGGGGTTGTTCACCACGGACAATATAAAATGAGTTCCTTATAAGTGCACCCATTGGAATTCTTGTCCCTGAAAAGACTGATTTTCAGAGAGCGCCGATGGCTTATGTTTCATTAGCTTTTCTGCAGTACTTGATTGAGCAAGGGATACTATTATATAAACTGAATGAAGTGGACCAATCAGAAAATATACAGGGTTCTTGGTATTGTGTGTAATAACACACACAAGAGGACAGTAACTGCACAATCATTTATTACCATATATTTCTTTCATGCTGGTGTAATATATGTTCTTTCTATTTGAGATTATAGCTCTTTTAAATGAATAGGGTGTGCTGTAGTATTCTAATTCTTTTATGGCAATGGATAATTTAAATAGTTTTCTTCCCCTTAGTTTGGAGTTTTGTTGTAATAAATTGGCCTAAACTTCCAGAAACTTACTAATTCATTCTTTCCTTATTTCTTTCTTGTAAGAATGCCATGATGACATTTGAGGAAGAAAAAATGCAGTTGGCATGTGATGACTTAAAAACTACAGAGAAGCTGTGTGAAAGTGAAGAGGCTGGAGTAATCGAAACAATCAAGAACAAAATTAAGAAGAATGTAAGCACTCTTTCTCTAGGTGATGAACTGTGTGCCACTTACTTAGAACATTGCTCTTTTACTTGGTTTTGGTGTTTAGAATAGGACTGAAAGCATAAATGTTTCTTACGGTTTTTGAGTAATAAAAAGTGTTTCTTAAAACAACAGAAGCCCCTTCAGTCATTAGGGCCATTCACTGGATGTTCTTTTGTTATCTTAAAATTGTCATCTTCCATAATGGGCCATGTGGCAAGGGCTTTGGTAATGAGGCTTTTGTATGAATAATCCAGATACGTTGTACTGTGGCCTAATTCAGGAATTCAACTGCTCACGTCCTTTTTCCTTGGCCTCACCAGCCTTCCGTTACTAATGAAGTCACAATAACATTGTAATTCACTTTCTGAATTTGCTTTCATCTTTCAAGGCAAAGTACTAGGCTTTGGAGAGGCATCCTCCTACCTCTGGTATTTCTGGAGTGCCCTGGAGTCTCACACATGTCACATATTTAGCTGACACCTCGTCGGTTGGTCATAGTCAGCAAGAGCCACCTGCCTTTTCTGCTCCTTCGTGTCAGTCCAGTTTGCTTCACCTCTGCCCCTGGTTGTGGTGTGGCACCCTGGATGGGCCTCTTCCTGACACTCCAGAAGGGCCACAGTTGGCCTTGATTCCTCTCTCTCCAACCCCTCCATTCGGTCAGTGACCAAGTCCTGTTGCCTGTTTTTCTTAAATACCTCCCGAATTCATCTTCTCTCCATCCTCTGCCATTTCCCTAGGCCAGCTGCCATCTCCATGTACTTAAGACAACCCTCACTGGCATTTCTGCCTCCAGTCTAGTCTTTAATTAATTCTTCACAATACAACTGCTAAATTGCAAATAATGTGTAGCTGGTTTCATTTCCAGTGTCCCCACCCCTGGCCATTGCCATTACAGTAAAGTTCAAACTCCTTAATGTGGCTCATTGGCATTTACTTTTCCTCTGCCTAGAACATTCTCCCACCTCTTGACCTGGTTCCTACTCATTCTTTAGTTCTTCCTAGGTGTCATTTTCTCCAACTCTTGCCTGAGCCCCAGGCCCTGGTGAGTCTGCCTGCTCCTTGTTCCCATGGTTTTCTGTGCTTAGCCATCAGAGCACTTGCTGCATTACATGGTAGTAAGTAAATGAATTCCCTCATTAGGCGGTAAGCTTATTTACATGTCTATCCTCTGTATCTAATACCACGCCCAGCACATAGGTTAATAATTAACATTGGTAATGGGGCCTTGCATTCTAAGAAGAATTTTCACTTATAGTGCCTCATTAGCTCTGCCACCAACCCTGCATGGTGGATGTTCTCACAAAGAGACAGAAGCATCAGGAGGCTGACATTTGCCTAAACAAACAGAGTAATGAGTTCTGGGTGTAGATTTGGAGCAACAGTGACCATGAGGGATTATGTTAATCTGGAAAACAGGGAAACAGGTCATTCTGTTGTCCATACTATGTACACCATCGTCATGTTTGCAAAAATCTTATCATTTTTCATACCATTGTAAAAGCATATGAAAACAATTTGGTTTATTTTGTTCAAGTTTACATTGTATTAAGAATGCAGTGTTCTATTTCAGTGATTTTTTTTTTTCACTTAGAAACGTTCTTTATGATAAAGATCAACATTTTATAAGATGTGGGGCTTTCTGGTTGTCCTTTTTGCTTATTTTATACAGGTAGTCACCGTAGAAGTACGACTTCAATTTCAAGTTCAGTCTGTGGGTCATTCAAAGCTAGTTTTTAATTCCAGTGTGTTTTCCCCTTAACTGAAATGTAATCAGTTTTCGACCCTCACATCTCAGTTGTGTGCCCCAAAAGTACGAATGCTCTATTAGTCCTACCTGAGAGAAGATGGCTGCAAATCAGCTTTCAAGTTTTCTACTTTGGGGGATGTTTTGTACCTATTATGATTTTTTATTTTGGATAAGCAAGAACTGTTTAAAAAAAGGTAAAACTCTGAAGTTCTGTGTTGGCTTCTGGGTTCCCCTGAACTCACACTTTATTACCTGGAGTATTTGTTTCTGAGTTACAGTGCTCTTGAGCGTTGTCTTATTAAGAAAACAAAGCCATATCTAATGGGAATATAGAACTGCCAGGCTCATAGTATAAATTCAGTTGTGGCTTTCAGTGCCTGCCCTGTTTTACAGCTCCTATGTGAAATCATATTGCACAGTAAAGAAATAGGTGTTTGGAAGGAGTATTGTTCTTCAGTTTGAGTTATCGTTATGTACTTTGTTTCCATCAAACAGGTTGATGTCCGAAAGTCCACCCCCTCTATGGTTGATCGGCTTCAAAGGCAGATAATCATAGCTGACTGTCAAGTTTACCTGGCTGTGCTCTCATTTGTAAAACAAGAATTGTCAGGTAAGCTGAAGCATTGTTGTTAATGGCTTTCAAAATTCAGTGGACACATTGGTGATATATTTTATTTAGAATGCCTCATATTTCATTCAGTCTTTGAAAATATGTGGCGCCTCTTTGGAGGCATGATACTGATTTATTACTTGGGAAATTGAAACCACAAGTGCTTAATGTACATTCAGTAGAATAATTTTAGTCCCAAAGTCTGTATTTCATCTTTGTGTCTCAAGATAATTCTGTCATAATTAGAGAAATTGTCAATGCTATATGTATAAATATATATAAATAGATAATACTTTTTCTTTGGGGGAATCAAGTTGTGATAATAACCTTTAATGAGAAATATAACTGGTTCAAATTTGAGTTTCTCAGTAAATTATTACTGAAGGCTTGAACATGTGCTAAACATATCCTAATATATTTGAATGACCTATATTTTAACAAACTTTAGTGAGTGTCACAAACTAATTTCTTAAGTAGTTTGTCTAAGACAAATGTTTTCCAGAATTTTGTAGCTTTAGTATCTGGCGTCTCTAATAGTTTGAATATAAGACTGTGTCTAACATTAACACTAATTCTTCTACTTATGTGGTTATTTGTCTCTGGGATACAAACAACAGAAACTTGCTTCTTTGGTAGATAGGATTTACTTGAAAAAAATGAAAATTCAAAAGGGAAATTAACTAAAATACAGTCAGAAAAAATGTTTTCTCCCAAACTTAAATGAAGAAGGATATATTGCTACTAAGTTATCACATACACTTTTATTTCTAGACTACCAGAAACTAGTTTTTCCCACCCTTTTCTCCCTCTCTGTCATACTTGAGGATGTTTTGTTTCTGTCTGGCCCAAGTCAGAAGTAGAATATAATTATTTATTTTGACCCCCAAAATTTGGACTGCCTGAAATTCATCCTTCTTTTTAAGTTTGTTCTGTGATTGTACTCTTGCCTTTTGCTTTGGTTCTGTTACTTCTTTTTTCTCTTTAATCCTCACCTCAGGACTCCGCTAATACTTACATGGTAGAGGGCTCATCACTTGAGTGAAATTTCTATAATGCAGTAATATAAAATCCCTCATTGGAAGCTCCACATGATGAATATATAAAAGCAATGGAGCTGTCAGACCTCTTGGGTTAAGACAGGAGCTCTGGTGTTTGCTGTGATCTTTACTCCTGTTTCTGGACAATCAAGGGCTTTCTTAAGCAGCTAATTTTAGCCATTATGGAAATTTCTGTTGAGAGGATAAATCAAATGTAGTAAAATATTTGGAGAATCAGGGTAAAGGGTATCTGAGAATTCTTTGTATTAATCTGGCACCTTTTATGTAAGTCTAAAAGCATATCAAAATTTTAAAAGTGAATATATCTGTCCTTCATTTGTTCATTCATTGATATGCTCCATAATTATTTATTGAGTGGATCAGTGTGCTAAGCACTGCGTTATGTGAGCAAACAGTGGCCATGCTCCCTGCCCTCATGGAATTTAGAATCATCAGTTAGTACTTTTTATTTTTTAAATTATTCTGATTAAAAACTATTAAATATTTTTATAGAATATTTGGAAAATACAGAAAAAAAGTAAGGCAAGAAAGCAAGTAATCTCTACCACTTGGGAAAAAATCACTATCACTAATGTATTTTATGTTTCTCTATATTTCTTTTACAAAATTGAATCTATAGTGCTTTGCATCCTAATTTACCCTCTTAGATAATATTTTACGTATTTTCTGTATAACTTAGCTTCAAAATATAACTATAGTAACATATTAGTTTATCATATGAATGTACCATAATCTAACCAGTTCCTCTTGGACATTCAGGTGTTCTTCGCATTGCTTTTATTAATGAGGCCAATGTATTTCTTTAAAAATTACCATCATGGCCTTTACCCCATTCTCCTAATAGGTTGATGTAATCAATTATTTAATCCTGTTCAGCATAGATTTTTTTAACACTCTTGGTTCTTCCTGAAGGCATATCATTTATTGAATGTGATACTGAAATTCTGGAAACATGAAAACCTCAGGTTCGAAGAGGTGTATGTAGTGATCATTTGCTTTGTGAGTAGCTCAATGTTTCATACAAGCAAGCATAACCAAAAATGTGCTTCATTTGCCTTTCAGGAACCCACTGGGTTATTAAACTATAAAAACTTGATTTCTTTATTGGGATCCATTTCTTAGAAAATTTTTTAATGGGTAATCTTTGTAGAACAGACCTTGTTGGGAATGTGTGTTGTAGATGGCCCTCACTCACCCCTCGAGCAGGTAACACCAAAGGGGGTGGGGGCACAATATTGGTGCCATCTTGGTAACAGTGCCGAGTGAAAAAGCTCTTCTGCAGTTATGAGAGAACTATTTCACAGCAAATTCCCCACAGAAGACGTTTTTTCAAACATGTGATGGTGCTCTCAGACAAGCACAGGTAATGTGACTCCCCCTTCCCTTCCTTCTCAGAAGGTGAACATGTTCATGGATGGAGAGGTGAGGCAGGACTCACAGGCTTGGGTGAGAGTAGCCTGTGGGGCACACAGCGGGGTAAATCCCATGTCTTACGTCTTCTTTGTGGCCCATATTCTCAAGAGGGACAGTGTTAAGGAAAGTTGACCCAAAGGGGACGAATGGCAGCAACTTACAAAATAACAGTTTTTCCCTCTGCTGGGAAGTAGTTTCTTCTTTGTCACCCTCTTTCACTGGGTCTCTAGGCTGGTGCAGTGGGTGAGCACTATGATTTCCTACTGGAGAAGCTACCCGAGCGAGTGGTGAAGCCACACAATAGGCCTTAGGTAGAGCAAATGGCGGACTCTGCATTTCTGCAGTGGACACTAATGACTTTGTCGTTACTAAACCAGCCGCTTGTTCACCCAACAGTTTTGTTTGCTTGTTGTATTTTTTGGCAAGTTGCCATGATTAGTGCATGGCTACAAACTTAGCAGAGAATTAGAATTTGCTCTGGAGGAGTGTAACTCAGAGTGATCGATGTTAAGAGTTGTAAGAGAAGTTTATCAGGAAAGCGCAACAATAGTGCAGAGGTGCGGTGGAGATTCATGTTTCGCAGAGCACGGGAAGGAAAGTCCTATCCACTGATGCCTAGTGTGCTCGCATTAATTCGTTCATGCTTTCATCCCATATATATTATGTACTGTGCCCTAGCTCCTGGGTGAGCAGCTTGGCACACAGCCAACAAAAGATACGGCGTTCTCGCCCAGCGGTCATCCAGCATAGTAAAAAAGAAACAGCAAATGAAGAATAAGCCCTGCAAAGAAAGCAACCTGCAATAGATGATGTTTTTTATAGTTTTTTTTTTAGCATTTTGCCTGAATTTCAGGTGATTCTGCAAAATCCTTTATCATTCATATAGGAAATTGTGTTGAATGCTTATTTTTTTCATGCTTTTCTCCCCTTCCCTTTATAGCATATATAAAAGGTGGGTGGATCCTCAGGAAAGCCTGGAAGATCTACAACAAATGCTATCTGGACATCAATGCCCTCCAGGAGCTGTATCAGAAGAAGCTAACTGAAGAGCCGTTGACTTCTGACGCTGCAAATGATAATCACATTGTGGCTGAAGGGGTGTCTGAGGAATCTCTGAGCAGGCTGAAAGGTGCCGTGAGCTTTGGATATGGCCTTTTTCACCTTTGCATATCCATGGTGCCCCCCAACCTTCTCAAAATCATCAACCTGCTGGGTTTTCCTGGAGACCGCCTACAGGGGCTTTCTTCACTGATGTATGCAAGCGAAAGTAAGGACATGAAGGCCCCTTTAGCTACGTGAGTAGCTATATTGCAATGCTTTGGTAGATAATGTAGTGTTGAAAGTAAGTAACCAACAATGAGAGCCTTTAAAGGAAACTTCAGGTAAAATGCTTGATTAGTAGACACGCTGCCATCATGCCTTCTGTCTTTCAATGCAGTGCCAAGAATTGTGTTTTTCGGTGGTGTTTATAAGCTGACTTTAGAGAAGAGGGCATTGTTCTTAAGTCTCATGAGTCCTGTGTTTTCAACAGGGAAAGCAATCCTATTTTACAAACTCCAAGGATTTTTATAAGCAGTTTTGGTGACCCTAACCACAGTCACTGAGACTCACAATCCTGGTTTTTAAGGGATACAAATTTAATAAGCCTTTTCTGTGGTTCTGAACATTTTATTCTTGTAGAGAATCCTCATGTTGGATAATTTTCTTTGATTCTGGTTGGTTCATTGGTCTCTTGTATGTGGTTTGGATAGTTTGTGCTTGTCAACTAAACTGAGTTAAGTTCTCTTGTTCAGTCTAAGTGTAAATGACAATTATTTAGACGAGAGTATGGAGAAGCTCATGTAACTGTCCAGAGCATGGATTCACCCATTTCTCCATCAGTTAAAAAATGATGAGAGTTTTTTTTTCAATCTGGTGAACAGCTACCCTTTCTTTGCAATTTGAGTAATTTTACCAGACACTAGATGTCTTTTGACATTATACCACTTCTCAAACTTTTTCCAAAAAATGTTGATATCACAGAGAGGCTTAGTGAGCTTTGTTTCAACTCAGGACAATGTTGGGGAATTTGGATGTTCTCTCTTAATCAGTTGGTTGCTATTAAAAATATCATTAACTTTTCATTTAAAAAATATTTCTGCCTCCCCAAACTCATTAAACTATACAAACAGTGGTCCTTTATTCATTGAACTTAAAGACTTGTAACTCATGATAATTTGTCTATTCGTATCTTATTTTCTGAGAAAGGAGTGAATTGAATTAATAATGTAAATTAGCCTGATCTCCAGAAAAGAACCAAATTTATGAGCACGCTAGAAGCACTTATTTACATAAAAATATTTGATGTGTTGGTTAAACACTTTTGTCTGTTCATTAAAGCAGATCCCAGTGAATCTATTTTGTTTATCTAGTTTAACATGACATTTGTCTTGAAAGGATGTGTTTGAAGGGAATTTTAAGTAATTATTGGTTTGTTTTTAAATTGAACATGCTAAGGTCCTTTTCTATGGTCCTCTCACTTATTTTGGCCCAATTTAGTATAATTTGTGTCTGCTGTTCCCATATTTAAATTTGGATTCTGAGGCTTGCACACTGAGTCTTATGAACATGGGAGAAAATGTTTTCCTTTTGCAAAAAGTAATGTTTTATTATGAGGGGACAGTAAATTATTGGTAACTGGTTATTGTTTCTGATTTGCGCACTGATGAGTCAGTTACAGAATTCAGAGATTGCATCAGCTATAGCCTCAGCCATCCATCTAGAAGCCTCAGAAGAGCTACATGCCTCTGTCATCTTATTCTCTTCTTACCTGACAGAAGGGGGTATGCTGATTTAAGTATCATGCCAGAGCTGCAGCTTTCCAGATACTGATAGAATGGGGAAGATACTCTGATTTTACTTCTTCAAAGACTGCATAGTCAGCTTTTTGGAAGGAGCGTTTATCGGAGGAGCACATACTGATTTTTTAAAAAGCGGAAAACATTGTAAGTCTTTTGCTGAACACTTCTCTCCCTCTTCCTTCAGACTCGCTCTGCTCTGGTATCATACCGTAGTCCGCCCATTTTTTGCCTTGGATGGCAGTGATAATAAAGCAGGCCTGGATGAAGCAAAGGAAATTCTTCTCAAAAAAGAAGCTGCTTATCCAAATTCTTCCCTCTTTATGTTTTTCAAGGGACGCATACAACGATTAGAGGTACTGTGCCTTCTCCACCCATCTTTGTGAAACAAAGTCTTCTGTTGATCAAAGCTATAATTCTCACTTGGGGACTGGTGTCAAAATGAACCTGAACATCACAGGGCCCAGGGACACTTCATTCCTATGCCTTGCATTGTATCATTGCTACAGGAGCCCAGGATATTAGTCAAGTTACCTTCTGTGCAGGGGGTGTGGGTGAAACAGGGGGGAGAGTCCTCAGGAGGCAGGGGAGCATTAGCAAGTGTCTTAGTTGGAGAACACAAAAATCGAAATTTTTTTTCTTCTTTGGAATTACTAATGATCTATTTCTAAATTTTTCATCTTGGCTAACAATGGGTTTATACCCAAGTTAGGACCTGAAATGTGGAGGACAGCTTCAGCTTTGAAATAGTATTACTTTTTCATGTGCCTCATTTGCCAGGTTTATACCTGTGCTGTCCCATCTAGTCCTCACAGCAGCATCTGACATTGATACAAAATTGCCATCTACATTTTATAAAGAAGAGAGAGCATCGAGAGGGCTTCCAGTGACTTCACAAGTTCACCCAGCAGCAGAGCCCAGGTGGTCTCATTCCAGAAGCACAATGTGTCCTGGCCTTTGGAGGAGCTCTGCTGCCCCTCGCACCCCGCTTTTTTCAGAATGCTGGCTTGAGGGCATGAGGATTTGGAAAAAAAGTGAAATAGAAGAAGTCAGTCCTACAGTTGGCAGTTAGGCCAGGTGCTTCACCCGTCCCCTCACCAGCAGTTAGTTAGTAGCGGATCAGCGTGGGCTGTAACCTCTTCCTCTGTGCTAGGAGTCAGCGCCCAGCAAACCCCAGGAAGGATTTGGAAGCTTTTGGCCTTGGAATGCCTTCCTGAGCACAGGGATAATTTGTTCATCCGTGTTTCTGTGGCAGCGGAGTGTGTGTTACTTCCCGAATTATTCCTTTCCTTCACAAATACCTCCTTAAGGCTGAGGACTCCTCACCTTTACGTATGGAAGTTGTACTTCAGAGATTATACTAATAATTTGTAAGGAGGAGATAGTACAGAAAGCCCACCAGGATCTGAGTTACCTAAACCCATGTCCAAGTTATTTGGCTTCTCATTCTCTTGAAACCTTTTGTTGTGTTCAAGCTCACGAGCCTTCACTTATATCTCCAGTTTTTCTCTTGCTGTCTTGAAAACAGTTTGGATCTCCTGTGCAATCTGGTCTGTTTGCTAGTGTTCTTTTCTTTTAAGCTCAGGGTTATGGTTCTATATGTTGGGAGAGTCGTTCCATTTACTAAAGTTTCTCTACCCCCTTGGGTTTGTGGAAGAGGAAATAACACTGTAAAAAGAGATTTTAAATTGACTAAGCCTTCTCACTTCAGTGACCATCTCTGAAGCAGAAGTGGGTACGGGTAAGTGCTTTCCTACATGTACGTTTCTGAAAGGGCAGGCATTCCACATTTTGAATAACTGAACACGATGCTCCTGAGTTCAGTGTTCAACAAGGATTTGCTGACCGGAGAGGAGAGCCTGAAGTTTCCAGCTGTGTATAACACCCCCTATACGACACCATAGCATTAGGCGCTGGTAAGTGAATGCTCTGAGTTAGGTTTTGAAACTTTAAATAGAAAAGTAAAAGTAAGCATTTATTTTTTGCTGTGCTTTCCATTTTAATTCTTCACTTGAGAGGAAAAATGTTTGACTTTTAGCTGAAATAGTAACTTTTTCCCCCAAAACTTAATTTGGTGTGGTTTGTTCTGTGCCACGGTTCATTCCTGGTAGGGACTGAGTGAATTCTTAAAGTGGTTGTTCATTGTGTTTCGGGATGGTTCTAGAAATGGAGAAGTCACAGCACCATTGAAGGGCTTTCATAAATACTCTTTGGGGAGTACATAGTCAACACCATAGCTCTTAGCAGGCATTCCATCTCTTAGGGGAGAGAATTAGGATCTGAGTGTGGGTGGTGGATGTTGGAACTCCTTCACCACCAAGCAGCTTGCCCACTGAGCTGATACTTGGTGTTAAGAAAAAAGACTCAACGATCAATTCTGCTCTTGAATCATGAGCTATAGCCTGAGGGCCAAATGAAACCCGAGGATTGTTTTTGTCTAGCCCTTCCGAGAGGCTGAAGGGATTTTAGGGCTAACTTGAATTTTTATTGGTATGACCCTCAGGGTGCCCAGATATTAGCATTTCATGAGTCTTCCAAAGTAGCCGTGGAGGAAGCAATCGGAAGGTGGCTGCCTCATTTGCAGATGCGGAACTCTGCCCAGAGAGGCTGTGCGAGGGCTCTGTCTAAGGCTTGGTGTAGGACCTGTAAGGTCCCAGCTCAGTTTGTAAAAGCACACAGGGCTCAGTTGACGAATTGGCTTGCAAGGAGTGTTTTTTCTTTCAAGTATTTAGGTTAGAGACAGTGCCCCTTGATATCTCTATCAGCACTCACAGAACATGCTCGGGGCTCTAATTCAGGCAGGTGCATCGTAGGGCATCTTGTGACGCTGACACTTTCTCCAGTGATGCAGAATCTACAAAATTATTTGAACAGCTGCTGTGGTGCACGCTTGCTCCCATACAGGGTGACTGTGACGTATGGCGGGGAGTTCTCATTCTCAGGGACTTGTTATTTCCGTATTTCTAGGTCGTGGGCTTTCTCTTGAACTTCATGAGCAATGTTTTACATATGTTCCCCTTCCTTGTTCAGGACAGTTTGGAATCCATGTGGGATGGGTGATCTAAAGTATAGCCACCCACCCTCCCCACTGCCACCCCCCTGTATAACGCTTGCGGTCGAGCTGACTGGGCAGGGACATCCTGCGTCTGTGGTGGTACGCACCTCAGGCTGGTAGGCAGCCTCTGCTTTTGGGGACTACTGAGGCACAGATCTTGGCCAGACCACAGAATTTCCTTTACTCCCTACTACATGTCACATACTCCCACCCACTGCCAGGCTTTCCCACCCTTCTGAGCTGCCCTTACAACCTACCTATCCCTGTTGACTTCTCCCACGTGACTCATCATGTTGCTGCAAAGAATAAATGGGTTCACACAGTACTTAGCGTGGGATAAACGCCATCTAAGTAGTGTGTGATGGTTGTCATATTCTTACTGAATGCTTGTGCCAGGGAAAGAGGGTTATCAAATTCTCTAACACTTTTTTTCTCTTTTTAGGAGGAAGAACTTGCTTTGGTGTTGATAGGTGTCAGTAAAACTAGGCCCTGGTTGGCAAACTGGGGGGTGGTAGCTATGGGGCCCTCAGCCCTCCCCAGTGTCTGTGCTTCCTTTTCCCTGATTTCTAGCATACAAACAGCTCTTAGGAAGTTGACCCATGGGTTATAGGATAATATCAATTTGGGGTGTGAATTTTTGTATTTTTCATTAATTTTCACCCAGTTAAACTTATGGTGGTGACAAGTCCATTAGTAAGTATTTTTCTTGATTATTTTTAAAGTTTTGGGGATAAGTGTATATTTCAAGAGCCTACTTTTATTTCTCTCTAGTCTTTCTTTCCTCTGAACAGTGCATATTTGCACAACTTTCCTCCACTAAAGTTTTAACTATCTACTTAGTATGTTACATGCACATGTATTTGGTTTTATGTGTACAGCACATATTTTCGTATGCATACTTTATATGGTGTGACTAGTAATGAAATTGATTTTTAATACTAGTCTATTTATATGTTTCTAAATGCTCAAATATTTGAATGAATAAAAGTTGGTGAACATTCTAATGAGGTTGCTGTTATGTAAGCATTTTGAGAACTCCTTTATTTTGAAACTGTCTTTTGAGCTCCAATCCATACTTTTTGAATGTCCTGCAAGCTGGCATTTTAAAACTTTGGGTTTGGATTTTGGGAACAAAAGTCTGGGCCTAGCACAAGATTGGCTCTTCTTAGTATATACATGAATGACTGAATGACTAGATGAGTCTGTTGGCAGGAAGTCTGCTGATCAATGTGAGTGACGTTATTGCTTTGTTGAGAAAGGAGTTTGGTTCTGAAGGACTATCCGCTTTTCTGGTGTGACACTTGAACCTGCTTTTGAAGCTATTTCTAGAGAAGATGACACGATTGAAATAAGAGGACAGCTTCTTCAGGGAGGGTACAGTCAGATATTCCAATTCTGGCTTGCTGGCCCATGATGTGACTCTAAAGAAATGAATTAAATAAATTTAAATGATGTAAAAAGCAGCTGGATGTAAATGAAGTCTCTGCTCACTGCTGGGAGTACTGACATGAGATGAGAAGGCATGAGCCACACAAGCTCAGCCCGGTAGGCACGTTTCCATAATTTCACGTCAAACAGTTACAATCACAGTCCTACTTCATGAGGATACAGTGGAAGCTTGTGCCAGGCCTACAGGCCACACGGAAGAAGTTAGAGTAAGTGAGTGACTGAGTGAGTGACTGAGTGAGTGACTGAGTGAGTGAGTGAGTGTATGCATGCATGTGTATCCATCCTTACCATCTTTCTCTTATTCGTAGCTGCCTTGTTTGTTCTATCTGAAAACACATCCTTCTTGCTGACTTGTCTGCCCTTCTGTGTTACACTTCCTCCCCCCTCCCCTTCCTTCTGAAAAAGGTCTGTGCTAGAATGTGGTCTCCTTTCCCTGGGAACAGTGTCTGTAGGAACTGCTTTGACGGTTGACCTTGCTGTACCATATCCATGTCCCCCTGTGTCCTGTCTTCTGCCATGAAGGTTGTGGAGGCTTCTGCTTATTCCCTATGGCCTGTGAAGTTCTGTCAGAAGGGCTTTTACCCCTCCACCCTGGTGTGCCTGTGCTCCGTCTCTGGACCCCCCCCCCCTCTGTCGCCCCGTCGCTTCCGGTGTCTTCGCCTGAGTGAGGTACCTTTCAGAATTGGCTTGCGGGGCTTTCTCTCTGTACTTGTATTACAATGAAATGACATTTATCATTTGTGCTCCACAGAGTAAGTAGGAGGTCTGTGTTGCTTTTTAGCCCATCAGTTCCTGATTGTGGCAGGAACAGAACAGTGGAGGATGGTCCCTGTGGTGATTAATTTATCAGATGGAGGAGAGAGCCAGGAGGCGGGTGGGGGTCGTGGCGGGTGGGGGCCAGCGCAGAAGAACCGAGCCCAGAGGAGGACTGTTCTGTCATCTCCGGAGCATACTGACATTATCAGAGCTGTTGAGCAGCGTTTCTGTGCATCTGTTGAAGAGCAAGCCTGCCTCTTGTATTTGAACAGTGTGCCTTGCCAGCATGATGTAATGTTGTTATTTATAGAATCAGGAACAAGGCAACACGAGGAGAGAAATAAAGCTCTGAGGTTCTGTTCATTGCAGTCTTCCTCCATCCTACCTGGTTCTCTTCCTTATTTCAGGCAGCAAGAAAAATAAGGTCGCCATCTATTCTTAGAAGTATACAGATAGAGGTTGCTTTACTCCCGTGTAGGAGACACGGAGGAGGTGTTTGTCATCACCTTCCAGCAAGATAAATCATATCGTATGGTTTAATAATGACTCTGTTTGCCGAAATAAGAAGGTGACAGTACCCTGAATTGCTAATAGGTTAACTGCTAACCTGGCTCTCCTTTTAACTCTGTCTGTATAGGCTGTTGGTTGAAAAGCAAGTAGAAACTTAATACAATTTTTATCCCTTAGCTCACTATGTGTGCAGAAAAGGCTGAGCTTTCCCTTGCCCGTGGTAGCCCTAGTCCTGAGGGCAGGGGCTAAGCGCAAAATCTATTGTTAGTTGGGTGAAGGGATTCCTAAACCGAGGCTGCTACTGAGCAGCATTAATGCTGAGTCACATGGAAGTGGGTGGTCACCACATGCCCTTCTTTGGGCTACAGGTGTCGTGAAGGGCCTCTCATTTTGAAACACATACGTAATAGTTGATTTAAGATGTTGAGCAACTTCATAAAAATAACCAACAATATTTAAATTCTAAGCTGTTTTACTTCAAATTATTTTGTGATCTTCAATATACACATATGAGACTTTATGCAGTTTTGTTTACAAATCTACTATTAACATGTTCAACATAGTTTTTTTTTTTTTTTAGGAGAGCAAGGTACAGGCTTTTATTTAGAGATAAAGTGAGAGAATAGAGCTCCTGGCTCAGAGGGGACAAAAAGAGCCCCTCAACATAGTTTTTATGAATACTTGATATGCATACTATTTAGATTTCCATTGTGTTAGTCATTTGGTATTTCCCTGTTGTTGGGGAATTGTTTTGGGGATATTTGACTGTTGTTTCCATAGTATTTCCCAGCATTTCACTGTGATAGCAAGTGCTGCCGTGAATATCATAGCACATGATACAATAAATAGGTCCTTCTTTATTTCCTGAGTTATTTCCTTAGGTTATAGCTCTAGTGGTGTCATTATGAGAATCATAGAGTATGAACAGCTCTGTAGCTTTTGCTAAATGACAAGGGGTTACACCCATGAGATGGCCAGGACACAAGCGTTCATTCTTTTGTGCATGGTATCAACAGCAGTGTTCTGCTGCATATTTTTCTTTTGTTTTCCATAATGATGCAAATTAAAGCAGTTTAACTATGGTTCCTCAAATGTCACTGATTAGACATCTCATGCTTATGTATCAGAAGACTCAATATTAAGATGGCAATACTCAATTAATTAAGCTGCAGATTCAATGCATTCCCTTCAAAATTACAGCTTGCTTTTCTTGCAGAAATGTTGACAAACTGATACTGAACTCAAGGAACCCAGAATAGCCAAAAGAGCCTAGAAAAGGAACAACAAAGTGGAAGACTCATACTTCCTCATATCAAAACTTATTATAAAGTAATGAAGACCAGTATGGTCCTGATGTAAGAGTAGATTTATAGATGATTGAGAGTCAGGAAATAAACCTTTATGTTTATGGATCAATTGACTTTTGACAAGGGCAAATGGATGGGCAATGAATAGTCTTTTCAACAAATTGGACAACTGAATATCCACATGCCAAAGAATGAAACTGGACCCTTACCTCACACTGTGCACAAAAATTAATGTAAATGGATCGTAGACCTAAATGTAAGAGCTAAAACTATAAAACTCTTAGGCAATAGTTTCTTAGACATGACATCAAAAGCACAACAAAAGAAATAGGTAAATTGAACTACATCACAATTAAACACATTAGTGCTGCAAAGAACACTGTCAAGTGAGAAGGCAGCCCACAGAATGGGAGAAAATATTTATTTGCATGTTACAGGTTTAGTAGTAAGGACCTTGTATTCAGAATATATAAAGAAATCTTATGACTTAATTATTAAAAGACAGATAACCCAATTAAAAAATTAGCAAAGGCTCTAAAGACACATTTTCCCCAATAAGATAGGCAAATGACCAACAAGCACATGAAAAGATGCTCAGTATCACAAGTCGTCATGAAGAAATGCACATCAGAAGTAAGTGAGATGCTGTGTCACATCCACCAGGCTAGCTCCAATGAGGAAGGCAGCCAGGCAGCCAAGAACAGGTGGAGGCAAGCAGGCGGAGAAAGCAGAATCCTCATTTATTGCTGGCAGGCATGCCAAATAGTGCAGCCACTTTGGAAAACAGTTTGGCAGTACCTCAAAGTGTTAAATATGAATTTACCGTATAACCCAGTGTGGAAACAAATGTCTGTCAGTTGGTGAATGGATAAACAAAATGTGTAAACCATACAATGGCATAATAGCAACAAAAAAGGATGCATGGTACAGCATGGATGAACCTTGAAAACAGGTTAAGAAAAGGCCGTCCACAAAAGAACGTCTGTTGTTTGATTCTGTTTGCATTACATCTCTAGAATAGGACAGTGTATAGAGGCAGAAAAGAGATTATTGCTTGTGTGGATGAGGGCGGATGAGGGAGAATTGTGGGATAACCATTAATACACGTTCTTTTTGGAGTGATAAAAATATTCTAAACTTAGATTGTCATAATGGTTGTACAACTCGATGAATAGACTGAAAACCATTGAATTGTATACTTTTAAATGGGTGAATTTTATGATATTTGAATTATATCTCCAAGATGCTTCAATGAAGTCCTACTGAAGGTATTTGCTATATTAATATACACTATCTTATTTTTCTTTGAATGTAAACTGTTGATCTAACCAAGTGTGATGACTTTTGAGTGAGAAATACTTCCATATATATTTGCCCAAGTTCTGTACAAGAAGTGGTATTTATCATGTATTTCCCATCTTCTATTACTTTCATTTTGAGAATGTCATTACATTTTGTGGAATTTTGAACATATGCACATTTTTGTTAAAACAGTCTTCATTTCTAAAGAAAAAAAAATTATCTCTGACCAAACTGGGACACACAGACTATTTTCTTCTAGATTGTAAACTTATGTTTTAAAAACTCTTATTCTTATATCTCTACATGTGTAAGATACAGGAATAGTTTAATTCTGATAACTACTGTAATTTAGGAACATTACTACTTTTGATTCAAGGGTGTTTCTTCCCCTATTACTGAATTAAATCCTCAAGATAGATGGAACCCATTTTTGAGATATTTTTATATTCTACATTTTATAGATATTTTTAAATGAAAACATAGCTTTGATGATTTTGATTTTATATATCTTCAATATAATAAATACTGTTTCCTTTAAAAATGTGTTATTTAGTATTTTTATCCACTTGTTTCTCACACATATTTATCAGTTTGTCAGGTTCTGTATATCACAGGGAAATTTTAATATTATATGTATAATATTTCCTACTCATTTCTGAGGATATTGCTTCATTTATTCATGTCACTCTTTATTTCTCCCATTAGACTTTATAATTTTTTATATACATCTGCCCTGTCCTGTAGTAGTAAATGGATCCAGATAAAATAAGTATGTATAAGTGTACATAGTTGGGCTTTAAGGAGGAACAGAATTGAGGCCTTCTTTCTCCATCCAGTGTTTTTAGCTTTTACTTGCTAATAAATTACATATATATTACTATATATATGACATGTGTAATTTAGCAAATAACATAATTAAATGTAAATGTAAATATTCAGGGGCCTTACTGGGCTTTAGAAATGTGATATTTTTAGAAAAATGAGTTGGTTAACAGAATAATATTTTTTACATTTTGGGGAGCAGCAAGTCGCTTAAGATAATTAAGGTATCATTCATTAAACATTCAAAAGTATTTTGTTACTCATTAAGTATCCCTTTAAAAATAAATTCCTTAATAACTTCTATTATTTCTTCAATAATGTTTTAATATAACACATTACTGATTGTTACATCCATTCTAGTTTTACATTATACTTTTCCTGATTCCACTTACTACTTAAACATATGGCTGAATACCATTTCCAGATATGTATAATGTGGTATTACATTTTATTATTTGTAGTTGTATTTGTGGCATTTTATTATTTGTGGTAGTTAGTTTTATAAATCTGTGTTGCTTGATTTTATGATTGGGCTTTTGGATTATCAATCGTTTTTATAGAGAGATTTGATATGTTTATCAATTCATTTTTTACTTCCATTTTATTTCTAGTTTTCCTTAATTTAGCTTCTTATATACTTCATTTTCTTAATGCTTTATCATCTTTGTCTTATTAGAATAATGAAAGGTCAGTGCTTTTGTTTAGGGATTTGATTGCTTGTGTTTTGTTTTACTTGGAGTGCTTGGGGTGGGTGGGGGGTGTGGTACTGTGATGGCTTTATCTATTTGGTCTTGGTGCCAGAGTTCCTAAAACCCTTGGGATTTCCTGGGAGAGGTGATAGGAACATCTTTTGTTATTCATAACAAGCCCTTTTCCAACTTGTCACCTAACTTGAGTTTATGTTAATGAGGTGGCAGGTGGCTGGAGGACCCTCTGGGCTTCAGGATGAGGGCTCCTTGCCTGAAGCACTGGTGTGATTAGAGGGATGGAAACTTCAGCTAACTCCTCTCCCCACCTCCAACCTCCTCCTGGAGGGGAGAGGGGCTGGAGACTGAGTCACTCACCAGTGACCCATGATTTAATCAAGCATGCCTATGTGATGGAGGCTCCACAAAACCCTCCACAGTAGGGTTTGGAGAACTTCCTGGCTGGTGAATGCATCCATGGGCTGGGAGGGTGACCCACCCCAAACTCCAGGGGACGTAAAGTGCTGTGCTCAGGACCTGGCGTTCCTCACCCTGTGTACCTCATCATCTGGCTGTTTGTTCTGTCCTTAATAGTAAACGTAACAGTAAGTATAGTGTCTCCCTGAATTCTGTGAGCCATTAGAACAAATAATTGAACTGGAGGAGGGGGCTGTGAGGACCCCTGGTTTGTCAGCTGTCAGACTAGAGGTGTGGCTTCATGCGGAACCACTACTGCCGACTGGCCACTGAAGTGGGGACAGTCTTGTGGGACTGAATCCCTAACATGTGGGGACTGTACTAACTCCAAGTAGTTAGTATCAGAGGTGAATAAAGTTGTTGGACACAAGTTGATGTCAGGAGAGAATTGAAGAATTTATTGGTGTGGGAAAACCCCACATGTTTGGTGTCAGAAGTGTTGTCAGAGTAGAGGAAACGGTTTTCCATTCGACTGCCTACAGGCTTAGTGTTATTATATGTTCATTGTCATGTTGTTATTATTCATCTCATTTATGTCATTTGGTGACTTGTGGGTGAGGCTGCCCTGTCTAGGCCCTCTGTTTGAGTCTGTTTGGCAGTGGCCTGTGTGGCCAGCAGCTCAGCTCTACAGGCTGACTGCCGGGCAGGCGGAGTGTGGGCTCCTCCGCTCTGGCGTTGAATGAGGGGGCCCTTCATCTCTTGATACCTTACTTCCCTCCTCAGTGAGATGGGGGCTCTACTGGTACCTAGAACACGGTTCTGCTGTTAAGGTTCCATGAGGTGGTAGTCCTGTTGGGGGAGTGTTGTGTATTTCCTTGGTCCTTGTCCCCACCGTGACACAAAAATTGAACAGCAGAGACACAGTAGTGAAGCAGAGTAAAAGTTTTATTTGAACTTACTGAGAGAAAAAGTGCAGGCAACCTCAGAGATAGAAGAGTACCCTGAAAGGTTGAAAAAAGAGAGTTTAAAGTTAAAAGGTTATGCACTTAGAAAGTGCGGGCGACCTCAGAGAGAGGAGCACCCTGAAAGGTTGGGGGTTCCCCCTTTTAAGGATTCTTCAGGAATGTGACTAAGGGCTGGGGATGCAGACTTGTTAAGTGGTCTTTGAATACTTAGAATTAACTTAACACAAGGAACTTCCTGCTCTGATTTCTCCCTGGAATACTGATGTCTTAGTCTGGGAGCAGATCAAACAAGATTGCCTGCCCAGCCCCCAAGGTGGGCTGAGTTATTATCTGTTTGTTTGTGAAAGATAAGTTAAGAATCTTACTTCTTAACTTCCTGCCTTTTACTATGTTGTTTATGGCTGGGCCTGCATACTAAATTAGTTGCCTAGATTATCAAACTACTTGATTAAGGCCAAAGGAGAAAAAAAACCAGCGTATAGGTAAAGTTAAAAAATAAGCTGGGCCTGCATGATGAACATAATAAAGACATGGGCTGTGCTGAGGTATTCTCCTTTATCTACGGAATATTCAAGCATTCCAGGCCAAGTTACTCCTCTCTTTTTGAGCTTTAACTGATTAACTGAGTCTTTTTAGTGGGCTTTTCTGGCCTTATTCTCTTTCCACCCCACTCATATCTATTTTCCTGCCTAACAGTCTGGGAAGCGTGTGCTGCTCATGGAGCTCTGAGTACCTGTTACTGTAATGGCACCACTGTGGCTGCTCTTAGGGCTGAGGTACTATCGGTGGCAGTGAAGAACTTAGCATGGGGATCAGGACTGTGTGGCAGGCAGGCATGTAGACAGATGCAACTGTGGCTGGACTTTGAGAAGTATAAAAATAGGCCTATCGGAAGGTAAAGTGTGGTGTGCCTCCCCCCATGGTGCAACCCTTGCAGCTGGGAAAGTCACCACCGAACTGGGGGTTTTGGGGCTGGGTACTGAAGAGTCAGTAGGAGTTTGCAGGTAGAGGTAAGAACGTGGGAGATGAGCCTGTATTCAAGCCCAGAAACTGGGGAGATCTGAGCTCAGTGGGGCTGGAGCACTTGGTGGGGAGAGGCAGGTATACAAGGGATGACTGGGAAGTAACAGGTCATTCGATTCTGTTTCTCAATCCAAATCTCCTTTCTTAGAGGGGAGTTTCTTGTTCATATTTAATTGGGTTTGTGATGCCCTTTGTCCTCTAGGGTTGTGTTTGTTGTTCTGGTTTGTTTCCATTTCTGCTTGCCTGTTTTTGGGCAGATTTCTCCTTAATATCAGATTGAGAAGATGATTGTAGTGTTCTACTCGTTTTCCTCCTGGGTTAAACCTGGGTTCATGTGTCCATGCAGCCAGGGTTCCATTTCTTCCTTGTCGCTCACTCTTCTGAGGCCAACAAGCATTTGGTGCACTCCCAGTGAGCGCTAACACAGTCTGGTTTCTGGAAAAAGCATTTCTCACTTTTTTCCTAGCCCTTTTTCAGAACTTCTCTGTGAGATTCTATGTTTTCTCATAGTATCATATTGACCTTTTCTGTTTTTCTTTATGATTTTGGACTCTGAATGTTGGGGCACACTGACTTCTTAAATCTGGGTGTTTCTGTGTTTAGTGTGCTGGTCCTTGTCTCTGTGGTCTCTTACAGAGGACTTGGTGGCTCTGGAAAGTTGTCGTATTGCAGCAAAACCTCAGGCTTTGATGGGTAGCACTGTGGAAAGAGCATTGGGCTGAAATTTCTATTTGGTTTTGACTCTGTCATAAATAGTTAAAAAACATCTGTGTAGCTATGTTAGTAAGGAGTTTGGTTCAATGAGGCAAGGAAGTCAAATAATGAAAGCAAAGCAAGTTTAATTACACTCTATAACAGAACAGGCCCCCACCTAAGGTCAAACAGGCCCCAACCGCCTGCGGGAGGCTTCTTTTATGGGGAGTTTTGGCAGGGCTGAGAAGCCCTTGATTGACAGTTCTTGGCCTTGGGGGCCTACTTTGATTGGTGAAATGAAAACATTGGCTGTGTCTGTGCTCTGATGTCTTTTCTTATTTTACCTGCGGAAGGCCGGTGCTCTGAAGTTTCTCATCTGGGGAGTTATTTTTCATCTGGGAGTGTCTGGACATTGCAAGTCACTCCTGGCCCTTGTGGCTTCATTTGATTAACTCTGTGAGTCCTTTCTGGCTCTCTGGTTTTATCTGATTAACTCTGTGAGTTCCTGCTGGTGGGCTTTACTCTCTTTGCACCCTGCTCATGTGTGTCTTTCTGCCAACAGTTACTCCCATGGCTGGCAAATTGAAAGAGCGGTGGGGCCTCTGTCAAGTCAGCCAACCTGCCCTAGCATTGTTTCTTTACATGGAAAATGTTATTGAAATAAATTTAGTACATTCCATGGAAAGAGGGTCCATGTCAGGTGACCCCGGATAGTCTGGTTTGCAGAGACTCTGGTTTTGCTCCCTGAGGGAGATGGAATGCAGGTGTGCTGCGTTTACCCTATTTCTTTGACCAGGAAAATCTTTCAGTAGCCTGTGAGACCAGAGTATTGGGAACACACTCTGAGAAACACTAGTCTACATTATTTTTAAAGATTTTTTTCAGCTTTCAAATCATATGGTTGTGTGACTATACTAAGAGCCACTTAATTGTACCCTTTAAAAGGATGAATTTTCTAGCATGTGCAAAGCTGTTATAAAAACATTTTATGTTTCTTTAATCTCCAGAACTACCTTTTCTGCATTTTACAACTTCTCTTTAATTCCTCTTTGGAAAAAAACCCCACACAGCAGCTTGCCCGCTTGACCTCCTTTACAGAGAACACCATTCAGCTCTAGGAAGACTTTTCAGAGGCACTTTCCTGATTACAGTCTCTTTTTGTTTGTCTCATACAAGTACAAGTGTCTTTGCATATTAGATCTTCTGCGTATTATTTTCTAGGTTTGTCTATCTTGAATTGATGTCTTCTCCTGAGTAGTGCTGACCATAGATTAGTGTATTCTGTATTTCTGTAGTCTTTGCTTTTCTGAGTTAATTCTTTATATCTTCTTCACTATTATTTTTAATTCTTTGACTGCATCTTTAGCATAGGCATGTTTCTTTTAAATTTACTGTACTTTTCCTATAAATGCCTTTCTGTAATTTTAAAGAGCAGCATAGTGTAGCTGAAACAGCATTAGGCTCAGCCCAAAATGGACTGTTCCACTTGCTGAGTGAGCTTTCTGAGCACGTGTCCTTGTCTGTAAAAAGAGGCTAGTACCTGTGTCAGTCATAGCATTAGTGTTGGATATGGTAAAGTGTTAAGCACATGGCGCTCAGTCAGGGCTTTTCCTATTTAGATAAAACTGTGTCTGGTTATAAATCTAGTGTAAAGCACGTGTCATTGCAGATTTTGTTAAAATCATATGCATAACTATTGAGAAAGGAAATCTTGTAACTGGTACATTATTCAGTTCCTCTGCCATTTTTCAAAGGGATTGCTGTCCATTCATGTGGAGGTGCTGAAAAACATAATTAGTATATTCCATTATTTGTATATAATCAGAAATTTGTTGCCTGTGATGTAAAAGGCTGCCTAGGGGATACCCAGAGAAATAGAAAAAGCTGAGCTCCAAAGAAACTCATAATCTAATTAGGCAGAGTGAATGCATGAAAAGGTTATCTTACAAGGTGGTAATAAAGGAAAGAGCCAAATGAATGGATAGTCACTGTGGGGGGCTCGGGAAGCAGGGACAGAGGAGGTGGGCCCCGATGGAGGGGAGGCCCTGTAGGATCAGGAGGAGGTGGAGCACGGAGGTGAGGAGCGTTGGCTCTGGAGTCGGAATGACCAGGTTCATGTGTCAGCAGCTCTATCTCTAACAGTTGTATGGCTTCAGCAAAACGCAGAGATACTCTGGTTGACCCACCTGGATGGAGTTTTTGCCCTCTTACCAGGCACATGATAAGAGGGCCGCACGTGTTAGCCTTTGTGATGATGATGCTGAGACCAGAATAAGCTCGCTAAGGCAGCATACTTTAAAGGCTCAGCATCAGAATGTATATTTTCAGCTACTTTATTGTGTCCAAATAATGCATATTCATTTGGGAACATGGTAAAAGACCAGAGTAAATCAAAGTACACACAAAAATCTCTCATTCCAGAAATAACTACTGTTTACCTTTTGCTAGATACCAGAATACTGACTATAATTATCAGTTGGAGATCTGTATCTTCTAAACAGTCCTTCACAGTAAGCTTTAGGGGAGTTCTTATGTCATAAATTTGTACAGACCATGAAAGGACAAGTGGAGATTCCCAGAACATCCCCATGGTGTAGAAATCTATATGTAATTTACTAATCTGCAATTTGTATGTGTAGTCAGCAGTAATGCACAGTATTCATTGTGATCCAGTTCTTGGGGACTCACCGAAATTCTCTGCCACATTCCCTAAGAAGTGTGTGTTAAGGTCACCATCATCTCTTATTTGCTGAGTGTCTTTCATGCCTTTGGTTACTTATTCGATAGCCCCTTTCTTACATGTGAGACCTGATTAATTGGAAACTTCAGAGGCCTCTTATATCCTTTGTACTTGCTCAACATTCTCACTCCAAATACACGGTCCTCATCAGCCCCATATTTTTAAGGAGATGACTTTCGTCCAGTGTAGATTTCTGTTTTTTGTTGCTCGTTTCCTCTTCCACCTCCTTGGCATCGGGGATTTTCCATGCTCCTGGTTTCCCTCCAGGCTCACTGGCCACTCCTTTCCCATCTCTACTGCTGCTTCCTCTTGCCTGCCCAGCCTCTAGCTGCTAGAAAACCTTGGACTTTTCTCTCTAGTACCATCGCTCCTTCCTTCAGTGAGTTCATGACCACCCATATGTCCCAGTGCCCCCCCCAGATTTGTCCTCCAGCTCAGAGTTCCCTTTTGAATTCCAGACTCATGCCTAGTCTCCTCCATGTCACCAGTAGGCGGTTCTCCTTGCTTGTCCCCAAAGCTGCCTCCCTGCCATCCCCTGTGTCTTGCTTGCTGGTAACTGTCCTCTTATCCCGAAAATCTTGGACTTCTTTCTCTCATGCCTCACATCCAAAGTTAGTAAATCTTGTGAACTCTACTCTTCACAATACATCTAGAATCAGACCACTTTTTTTTCTGCCCTTCCTGGTCCCCTCTCTCAGACACCAGCCACCAGCACTTTTCTTCTGGATGGTTGTGGTCATCTCCTCATTGACTTCCTGCTTTTGTTCTTCCTGCTTTAGAGTGTGTTCTCAACACAGCCAAAGTGACTGTGGTAAACTTTAAGTCATATCATGTCATGTCTTTGTGCAAAATGCTTAAATACTTCCCTTCTTGTTTATTGCATAAACCTGGATCCTTAGGATGGCCTACAGGGCCCTACACACTGACCTCTGTAACCTCTACAGCCTCATCGTCCACCTCCTGGTGCCCATCCCCACTCCATGCCTGCTTCACTGGCCTCCTTCCTTCCTCAGATATCCAGGACATGCTCTGCCTCAGGGCCTTTGCACCTTCTTCCGGGCCCTTTCCTAAAGTGGTCTTACTCCTTAGATCTACTTCACTGCCTCCCTCACCTCCTTCAGCTTGGTTTGGTCACCTTTTCGAGGAGACCCTCCCTGAATGGGATTGAATATGTCAGCATCACTCCCACCACTGGACTTGCTGTCCCCTTCTTGACCCCCACCTCATTTCTGCTGATACTCTTCCTCATTGGACACACAGTGTAAGGTGTTTCCTTATTTGCTCATTGTCTGTCTCTTTCCATTAGAATGAGAATGTAAGCTTCACAAAACAGGGACTTTGGATCACTGCTTATCTCAAATTTTGACTAGTGTCCACCTCCTAGAGAGCAGGGTTTCAGTGTACGTGTATGTGTGTGTGTAAAATGAATAAATATTCTGGCCTCTTGCTTTTTCCCTCTTAGTTGAGCTGTGATGATAATTATATTTCTAGAGCCCCTGAATTTTCGTCAGAATGGAAGCAACCATATTTATGACCTTTTGGAATTTCCCTAATTATCAAAAGTCATAGATTCCATGTGCATAGTGGTATTAAAAGCTCTCCACCAGGAACTGTGTAAACATAAGTTTAAATCCAAAACACTAAAGAAAAGATTGATGAAATTAGCATATATAAATCATTGGTAGAATGGATATAAAAATAAATAGTATATTACAAAAATATCATAAAGTTAAATAATGCAAAGTGTAACTAGAAAACAAATGATTAAGGGTTAGCATCCTTAATATAGAAAGAGCTCTTACAAAATGAGAACATAATAAAAGGAAAAATTCAAACATGCAAAAAAGCCAAATAGCCTAAGCACCTAAGCAGACATGCCATAAAATGAAATATAAAATGGCCAATAACAGGAAACTCCTGATATGATCAAGTAGATACAGTTTGAATAACATGGAAAAAATGGCTAATAGGAAAAACACTCTAATATTAAAAAGATGTAGGGAAATGGGCTTCTTATATAATGTTGGTGTATATGTAATTTGATTTTAAAAATACCTTTGGGTCAGGTGGCCTAGTATTTGTACAAATTACCGTACAATTTGCTAACCTATGAGGAAATAACTGAGATGCACCACACACACACACACACGCACACACCCTTCATGTGCATAAAATCTACATGCATGCAAACAAGCAGGAAGAAACCAAATTTGCCCTCCTTGCGTTTGTATATTTCATCTCATGTATATTTAGTACCCAGGTGCCTCATGAATATTAGGTATCTCCTGGCCTTTTCTTCTCTCTCCAGTACGCGTGCCTGTACACACACACAGGCTCTCCTTGCTAAATACTTATGTATTCTTAACACACCTTGGGCATCCTGCCTGTGCCTAACAAACTCCTTACTAGTTACTTAAAACATCTTGAAAGAACATGCTCATGTTTTACAAACTTAACTGACAGAACTGAAAATTCTCAGAAGCAAATATACATTAGAGCGATGGACATGGGCAGCAGCCAACCCCAGCAGCTGAGTCCACGGGAACGATTGTGTTCTTTGATTGGCCATTACAATAGTGATCTTCTCTCTGGTGTTTAACCCTGCAGAATTCAGTGATACCAACATTATCTGAATGAGAGTAGATGGGCTCTGAGCCAGACCCTTTCTGTTTGTGAGCCTGTGCTGTCATTTAATGTTAAATGAAATTTGGAAGCTGCACAGAAGGAAACTGCTTGGTTAGGTAAATAGAATGAATCTTCTCAGCTTGGCATTGTAAGTGAAAATCTTTGAGTAGGACAGAATGTAACATTAGTAACTCCAAGCTTACTGTGCTGATTCTGGAAAATGATTCATGCTATTATATGTTTCATATTTGTACCTTGAGATCTTTCTAAAGGCTTTTAATGTAGAAAAATCATAATAACCTCTTAGGATTGAGTGAAAAGTGCTGCCAGTGGTCCCTCCATCTTTCACAGTATGTTTCATTTGTCTTTGTCCCCTGTCTCTCTAGGTATGTGTGTGTTTGGGCTAGGCAAGAGTACCTGCTTGTATAGTTGTGGAATAATCTTAAAACAGCCCTTAAATTAATTATGTCCACTAGGTAGAATCTGGAATCTCTTCTGTGGTTGGCAATAACTTGTGAGAAGCTGAGTTCCTACTTTACTGCAAGTCTTGGTTCTAAATATTGGGAAACAATATTGTGATGTATTTCCCAACACTATTAACAGGTGATATACACCTATCTTTAAAGATTATGTACCTTTCCTAAGAGCATTTCAATCACATGAGTTCATTTATTTCAACATTCCCTGAGAGTTTATGGACAAACATGTTATTTCCTAAGGTCCAAAATTGTATTGGTTATGCAGTTGGCACTGAAATCTGGTGCTTTTGACAAAATTAAATGTTCTTTGTTATATTGCCCATTGAAAGAAAAAAAATTAAGTTATGGTAATTTGAACATTTTAAGTTAACTGTCCAGTTGAAAGGTACAGCTTTATGGCAAACTTGCTATTTGCGTAGTTCCAGAGCATAGAAAATATGAAAACGCAGGCATACCTTGGAGACATTGCAGGTTCAGTAACAACTGACACAGTAAAGTGAATATTGCAACAGAGTGAGTCAAATGAATTTTTTGGTGTCCCAGTGTATATAAAATTTATGTTAACACTATACTAGTAGTCTGTTGAGTGGTCAATAACATTATATCTAAAAAGACAGTGTACATACCTTAACTTAAAAACATTGCTAAAAAAATGCTACCTATCATTTGGGCTTTCAGTGAGTCATAATTTTCTGCAGGTAGCGGGTCTGGTCTCCATGCTGACGGCTGCTGGCTGGTCAGGGCAGTGGAGGCTGAAGGCCAGGGTGACTGTGGCAGTTCCTTAAATCAGACACCAGTGACGTCTGCCATGTTGAGTGACTCTTCCTTTCACGAACGATTCCTCTGGGGCATGTGATGCTGTTTGACAGCATTTTACCCAGAGGAGGGCTTTCAGAATTGGAGTCGATCCTCTCAGATCCTGCTGCTGCTTTAACAACTATACTCATGTAATATTCTAAATACTTTGTCATCATTTCAACAATCCTCACAGTGTCTTCACCAGGAGTAGATTCCATCTCAAGGAACCCCTTTCTTTGCTCATCCATAAGAAGCAGCTCCTCCTCTGTTCAAGTTTTATCATGAGATACAGCAGGGCAGCCACATCCTCAGGCCCCACTTCTAATTCTAGTTCTCTCTCCATTTCCACATCAGCAGTGACATCATTAACCCTTCATGAGGGTTGGCATCAATTTCTTCCACCTTCTGTGAATGTTGAAATTTTGACTTCCTCCCATGAATCATGCATGTTTTTAGTGGCTTCTAGAATGATGAATTCTTTCCAGAAGGTTTTCAGTTTACTTGGCCCAGATTCATCAGCGCAATCACTGTCTTATGACAGCTATAGTCTTATGAGATGTGTTTCTTTAATACTGAGACTTGAAAATTGAAGTGGCTCCTTGATCCCTGGGCTGCAGAAGGGCTGCTGTGTCAGCAGTCATGAAAACAACATTCATCTCACTGTCACATCTCCATCAGAGCCCTTGGGTAACCAGGTGCATTGTCAGTGAGCAGTAATATTTTGAATCTTTTTTCTGAGCAGTAGGTCTCAACAGTGGGCTTAAATATTCAGGAAACTGTGTTGTAAACAGATGCTGTCAAATAGGCTTTGTTGTCCCACTTATAGAACACAAGCAGAGTGATTTAGTGATTCTTGAGAGCCCTGGGATTTTCAGAATGGTGAAGGAGCCCTGACATCAATTTAGTCACCAGCTGCATTATCCCCTAACAAGAGAGTCAGCCTGTCCTTTGAAGCTTTGAAGCCAGGCACTGACTTTTCCTCTTTAGCTCTTCAAGTCCTAGATGGCATCTTCCAGTGAAAGGCTAATTCATCTACACTGAAAATCTGTTGTTTACTGTAGCCATCTTCAGTGATGGTCTGAACTAGATCTTCTGGATAACCTGCTGCAGCTTCTCCATCAGCACTTGCTGTTCACCTTGCTCTTTTATGTTATGCAGTTGGCTTCTTTCTTAAATCTCATGAACCAACCCCTGCTAGCTTCCAACTTATCTTCTGCACCTTCCTTTCCTCTCTCTCTCTCAGCCTTCATAGAATTGAAGATAGGGCCTTGCTCTGGGTTAGGTTTTGGCTTAAGAGAATGTTGTGGCTGGTTTGATCTATCCAGAACACTAAAACTTTCTCCATATCAACAATAAGGTTATTTTTCTCTCTTATCACTCATGTGTTCTTTTAATTTCCTTCAAGAACTTTTCCTTTGCATCCACAACGTGGCTAACTGTTTGGCATAAGAGGCCTTGCTTGGCTTTCCACACATCTTCCCACATGTCTTCCCCACTGAGCTTGATCATTTCTAGCTTTTGATGAAAGTGAGAGACATGCACCTCTCCCTTTCACCTGAGCACTTAGATATCAATGTAGGTTTTTTAATTGGCCTAATTTCATTATTGTTGTGCCTCAAGGCACTAGGGAGGCCTGAGGAGAGAGAAAGAGATGGAGAAACAAATGGCCAGTCAGGGAAATAGAACACACAACATTTATCCATTCAGGTTTCTGCCATGCATAGGGGTGCTTTTTGGCACCCCAGAACAATTGCAGTACTCATCAACAAAGATCACTGATCACAAATCACCGTAACAAATACACTGACAAGAGTTGAAAAATTGTGAGAATTTCCAAAATGTGAAAGTGAGTGAAGTCACTCAGACATGAAGTGAGTGAATAATGTTGGAAAGATGGCTCGATAGACTTGCACAATTTAGGGTTGTCAGAAACCTTCCATTCGTACAAAACAC
Organism: Manis javanica; assembly: GCF_040802235.1. NCBI lineage: Eukaryota > Metazoa > Chordata > Mammalia > Pholidota > Manidae > Manis > Manis javanica. The sequence continues at coordinate 89,995,811 of NC_133164.1, forward strand.
AGTATCTTCAAAGCCCAATAATGTGAAGTGTAATAAAAGGAGGTCTGCCTGTACCTTCTGCGTTTGCAAATTCTGGCATTATCCGGATACCAGGACTCTTAGAGGAGAGCTAAACTAAATCAAATAAAACACTATAGGTCAACTTAATTCTGAATGTAGAGATTCTAAATATTACCAAATCAAACCCAAGAATGTATTTTTTAAGTGCTGCAATATGACCTAGGAGGGCAATTCCAAAAAGGCAAGTGCGACTGAGCCTTAGGAAATGCACTGCTCCTACTCCCCACATTAAGGAGGTAACTGATAAAGCCATACGATCCGGCAGGAGGTACCCAAATAGCATTTACTGAAACACACTTCTGAGAAAACCAAACATTTGGCCAATTAGAAATGGAAAGGCAGTCTCTCTATTTGGTAAAAATGGCATCTACTAAAAACATGCTGCAAACTGTACTTAATGACACATTAAAACGTTGTCATTAAAGACAAGAGTAAAGCAAGGGTGGGTACTGTGCTTGCTAAAATTCAGTATCCAAGACTGGTGGTCCTGGCCAATTATGTAAGTCTCCTGTAGAGAAAGAGACACGCTGTTATTATTTGCAAATGATTTGAATATCTCCCTGGAAAATGGGGAAGAGAAAGTAAAAACAAACAAAACGAAAAATGAACTATGAGAATTCATGAGTATGATAATGTGACATACAAAATCAAATTGCAAAAACATAAAGCTTTCCTACATACCAGCAGGGCCACTCAGAGAATCAGCCCTTTCACAAGTGCCACAGGTGTTATAAAATGCTTAGGAATACACCACTCAAGAAAGAAGTCCTGAATGATTGGAAAAACGTGCCACATCTCTTGTAACAATGTATAGCTATAAATCATGCTGATTTTAATTTGGTGATAAAAATGCCCCATTTAATTTGGCAAGACTTACCCTTTTGTTCTTGAGGGCTTCCTCTGGGTTCAGATAAAACTTGCCGATGTTTTGTTCTCATTTCACCAGTGAGGAAAATGAGGCTTTAAGTAACTTTTGTGATGCAGCCTGTCAATACACAGTTGGTGAGACAGAAGCCTGGATGGTACTTCTCTTAATTCTTCATGACTTTTTTGTATTAGCCCATTTCCTATATTTTCTTCAGGCCAGAGTGTATTTATTTCTTTAAAAAAGTATATGTATTTCTTTTTTAAAATGTGAATCAAATATCAAATGGAGGATAATTCTTTCTTGGCTGAGTTGCAGATATTATAATGTGTAGTTGTAAAAACATCCACAGATCATTTATATTTTTAGTTATTTTCATGAAAAATAAGGGGAAATATGTTTTTGCTTTTTTAACTGGCTGTTAATGGGAAATTAGTCTAGAACTCGAGTTAATTCTGTAGTCACCTTGCTGTGGGGGTAGTGACGTTAGGCTCCGTAAATGGTCTCAGTACCTGCACGTTCTGTCAGAGTGCTTGTAACAGCCTACTGGTACTTTCTTCACAGTTTAATTTTTAAAGAAGTGTGCTGTCTTAGTTTTCTGAGGCTGTGTAACAAATTAGCACAAACGAGGCGGCTTATAACAACAGAAATGATCCTCACACCGTTTTGGAGATCGGAAGTCCAAAATCAGTATCCCTGGGTGAAACCAGAGTGCTCGTGGGGCAGCACTCCCTGTAGAGGCTCAGGGGAGAATCGTTTCTGCCTCTGGTGGCCGCTGGCATCCCTGGGCTTGTGGCCTCATCTCTCCAGTCTGTGCCTCTGTGGTCACATTGGGTCTTCCTCTGCCTGTGTCAATTCTCTTCCTCCCTCTGTGACTTCTGAGAGGTGAGGAAGCTGCAGAAGGAAAGTTGGAAGCTAGTAGGGGTTGGTTCACGAGGCTTAAGAAAGCAGCTGTGTCTCCACAACATCAGGGTGCAAGGTGAGGCTGCAAGTCCCTCTGCTGGGGACCCTTGTGATAGCATGTGGGCCCACCTGGACGATCTAGGATAATACTCTTCATCTCACGAGCCCTGATTTAATCACACCTGCATACACTCTCCCTGAAGAAAGAATTCTCTGGGGGCAGCCAGAGCGGAGTGAATACTAGTTAGTTGCTAGCTTGTTGACTTTGACCAAGTTACTTAAAGTCTTTGAACTTCATCTGAACTTCTGCATCTGAAAATGGAACTAATACATGCCTATCTCAAGGAGTTTTTGAAAGGGTTAAGAGAAATGTTGATTCAAATATTACTTGGTCTCTTTTTCCTGTACTTGCTTTTAAAGCTTTGCTCTGCTGCTGCTTCATAGCTCCAGAGCCTGGTACATCCCATGCACGTCGTAGTTGCCTAATAAATGTTCACTGAGCAGTTTTCTGTCCCCCAGAGGGCAGTATGGCATTACACTGTCACGAGCTGTACCTTCAGCTGGGACAGCGTGGTGGTGATGGCCCATCCAGAAATGTCCTGTGTGTGACGGTTGAGTGGCATTCACTTTGCAAACTGGGGGGATGCATGCAAAGCAGAATCCCGGGCACTGTGGTTTCCTGTCAATATGCTAAATCGAGTGCATGTATGATGGAGGAAAAGAACGATCAATCCAGAAAGGGAAAAGTTAGAGATGGGGGGAATGAATGCCCAGCGTTCTCTCTGCAAAACCCACACACACACACTCTTCAGAAAAGATTGATTTTATTTATTTTACCTCTTTGGGATCTTGGCTGTGTGCTGACGATCAGTGTGAATGTTGGACCTCAGAGTCGTGGGCCTGTTTCACATTTCCAAGAGGGTCCCTCCAACCAGATGTTAAGCTGCTTGGGACCAGGAATTGGTGATGCAGCGATGGGCCCTCTGTCGGCACTCATGGCTGGGGATAAGGGACTGAACATGACAGTCTGTCTACCTGACAGAAGGCTGAAGTACCACTGTGGGGCGGGAACAGGTAGTGATCCGCCCGGGCCTTGGTCAATGAGTGTTTGGCCTGCGATGTCCCTGACACACAGGCTGTCCTGCAGACCCACTCCCTGGCTCATCAGTGTGCCGTGCTGTGTCCAGAGAGTCCTCCTACAGTGACCGCGTGTCACTAAGGGAGCCGAGGAACGTGGTAGGGGCTGGTCCTCAGGGAAGCCTGCAGCTTCTCTGCATGCCCCTGCCCGGCTGCCTGCGGGGAGCGGAGGCCTTAGGCTCACTGGACTGGGAGCGGCCAAGGAGAGCTGAGGCCAGCAAGGCGGCTGGGAGGGCTGGGTGCAGGGCAGGGGCGGCCGGGCTCCAGCACCAGGGGGAGCAGGGAGTGCTCCAGGCATCATTGCGAGCAGGCTATGCCTGCACTTTGGGGCTTCCAGGATGAATTTCTTACTGATACATATAACCACACCCCCATTGTGGCATTGGAGGTTTAATCTGAACCTTTTGTGCCAGGTGATGCTTTTCAGGTACCTGTGGCATTGGGGAGGCAGACTTTTGAAGGAGACCATTAATAGAAGGAACACTGAATGTATTTAGCCATGCAGAAGTAGAGCAGCCCTGGGAGAGTCTGTGGGATTCTGGACAGTGCTAGACGCATGCGGAAGTCAGACACGTAGTCTCAGTCCTCAGAAGATACCCAAAGTGTTGGGACGGGAAATGTGATGATCAGCAGCATCTGGGGTGTGGGCTCTCAAATTGCTGACTGGAGGGGAGAAGGCGAGTGGGTCCAGGACGGGTGGGAGGCGGCTGGCCAGGCTGACGGAGGGCTCCCCGTGGCCCAGTACTGTCCAAGTCCTTCCAGCCCTGGTGGCTGGCACAGGGGGCTGAGACAGTCCCTGTCCTTGGAGAACTTTCCTGGTAACAGGAAGCTGGATTGGTAAACACTTGTTACACAGCAGGTGCTGAAGTACAAGTCTGAAGAGGAGTCTGAAGCTGGATGTGAGCCGGGTCCTCACAGTTGGAAGCTGCCTGAGCAGAGAAGTGCCCAGGGCATAGGTTCATCCCTCAGCTGAGGCCAGAAGATGTGGCCTGGACACCTTTAAAATCACCCTTTTCCATGCTGCTTAATCAGTTTAAAACAGCTCCAAGGGAAAAAAACTCTCTGGAGTGATGATGACTGAAACAATAATGACAGATTGTAACCTGTATTCTGTTTTCATTTTCTCCTTAGTGTCAAATCAACAGTGCCTTGACTTCCTTCCATACTGCTTTGGAACTTGCAGTAGATCAGAGAGAAATCCAGCATGTGTGTCTATACGAAATCGGTAAATATGAAATGTGTGTCTAACTTCTTGTCCTGCACATATTGGTGTGTTCCTGGCACTTCAGTATTAATGCTGTTCAGTTTGTATCTTTGTGATGTGCCTGCTGCCTTTTGTAGTATAGGACTTTGTTATCATAGCACAAGTATGACACTTACCTCAGTGATTCTTACTCTTTATAATTTGTTCTTTATAACATTTTGATTTTTAGAATAAGTAATGCTAAATAAATGGATTAAAAGCCATTTGTCTAAATACCTTACTGTACCTTACTGAACTGCACATTAGAATTCAAAAGTATTTCTCCCTCCCACAAAGTTTACCTGAGAAGGATGGGATATTCCAAGTCCAGCTCTTCTACCAACTAGCTGGAGACTTGGGATGAGATGTGTAAGCTCTCAGAGATGCCGGTAGCATTAAGGCACCTGCTCGTGTAGCAGTTGGGAGGCTGAGATGAAATTTCAGCAGTGAGCGTCAGGCTCGGTGCCTGCCACACAGAAAGCCTGTCACACTCCTTAGCGGCTTCCCTCTGCTTCTCCCCTCCTGGAGATAAATATATAAACAGGCTTGGGAGTATGTTTTTGCTTGAGATTGCCCCTTCTCCTTCCCCAGAGTCGTTGCTCTGTGAGTTTTGTGCCGACTGCCCTGACATTCTCCTGTCCCATTCCCTGAGCAACAACACGACCTTTTGATGTAACAGTCGCTCGTGAGGTAGGTGAGAGTAAACACAGCTTGGCTGGAAACAGCAACAGCAAATTTCAGTAAAAGGTTCTTGTTTTCTAGAGCATTAGCCCTACCGGTAGCATCATACAGTGCACGGGGAAGGCATAAGGGGCAGAGACAGGAGACACGAGAGGAAGTGGGGCAAACCAGGGCTCGGCAGTGCAGAGACTGGAAGAGTCAGTGAGCGCTGAGGGGGCACTTGGCAGCCGTCAGGCCAGACCCTCAGGTGCTCGCCTGCTGTGCACAGTCCTGAACCTTTTCACTGAAAAGTACAAACCGAAAGATTGTGAACTGCCCGATAAATAGAATTATGTTTTAAATACCTACTGTGGTTCAGGGAGGGGAGGGGAGGGGAGGTATAAACAGGTGGAAAGTGTATTTTGATGTGACCTGAACTGTGCTGGAGCTGTGTTTAGTAGCTGTGGTATAGAACTTGAATTATTAGCTTTGATGGCCATTTTTGTCTTAATACTTTTTTTTCCTTCTATTTTTAAGAAGGTATTACTGACATGTAACATGGCAGGACTATGTACATCATAATGATTTGACTTATGTATGTGTTGCAAAATGATTGTGGTGGCCATTTTTGGTACTCCGTTTCAAGATCTGGGGCAGTGCAGACAGTGAGAGCTGAAGGAAGCTTAGAAACCATCGAACCTAATGCTAAGGCCCTAGGAGTGTTAACTTGGTTGGGGGGTTGGGGGAGGTGGGGAAGTAGCAAAATTATAACTCAGGCCTCTTAGGTCCAGACCACCTCCCACCTCTATTTTGCATTCAGTTTAAATCTTACCTTGACATCTATTATAGGGCGGAAATAATTAGCTCCAATTTTTACTCTAAAATATGTCAGCCTCATATCCTATCCCATAGAATTTGACACTGAATTTTCCAGAAGTGTGAGTGCCCCTTATCACCACAGTTCAAATAGCAGGTCTAAGATGGCACAACTACCTCACAGCACATCTGGTACTGGAACTGTGTTTTCTGGAGGCTGTTATTGTGGACGGAAAGCAACAATGGCCTTGATCCTCAGTTCTCCCCTCTTATTAGCCTTGTGGCCTTGGCCATGTTACAAAACCCCTTCATGCCTTTGTTTTTCTCCTTGGCAAAATGAGGACACCATCCGCCACCTTTGCAAGACCCTGGTAGGATTAGAACGCATGTCGTCACATGCCCGGCACAGGCTTGGCACTGCAGGGGCTCAGTGGATGGGGGTGGGCAGGAGAGATACTGTTGAAACAATGGGTACAGAATTCCTTGCATTTTCATTGCTGTGCCTCCTGACCTGAACGTCAGTCTAATGGTGTTTTGATCCAGGAAAGATGGGTCCTTTCTCAGCTCCACTACCAACCTGTGGATGGAGGGTGGGCTCATACTTAACTTCTGACTGGCTTCTCTCTCCTTCTCATAAAGTTTTGAGAATTACTAGTAATCGTTAGCAGGCACGTGCTTTCAGAGTGTCTACGGTGGTCACCGTGTATGTCGTCTAAGGGTATTGCTGCATTTCGGTCTGTACCTGCTCTGGGAAAAGCGATGCCCGGCCCAGGTAACCTCAGCTGGGAGGCACATGGGAGCGTTTTCACAGAAACGTTTATGTCCCTCTTCTGTACTGTCTAAGCCATTGAAGTCACAAGTGCCTAGTCTTACTCAGAATCACATTGAAAATATTTAAGAGAGAAAAGATAATTGTTTAAATTTTCAGGTGGTAAAAATACAACACCGTGAAAAATAGCAGTACCAGAGATTTGTCACGTAAAGATGGGATATAAATCACTACTTGAGGGCTATTGTACTAAAAATGTTTCTTTCATAGGTTGGTGCAGCATGATAGAGCTGAACTTCAAAGATGCCTTTGATTCCTTTGAGAGGCTGAAAAATGAGTCCCGGTGGTCCCAGTGCTATTACGCCTACTTAACTGGGGGTGAGTAGAGGGGCCCCACCTTGCGTTGGCTCACATGCCTTGACAGGAGGACGCAGAAGTGTTCTTCCTCGGTTTGCCCAGTATGTCAGTGCATTATGCTACCAGTAAAGAGCCGAGTCGAGCGTCCCCGACGCAGCCGACACGGCACTTCCGTACAGGCGCCGTGCGCCTTGCCCAGAGCGCCGCTTGGGCTGCTTTGGTCACATGCTCGGACTTGGAAATGCTTATCACGACATTCTCCCTGTTTTTGTGCATTTTGTGCGAAGCAACTTCAGCCTACCCTTACCCCTAGTCTTTACTTTCTGTACTGTATTCTTCTTAGGAGTTGAAATAATTTTAGGAATTTAACATGTCTTTTAAATGGTGTTAATACTTCTGTTGAGGTTTTTAGTTGCCCAGGCTACAAAGTTGCATAGATTTTGAGCATTGGCTCCAACCTTGTTTTTCCTGTTAACACCAATGATGTGTTGAGAGTTACCATCTTAGCCATTTTTAAGTGCATAGTTCCGAGGCACAAGTTATTGCAACTTCGCGTATCATTACCGCGGAAACACCTGTTATTTCTACTAGGCATGTGTGCGCATAGCCTTCTTGTCCTTGTATGAGGCGTAAGGACATGCTGCCATCTGGTGGGTAAAAGGGCCAACTGCGCCGAGCCCTGTAAAGTGCTTCTGTGATGCAAGACTGTACCGGCCGGGACTGTGCACTTTCTGCTGTTAGCGATCAATTCTCCTTATACAACCGTATAACTGATTCTCTTACTTAAAACTCAAGATTAAGCCAGACATTATTTTAAATATCTCCTTATTTGTCTGAATATTTGTATTTAACAGAACATCTCCTGTCATTCCATTCCCTTAGCTGATCTATTTAAAAAACGGTAGAATTAACTAGTCAATATGTACATCCTAGATGTTCTGAAACTGCAGGCCATTCCGAATGAGTATGAGATCTCTTTATACCCCTTATACTCTCTACTGCAGTCCCCCCAGGGTATCGGTTCTTGTATGGCTCTGTAGCTGATGTTTGAATAGGACTGTTTTCAGTATAAGTTAGCATACTGGTGTCTCACACTTTGCGTTGTTTCAAAGAATTCTCAGGCATCTCAGATGAAAGTAGAAGCTATCTATTGAGCAGCCTCAGTGTGCCCAACACGTTGAGGAGTGCATGAACCAAAAAGAGAGGCCTGCTTGACCACGCAGTGGTCCTTAAGGTGTATTTGGGTCATGGCCAACGTGGACAGCTGCTTTTTAAATCTTTGTTGAGCGTAGAACATGAAGAAATGAATGTATAGCGTGGTTGTAAAGAGGAACATTTATTCTTCAAATATTGGAAATCCCAGGATTATACCAGTCAGATGCTATACCATGATAAAGCATGAAAGACTCTTACCTCTGCCTCCGCCAGGAGATTCTGTGCAGATGGTAAGTGTGAACAGCTGCACTGCAGAGTACGCGGGGAAGGGACAGCTCACCCCACAGGCTACTAGAGCAGGCATCTCCTGCAAGCTGCCCTCTGAGTTGGTCCAGAGATAGGTACCTGTCGGCAGAAAGAGCTGAGAGGATGGGCCTTCAGGGGCCAGACACTGCCACCGGAGGCTTAGTTCCTTGTACTTTTTCTTTTAATTATGATAAAATATATGTATCATAGAGTTACCACCTTAGCCATTGTTTTTAAATGCATACCTCAGAGACGTTAAATATATTCACATTGTTATGCGGCCATCATCACTATTCTCCAGAACTTTATAATCCCAAAACCTGAAACTCTGTGCCCATTAAACCATAGTTCTCCATTCCACCTCTCCTCAGCCCCTCGCAACCACCATTCTACTTTCTGTCTCTATAAATTTATTCTGGGTACCTTGTATAAATGGAATCATACAGTATTTGTCTTTTGTGACTGATTTATTTCACTCAGCATAGTGTCTTCACGGTTCATCCATGCTGTAGCAGGTGCCAAAATTCCATGCATTTTTAAGGCTGAATAGTACTCCATTGTGAGTATAGACCACATTTTGTTTATCCATTTATCTGTCAGTGAACATTTAGGTTGCTTCCACCTTTTGGCTACTGTGAGTAATGCTGCACTGAAGCAGGCATACTGGATCTTATCTTTGTACTATTCTTGCAAATTTTCTAAAAGTTTAAAATTAGGTAAAAACTAAAAGTACCAAAAAAGATTAGAATATCACTTATGGGGGGGTGTAAACTTAATGGAAGAGTTAAGCCTTCTAAGTTCCATTGAAGTCTTCAATTTAGGATAAATTAAGAGACGCTCGTGCTTTCAAACATCTTAAAGCAACTGCCTGTAATTCTATAGTAAGGCAGTAAATGGTGGCTCTTCCCAGGAGCTGAGGTATTAGTGTTTTAGAACTTCAAGTTTGGTTCAGATACTGATAATGTTGCAGTTTATGACTTGTGTGGGCATGTGTGTGCATGCACACGCTCTCTTTCTTATATGCTCACTTTTTAATATTAATGTGATTCTGTAAAAATGTTATCAGTTATCTGAGGAAGACCGCAAGCTAGAGGCAGCAGAAATTATTATTTTTTCATTGGTTTACTATGTGACTGTCTTAACTTTTAATGGCAAGTCTTTCAATTTTCCTGGACCTCTGCATCTTCTGATCTGTAGCATAACAGGGGTGGTTTATAAAACACTCCCTGAGCATCCTTCTGGGTTTGAAATGTTGTAACTGCGACTCATGAGGTCTTTGTGGATGGGTTCAGACCTGTGCATCTGGACCAGGGCCCCTCCTGTCCTAGGCACAGGCTTGTCCCAGTGGAAAGCTTCAGCCTTTCCTGTCACCTCAGCGTCCCCAGTTTTCTCCAGGCCTTACTGCTTCTGCTGCTTTGGCCCTGCTGATAGATGTCTGCCCTCCGACACACCATGGCTCTATGCTCTGCTTGACCAAGCCCCAGAATGCAATTATAGGACCACCTCATTTTAGGAGTGCTTGAATAAAGGAGGAATTAGTAAATCAATGGGCATTTCAACTGGGGATTGAAAACTACCTGTGGCAGAGACAACAGCTACTAAAGAATAATAGGCATGAGTTCAGAGCTGTGGGAACCAGCAGGAGAGTGACAAAAGTAGTTGGCAGAGTGTCATCAGGGAGGTGGGACTGAGCCGAGGGGAGGTCTGGAGAAGGGAGAGAGCAGGTGGAGCAAAGGGAGTGTAGTGGTCCTATGCTTTCCACGGTTTCAGTGACTCAGCCAACCACGGTGCACAAGCAAATGACCCTCCTTGAGATGTATTGTCAGGCCACTTGTAGCCTAACCCTGGGTCACAGTGCCTGCGCCCTGCACCTCACTTCATCTCAGCACGTAGGCACTTTATCATCTCACGTCATCATGAGCACAGTACAGTAACATATTTTGAGGGAGACCGAGACCACATATACATGACTTTATTATAGTATATTGTTATAATTGTTTTATTAATTTGTTACTGTGCCTAACTTATAAATTAAACTTTATCATAGATACATCTGTATAGGAGAAAGCATAGCATATAGAGGGTGTGGTACTATATGTGGTTTCGGGCATCCACTGGGGGTCTGAGAATGTATCCCCTGCAGATAAGTCGTATACGTATGATCAAGTCTTCACCCAGGACTTGGGCGGGATGAAGCTAGTGTGCAGACTTTCAAAATCGTACCATCCTCCAAGGACTCCTAGCTTGTCAAAGCTTCTGTGATCCCTTCTGTTTCTGCACTTTTCCAAGAGAACTTTTCTCTTCCGAACCCAGCTGTGTCCTCCTTCCACTGTGAAGCTCTCACGGTTGCCGTGCCTCCTCAGAGTTCTTTCCTAGACTCCTTTTTATTCCATTTTCTGAGCATGTGGCCTCCAGCTAGCTATGCACTGTGATAACAGCTGGGGATTCTGTGCGTGCAAGTCTATCTCCCCAATGAGAGCAGGCGGCCTTCCCGTGTGGCCCCCACAAAGCTCTGGGATCCCAGGCACCTGGGATGTAGTTGTTGAATGAGCCGAATGGCAATGGCCAGGATGGTGTAGTCCTTTGCATAACAGTCTTTAAGAGTATTTGCTCCCATTTTCCCTTGGTAACATTTTCCAAATGTTAACAACCTAGGTATCCCTTTGTGGCATTTTCCCTCTAATACTTACAGACTATAACCATGGTTTCTTACAGTTTGCCAGGGAGCCACTGGTGATGTGGATGGGGCACAGATTGTCTTTAAGGAAGTCCAGAAACTCTTCAAAAGGAAAAACAATCAGATTGAACAATTCTCAGTGAAAAAGGTATGTTAGAGTGCATTGATCTGGTGTATTTTTTATGATAGGCATTTGCGACCAGCACACCTTGGACAGGTTTTAGGAAATCATATTCATAGCTGGTGACTTACTTGTCATGAACAATGCAGCTGTTGCTCTGGGGAGAATTTACTCCGGTTGCTCATATGTCTGCTCTGAATGGAAAGTGCTTGTTGGGCTACACATGGTAAAAGCAGTTTTCGTTTCTTTGAATGAGTTTCTGTTGAATGAGATGTTTCTGTTGAATGATTACAGACCCTGTGGACCTAGTGAGTGTATCTGGAAAGGGAAAGCATCTGTCTAAAGGGTTATCATTTCAGAAGAAGACAAATTGGCAGAACTTAGGCAAGAGATACAAACTCAATACAGTGAATGGGTCACATTTTGACCTAATAAAAACAAAAATGTGAATGAAGTTTACCAGTGGAAAGGCAGGCCCAGGACTGTAGGGACAAAAGTCCCTAATGTATTCTACACTTTTAAGAATAAAATTTAACTGAATTACTGTGGGTTACAGATAACTTATCATACTATGAATTTTCCATGATTTTAGTTTTACAAGTTTTTGTTAAATGAGCATTTAATGACTGCTGCAGTATAAACCAGAATGTAATGTGGAATGCCACTGAGAGCTGTGGGACTAAGTAGAAAATTTTTAAGTCTGTAAAACTAAAAAGCATCCAGTAGTATATCCTCCATGTAAATCCATTAATTATTTGCCACCCAGCTTTTTATGAATTCCTTTCATTTAAACTGCAATGAATCTAGTTTCATCCCCAAGCTTTTAGAATATACTCTGTATCTTGATAGTAGATTGACTTGAATGATGAATGAAAGGCAGATCTACCAATATATTAAAAATTAGAAACCAGGAATTTTTTAGAGAGAAATTTTCACTTTGAGCTTTGTAAGAAGGGGTCAGTCACATCGAATATGAACTATGCACTTTTAAATATCTCCAAAGTATATATATTTTTTACCTGGATTTGTGCTTAAAAATGCAGCCTGATCATTCTAACCACTTGTAGGCAGAGCGATTCCGCAAGCAGGCCCCAACCCAAGTGCTCTGTGTGCTGGCGTCCATCGAAGTGCTGTACTTGTGGAAAGCCCTCCCAAACTGTTCCTTCCCCAACCTACAGAAGATGAGTCAAGGTAAAAAAAAAAACCTCATTGGCTTATTTCTGCAGTTTCTTGTTAATACTGTCTGACTCAGAGAGAACAAATCTGTCATTCTTGGATAAATGGCATAGTGATTAAGAAAATCTGGTCGCCCGGGTGCTGACACTCATGTGGACAGGCACGCTGGCATCTATAGCAGCCAGTGGCCATGCGCGCTGATGGTGAATGGTGTTCATCCTGTAGCCATGGGGCTACTCTCAGCATGCATTTTTTTCCCCAGTGAAAGCCCTTTTCATATAGATTTGATTCACTTTCATTAAAATGCAGTTATTAAGTATACAGTTCAGTGATTTAGATTCATGTATGCACCATGGCACCTGCCACCACAATCAAGGTCCAGAACATTTCCACTACTCCTGAAATTTCCCTGGTGCCCTTCTCAGCCACTCCCCACCCCCGGGCAACCACTTACACTGTTCAGATTGCTGTTGCCAGCGATTACTTCTGCCTGTCCTTGAACTTCAAGTACGTGGAGTCAGGCAGTATGTACACTTTGGTGCTTGGCTTCCTCTGCTCAGCATAGCCTGCGAGATGGGTCAGAGCTGTAGCTGCATCAGCACAATTTTTACTTACCGAGTGACTCTCACTGTATGAGACTCTGTCTACACCACAATTTGTTCATTCTCCTATTAATGGACATTTGGTTCATTTCTGGATTTTCAGTTATCGGAAGTAAAGAAGCTACAAACATAAGGGTGCTAGCCTTTTGTGTGGACATTACATGCTCATTTCCCTTGAGAAAATATCAGGAACATAGCTAGAAACCTACATTTTTTATTCATATATTTTAAAAACCATAGGACTTAGGTATGGCAGTATAATCTGCATGAAGTCATTTTTAGTATAGCTGTAGGAAAAGTTCATGGGGAGAATAAATTAAACCTTTAAGTAAAATAAAGCTTTATTGGTCGACAAATGCTGTAACATTTCTCCTAAAGGTTTCATGTCAGATATTTGAATGACACTTCATATAGTCTGGCAAATAATTTAGTTTGCTGTATGTGACAGTGCAGGGCAGTGGGAAAGGAAGACAATATAGTCATACCCATTTTATAAACCGAGACTCAGAACAGGTAGGTGACTTGCCCAGCCCCTGGAGGAGTGAATGTTAATGCTGCTGTTGGGACAAAGCTTTAAGCTATCCACGTCTTCCCAGGAGAATGAGGATACTTAAATCCTGTAGCTAGAAGTACAATTACAAAATGAGCTGCTGTGTTACAATAAAAGCACATACATCCCCAAAGATGGTTTTATAGAAAGTAATTACTTTTGGAAGTGTACTCCTATTCACGTACATGCTGTCCTTTTTTCAAAAGAGATTTCATATTAATATTTTGGACTATTAAAAATAGCTTGTTAATCACTGAGGTAATATGTCAGGTTTTGCTGCACTCACGCTTGTTTTGGATCAAATATAGTCATCAGATCACCTAACTTTATCATCAGACATCCTTGCAGTTTTGTTTATTGCCCCTGCCCCCAGAAGGTCGACCCTCAAAGGGCAAAACTTTTGTCAGTGTTGGTATTCCAGGGATGGAAGTAATGCGACTCCAAAAGAAGCTGGGTGCAGAGGCCCTGTAACTGGAGCAGGTGTAACTTTGTAACCTCCTGAGGGACTTGAAGGGAAGCCCCAAGTCCTGCTGTGTCCCTTGAAAGAGGACATGCATAGTGTTGAAGCCACCCCTACTGCTGATGCAAGTCTGGAATATCTACCAGTGCCTAATTCAATGAAACAGTGAAAGATTTTAAGTATTCTTTTTAACGCACAAAGGCAGGGTCATTCAAACACAAATAAAATTGTAAAATAGGCAGTAACTGACAGGCACTTAATGTGACTAAATATTCCAGGTATCAAAATAACAATGTGGTCATGAAGGAGGAGGCAGGCTCTGGAGTAATCATAATTCTTTAATATCTTTGTTACAAATTACCCCAGTTTGGAGATCTATTAATTAGATTCTATCATTCCTCAGCATTATGTTGTAATCTGAATGGATTCTTCACAGAGAACAGTGAAGGTCCTTGTAGAGAAATAGTTAAGTTCCAGGAAAAACTGGTAGTGGGTGACAGTAATTATGTACATTAATGAAACCCTTTCCATCAAGTTCCTGTAGCTTTGTGCCTTCTGCTAATCTGTCCCCATCTGTAAGCCTCTTCATCAGTGAGCTGGTTGGCTTCTTACATGCTTGCCTTGTGGATTTGGTCATAGCCCTTCCCCTACCCAGCCAGCCTCACCTGTCCACTGCATTCTTACTGTGCATCTTAGAGGTGTTGCTGTATGTTCCCAGCACAGCACCAGAGGGATCCTACTAAACTAAGTCATGTCTTGTCATTTTGCAGCTCTCTGGTCCCTTCTCATTTAAAGTGGAAGCCCAAGTCCATTTGGTGGCCTGCAATGCACTGCATTGGTATGCCACCCCCTCCAAGGCCATTGTCTCCCGCTGCCCTTCCCCTTTGTTCGCCAGGCTCCAGCCACACTCCAACTTGCTGTCCTTGAGCTCCAGACAGGTGCTGGCCTCAGTGCCCTTGCACTTGCTCTTCTTTCTGCCTGCAGGTGCCCTTCCCATCATCCACAGGGCTCCCTCACTCTCTTCCTTCAAGTCTTTACTCAAGTGTGACCTTTTCAGTACTTTTCTGGCTCATATGCATACTGCCCATCCACCCTGGCTTTGTTTTTTACCTTAGTATTTACACTTCCTTAATATCCATATTTTACCTGTTTGTCTTTTATATCATATCTCTCCTCCACTAAACATTCATTCTTAGGGGCAGGACTTTTTGGTTTTGTCACTGCTCTGTTCCAAGCACCTAGCACACAGTAGGTTCTCAGTAAATATTGAATGAATGAGTGGGCATGTGAACTGCATTCCCCATAGCACTGTTGCCTTAAGATCTTTGGGATTCTTTTTATGTGGAGGAAATCAGAGCTTAGCTTTTTAAGGCAACTCCTGCTCCTATAGGCTCAGACTCTTGCTTTTCACATTGCCTTCTTGCTGCTTTCCTCACTTCTTCCAGTTCCTTCCAATCACTTATTTTGGAACTTTGAGCATTCTATATGTGTGTTTGTGTATATATATATATATATATATACACAAACACACATACATAGAAATTTGTGTATGTGGCATATGTATGTGTATATGTAAGTATGTGTCTACTTTTAAAATCTTATCAAATCTCAGTGTCTTTCTTGGCCCATAGAAATAATTCTCTTCGTTTCCTCTGTTAGCCTCACTGTTTTTCCAATTCCCACCTTTTCATTTCCTTAGAAAACTTGTGTGACCTCTTCCAGCACGTGCACTTGCTCCCCCAGGTAAGCTCTTTGAAGTGGGATCAGGTCTGATCCTTTCTCAGTGACTCGTGCATTGCCTTGTGTAAACATGTAAATATGCCCATTGCAGCATGGTTTGTGAAATTAATATGTGAATAAAAATATTTGACTAGACTTTATTTTTTAGAGGAGTTTTGGGTTCACAGCAAAATTGAACAGAAAGTACAGAGTTCCCACATACCTATTCCTCCACCTCCATACACACAGCCTCCCCAGCCATCAGCAGCCCCAGCAGGATGGTACATTTGTTGGAGCTGATGAATCAATGCTGACCCATCATTACCACCCAAAATCCATAGTTTTACATTAGGGTTCATTCTTTGCTTTGTACGTTGATGGGATTTGACAGATGTGCAATGACATGTATCCACTCTTACAGAGAGTATCACACAGTTTAACCACCCTAAAAAAAACCTCTTTGTTCCACCTGTTCATCCCTCCTTCCAGACCTCCGGCAACCATTGATCCTTTTCCTGCCTCCGTACTTTGCCTTTTCCAGAATGTCGTAGTTGGAAAATCGCACAGTACATAGCCTTTTCAGACTGGCTTCTTAACAATATGATGTAATTTTGAGTCTTCTTGGTGCTTTGAAGTTTGAGATGGTTGCTTTTCTTTGACTAAGGACATTCACTGGCGGATGAGGAAGGGGGATTGTCTGAGAGGGCAGACTCTTGAACTGAGTAAGTCACTCGACAGTAAAGTACTTACCTCTTGATGACATTTAAGGAATTAAGTACCTATGTTTCCTTCCTGCTGTTTTCACTTCTCTTTAAGCTTGCCATGAAGTGGATGATTCATCTGTTGTTGGATTAAAGTATTTGCTTCTTGGCGCCATACACAAATGTCTAGGAAACTCAGAAGATGCCATTCAGGTAAACTGTTAATGCTTTTGTCATGGCTGAAGAAAGTAAACTGTGAAGACCTATGTATGTGCTTGTGAATGAGAACAAGGAAAAAGCATTAAAGAGGCAGACCTGCAATGGGAGCTTTATCTTTTTATTTGACTCATGTCACCTTCGCAGATGCTTGAAGCTGATGATGGCATGCCCCACGTTCTAACTGACGTAAGGTGGCTAGAATACATTACACATGGGCCTCTTTTCTGGCATTAGCTAGTTACCAAAGATGAAGTCCAAACTGGAGGAGAAGGGAGTGAGGATGGAGACTACTTTGATGGAGCAAAGTGAAGCCTTGCAGTTAGACAAGTACAAAAACGACCAGGTGTCCCAGTGAGTTCACTTGTCCTGCCTCTGTATCTGCAGATCACTGATGCAGAATGGGTGGTGAGGTCGAGAATGTTAGTTTAAAAGAACAGTTGGTTTTTTTTGAAGTTTATCCCAGTATTTGATTACTTTTTGGAAGAGTTCATGTACAATAATAGGAGCCTTTGGCTTTTAAATCCTAGAGTGTTGATGTATTTGTATTATAAGTTTAAGATAATTTTTCAGTGTGGGATTGTAGTAGTTATTACAAAGCTCTAGAATGGCTTAGGTCATATGCTTGAATATCAGCAAGATACAGTCAAGACACATGTCAAGAGATGGTTCTTGGTGTGTGTGCTTTCTGTTTTGAATATTAAGATGGGATGTTCAGGCTTGGAGATGCAGATAAAGATGTTCTCAGCAATAAAGTCAGTAGAGGCTTGTGTTAATTGGAGAAATATGCAGCACATATAGGGCTGACGGGTGATGGGTAGTATATTCTGGAGGAAGCTCACCAGACAAGCATGGGAAGGACTTCTAAGATATGGATGAGGGTGGATGGGAGGCAAAAGATGCAAAAAGAAGAGAAAATTTGATATAAAATATAGAAATAAGGTGAGCCCTTCTGCATGCCTCCTGAACATGTGCTGAGCCCAAACGAGGAAGATGAGCCTAAGTAGGGAAATGGATCAGTTTCCGTAACATTGTATTATTTCCAGTTCTTCCAGCGAGCTGCTAAAGATGAGTTGTGTCGTCAGAATAACTTATACGTTCAGCCATATGCTTGCTATGAACTTGGCTGTCTTCTATTAGACAAACCAGAGGTAAGATCTTACATATTCCCTTACTTTATGTTCATCAGCAACGAAGTACAAGTGAGCAAATGCAAAGCATCCTTCATGTAAAGTAAATTGAATTGAATATGGTGTGGGTTTTCTTTTTTCCCCCTTGATTTCAAATAGAATGAGTCCGAGAAACTACTAATCTTATCTTACTGTGTTTAAGGAGGTAATTCCTTCTCTGGAAGTAGAATTAGAAATGTGACTTTTGCGACAAAACTCCGTTTGAGGGGTTTTTTTTTTTAGAATGGTACGATATAATGTAGTGTGGTTTATTCGGAAGCATACAGAATTGTATTATGATTTTGCTCTGCCATTTACTTTATGATACTGGTTATGTTACTTAACTGCATACCTTCTTCCTAATGTGTAAAACAAAATTTAAAATGCCTCCCTTGACAATTAATGAAGATTATAGTGAGAATTAATGAGAACGACATAGATGAATACGTTAAAAATTTTAGAATGCCATATAAATTTGACAGTTACTATTAAGATATCTAAGTACAATGGGACGTTTTTAAAAATAAGATTTCAGTAATGCTGGATTTGCTCAGTACCTTCTTTTAGAAGCCCAGTTACATAATATTGGCTTAGTAAGTTCAACTCCACTTTCAAAGATATGGCCTAAAAGTTGTAACAAATCAACATAAATAGGATTCTAGCCTAGCTTATCTTGCCAAAGATAGGTTTTTAACTGGTAAGTCTTTTCATTTGTAATTCTAATTTTACCAAAATAAAAAATGCAATTTTTGTGAATTTTGGTACAGGCTTCCCAGTACAATATTCTTTATTTTAAGGAAATTTTTGCTCTTACTGTGGTCTTCAAATATATGCATAAAATATAATAAGACTGGTCTATTTCCTGAAAAATGAAGTTGATGTCCTCAATCATTAATGCCTTCAAAAGGGGATATAACTTACTGACTTCAAATAAACCTTTTAACTATCCTCAATTTTAGGTTGTTTAGTAAGATCTTAACCTAAACTAACATAACTCTTCTACATTTTTATCCTTTATAGAGTAATAGTGAAGCTTATGCAAGATTAAGTAATGCCTTGATGTAAACTACAAGCATCATTAAAGAAAAATTGAGTCGTATATTTGAATGAGCAGTTGACTCACTTCTGTGTCTATTATGAACTGTTTTAATTAACATGTCGTCTTATAGCATTTTCTGCTTGAGTGTATATAAGTACAGATATTAAGAGAGAATATGTTTTTCTTACATTCATAGACTGTAGCAAGAGGCAGAACTCTTCTTCTTCAAGCAAAGGTAAAAATACTGACTCTGCCTCTTTCCAGTGGCCCTTCTTATCCTCTGAAGTGTACACTTGAGTCTGAATTCAAGAAATTTTGTGAAATGGCTGTTCTGATTGATAGTCCTGGAAAGGAAAAGTATAACTGATTGAATCAGCGAGCACTTGATTTTTAAGTGAAATTACCAATATCAGGCAAAACATGTGTGCAGTTGCTCATCCTGCTTTATAAATACTCTTCTTGTTTGAGTGGGAAAATAACTGATTTCATAACTACATTCTTGAATTAAGAATTTCTAACAGCAACTTATATTGAGCACAATTTAAGGCTACCATTCCAGGAATAACATAAGGGAGACTGTCATTCCCTCGTGTCAGCATGACTGACATTCAGTTGGCATTGAAAAAATGAACACTAAGTTTGAGGTTTGGGGAATAGGCAAATCAAGTGGATATGAAAGGGATTTTACTTGGGAAGAACAAATAGGCAAATCAAGTGGAGTGTGAGGGATTTTACTTTGGGAAGAACAAAACTTGGTGTGGTTTATACTAGTGTTTCAGAAAGCTTAGCTAAGAGCCCGTCAATATCTTTCTTTGGTTTTACAGGAGGATTTCTCTGGCTACGACTTTGAAAACAGATTGCATGTCCGCATCCATGCTGCTCTGGCCTCTCTGAGGGAATTGGTCCCTCAGTGACAGACTTGGCTCCCTGCCCTGCCCTCCCCATCAAGGTTCTGCACTTTAAAATAAAAGCAGAGGACGCAGCTCTTACGAAGATTGGCTTTTCTTCTGAAAACCATCTGTGCCAAGGACACATTGTCCCAGTTACGCTGACATATTAAAGATCTCCTCTTTTAAACCTACAGCTAAAGAGTAATGATGATGACGGTAATAGCTAACCACCTGGGGAGAGGGTCAAGTGACCTTGTTCAAACATTTTAGTTTTGTGATTTATTATTTTTAAAATAAAATCAAATTAAATATTCAACCTGATCTTGTAGGGATGCCTACTTTAAGCACACCTTTGACTAGATAACACTAAGAGGTACCTGTAAAATGATTAACAGTGTTATGACATAGCGTTTATATTGTGTTTTGAAAGATAAAAGTGCTTTCTAGTGTCTTTCTTTATTCCCAAACTATTCCAGTGAATAACACAGCACAAAGATCCTTTCCCCATTGTCCTGATAATGAAACTCAGGCACAAAAAGGCTAATGGACTTACCCAATTAATTATTCCTGTTGTCAGTGAAGCAGTGAGTAGAATGCAGACCTCCTGGTCAAGGACCAAATATTCTTTTATTGTAACAAATATTTTAATAACCCAGGATTCCATGTTTTCCTTATTAAAAAAAACAAATGCTCTTCAGCTGAAGTTATGTCAACAAAAATATTTATCTCCAGATTGCCTGCAAAATGTTTCAAAGTGTGGAACAATTTTTTTCTTCAAAAGCCAACCAAATGGAAGCAAATGAAAGATAGTTTTACAAGCAAAAGTATGACTACTTTGCCAATTTATTAGAAAGTCTAGCATATCAACTAGGTAAATAATACCTACATTCCAGGAGTTTCCCTTTCTTTGTGATAAATTGTCTAATCACTAACTTTCGGAAATCTTTTAGCAAATTACTTGAAAGGGTTATTCTTGAATGGATATAGGGTTTGTTTTGTTTTGATTTTGCCTCAAATATATGCTAGTGAAGGATTTAATAATTTTCTCCTTAGCTTAGGTTATGCTTTAAAAGCAGTTCTAAGTTATTTTTTAATCCTTTGTTGCTAAGTTTTTTTGTGATTTAGTTTACCTCTTTGTCTAGTACTGTATACTTGTGGTTTTGAAGAATCTAAATACCGCAGGCACTTAAGAATTTCTGTAAGCCATAATTGTATGACTAACCTGGCTCAATGTTAAAGTTAGATTTTTTTTCTAATTTTATTGAGCTAAAGAGAATCTTCTTGGGGTGTCATTTGTTTATATACCCTTTTTAGCTAAAGCATGATCTCATGTGATGTTTACACCTTAACAGTTCTTTTCAAAATCAAACATGGGAGGAGCAGCTTAAATATTGGCAGCTTTAATCTAGTTAGGTTTTAGGGAATAATTTCTTTGAAAGAAATGATTATTCCTCACTGACTTTGGCTAAACTGTCTTCATGTTTATTCACATTGATCTTGTTTCTGGTGTGAATCCTGCGTGGATTTTAGGTACTAGCCAGAGAGAAGATTACTATCCTACATTCAGTGAATGAGTAGATCCAGAAGCCACATAGATGCTTCCTGAAGAGAAAAATTGGTGTCTAAAACTATTGAATATTTGTTTTCATCAAGGCTCAAGGGGAGAACATTATGAATCTTTAAAATATGACTCTTGCCTTTTGTTGTCCTCTTGACTGTATGTGGCATATGTGGCAAACCCTCTGAGTTAGGACTGTGGAGCATTCCAAATCATGCAGTTCTTCAGAGTTTATGTGTATTTAGATTTTTGTTTCAAATATTGTTTAAACTATTATTTAGTATCCAAAGGTTACATAGAGCCCTGTAGTTTAGAATTGTTTTTAAAAAAATTTTCCTGCACTAACTGCTTTAAAAAATTATTTCTCCAGAGAGATTTTAGGATTTCAACTAAGTTTGTGTTCAGTTTACTTAACTGAATACAGAATTTTACCATGCCAACTGGTAGGTTTTTTTTAATAGTCAAAGAATAGGTCTGTTTTTTAACTGTCTCTCCTGGGTCTGGGACAGGAGAGGCCCTGTGGTTTATCTGTGTTCATATGGTGGCAGAGCATAGAGAGGAGGTAGATGACAATTCTAAAGACTCCAAAATAACCACAGGGCAAGCAGGTACACTGTACCATTGGATTGACTGAAATCTGAGTACATTTTGGAGTTGAGTAATTCCTAACAGATACTGGCCTGTGTGCTATGATTTATCCCACTTGTGAATTCCTGTGATCTGCCTGGAAATTTGGTTTGGTGTAATTTGCTCTTTGCCCCTTGCTGACGAAGAAAATCATGTAAGCAGAGCAGCTGTTTTGCATGTATGTGTGCTTTTTATGTTGGCTTCACACCTTACCCTTTTCTATTTTGATGCTCTCCCATGGATCTTCTAAGTGTCAGATATACATTAGATTGTGCCCATCATAAGAAAAATATATATTTTATGTACTCAACACATTTATAATTTGACACACCTGGAGGCATCATCTAATGTAGTATATACCTTTGTGGTTACTATATTTAAGATTTGTTGAGTTAGGTATCTTTTAATTTAGGACATAACAGCTAAGTATTTGAGCAAACATTTACTTCACATGTCACAGAAATTAATGTTTTTGCATATTGTATGTCAATTATTTACAGAATTTTTACTTTTATACCTCTGCCAACTGAAGTGAAAAGACCACACGTATCTGATTTTTGAAATACACATACATATGTGTGTGTGTGTGTATGTACATGTACGTATATTCTTTTGCTATATAACTGTCCTAGTTGCTTGTGTCCTTAAGCAAATTGTGGTGGCAAGTATTCAGGTATGGCTGTGCATCCATGGAGATACACATTCAGAGTCATAATGTGCTGTTTGGTACTATTATTTTTTGATGGGGGGATCCTATTGGTGTATTTTGTAGGAAAAATATTAAGCCCAGATCATCCCAAGAAATACATAGTAGAGGGAAGAGATTCAGTAACTAGGGGGAGGAAACAGAGAAAGAGAAAAGGACAGAGAGCAAGCAAGTGGCAAGTGGGTCCATCAAAGATGTGCCCCTTCAGTAAATGCAAAAAACTTACCCAGTGCGCCTTGTAATTAGCTTTCTTGTGGAAACTAGCAAGACGCCTGAGCTCCCGCCCCTACTTGACTCGGGATTTGTAACCCAGGTGAGCTTTACTACAAGCACAGAGGTGACAAACAGCATGTGAGTTCAGGCCCAGTCTTTCTTATAGAGTCTAGTGGGAAAGAAATAGTAAGATAAGATAGTAATAGAGGTCACACCAAGAACCTTGGACTTATATAATGTAAGGATTTGGGAGTAACGGGGAACAAAGTAGATTTGCATTTTACTTAGAGCCATACTGACCGAAAGGGAGATGAACGTTAAGGACAAGGAGACTGTAAAACTACATCAAATTGTTAGAGGAGGTCTAGAAATCAAAGCAGCAAATAGTGGCTTGAAAATTTTTCATTAAATGTTTTCACTGTAAGTTGACATTTCAGAGGTTCTTGGCTAAAACAGTCACCGCAGAAATATGGGAAGAGTAAAGGACTTGCTTTCTGAGTCACATGTGAGTTACAGTGCCTAACATTTTAATAGGTGCTCGAGATGACCCAAGGTTAGGTTACACAAGCATAAATGCCTCTAATTCCAAAAGACACCGTAAGTGGCTGCTCATGTTTGTGCTTGGGTTTTTAGTAGCTCAGTTTTATTACACCTCTGATAGTTTAAGTATATTCTAAACCAAGCACCAGAAGTCATGACGACCTCATTTTCTCACTTTTGTTCACACTACCGAAGTGAGGCTGCAGGCAATGACAAAGGACAAAAAAAGAATTACCATCTGTAGACCCGTTTTAAGAGCATTTCTCTTTTACTTTTAAAAGGTAATCTTCATGAGAAAAGGGGTCTTGTCTGCCACATAATGGGCACTCAGTAATTATTAAATGGATTAATCCATTTAACGCTGTACTTAGAAAGTACTGTGTGCAGCATAGATGAAGACCGGATCTCATCATTGCCGCTTCCTGCAAAATGCTCTGGAAGCCATTTTCTGATTTAAAGAGAGGTTTTTGTTTTTGTTAGGTGTATATATGCCCTGATGATACTACTCAATGTTGATTTACAGTGGTTCTTGTTTTTTAAACACTTGAAAATGGGTTACAATGAAGGCTGCCTGGAATCTGATGATCATGATTACGGTGTTGATGCCCAGTACACGTAAGCGCGCCGGAAGGGGTGAAAGGTGGATATCATGAGTCAGCGTGCCCTCACTTCGGTGAAGTGGAGCTGAAGTTGGTGCACTCTACCCGCAGCCTGACGGTTTGGTTTGGGAGCACCGGGTGAGCCTGGGGTATTTGCAAGACCACAGTTACCGACAAACTGGAAGCATCAGGATTAAGGCCGGTTTCTCTTTCCACAGGCGATTTTCTTAAGAGGAGAAGTGATGTGCGCGTTTAAGTGTTCGTTCTTTTTACATGATGCGGTGTGCACACCGTGGCAGGAATCACTCTGAAAGGGCGGCTCCGGAGAGTAACACATCTGGGGCGTGGGGCGGAGGAGAAGCGGGGACGCAGAGATAGAACCGCCATAAATCTATTTCTTCCTTCCCGACCAGCTTTTATTTTAGATTCAGCGACTAAAGGCGGGGAGGCTGTGGCCTGGGCACGCTCCCGGACCCCTACCGGTCTGGAGACGCCGATTTCCTGACGCCCGATTGCGTTTAGAGGAAGCCCACCTTCTGGGCCGCCGAGTTCCGGGCTTTGTCCCTTTCGGTTCCCCATTGGCTTCCGCCGAGGCCCCGCCCCCTCCTGTGGCGTCGGCGCGCGGGCGGGTTTGTGTCGCGCGCCCTTGGCGTCCACAGAGTATAAAAGGCCCCGCGGGCGAGCGCGCTCCTACCGAAGCCGCCCGCAGGGGGCAACGAGAAAGCCTGTTAGAGTGCTGCGAAAAAGGAGGAGGTGGGGCGTTTGGAGGAGGGCCCCACCCCACCCGCCGTGGCACCTCCTCCGGGCGTCTCGCGCAGGGCACCGGTGGGCGGTTTCTCCAGTATCGGGGAAGGCGGAGCGGAGGCCAGAGGGCAGGTACCGGGCCACCGTGAGTGTGACAACCGCTGGCCCGCAAGGTGGCGGAGCCCGGGACCTAGCGCGGAATCGGGACGCCCGCCCTCCGCCTTTCACAGCCCTCCACCTAACAAACCAAGCGACCAAGCCAGCGTGGGGCTCGCAGAGCCCGGCGCAGATCTTTGTGGGGAATGAGAGGTGTGCAGCGCCGGCGGCCTCCTCGGGGCTCTCGCGTCGGCGGGCAGGGACCCTCTTCCTGCTCGAGTCAGGCCCGCGGTGCCGGGTCTTTGGAAGTTTAGCGCTGGGATAGAGTTGTAAAATGTGTTTGTGATAAATATTCTTTAAAGGAGAGATTTGGGGAAAATTATTAAGCGGTCCCTTCCTTTTAAACTACTCTCAATGACTATTTGTGACTGTATTGTTGACGTAGTTAGGTTTGGACGGCATTTCTTCTCCGCTGAGGATGATTATTTTACGGGGCCTCGTAAGATGCTCAGCGCCCGTGGTCCTAGGTCACTACGGAGCCGCCCGCACGCTCGCAGTCCGGGCTGCGAACGGTTAGAATCACTGCGTGGCCGCTCCACCTACCTACCTACCTACAGAAAGGCTGTTTTGTTAACTCCAGTATGGCAAGCCACTTTCAAAACATGACCTATCGTGCAAAAAATGCAAAAAAATTTGACATGTTTTTTTAACATACATTAAGTATATATGTATATTACGTGTGTAACTACTGCCCATGTCCTAAGTTAACATTTGGCATGTGGGCCTGCCAAAAGCAACAGCATGTATTTCAGAAGATGGCTTAATTCAGTAAAGCTCCTGTTGACTGATACTCCTATAGTATTTTCAACTAAGAATTCAATACAGTTAATTATATTCTCACAGGGTTTGGTTTGACCAATACAAATTACTTTTTTTCCTGATATTTGGGGAGATAAAATGTGCTTTTAAATATTCAGCATTTTTCCTGTGATACATTAGTTGCTTTTTATTAAAGATTCGCCCTTGTACAACTGCTGTGACTCAACTGCCACTTAAGCCCCATGAAACTTGTTACTTTACTCTAGGGATGTTGTTGAGGGTGGGGGTTCATTACATCACAAGATTCTCCTTATGAGGACCCAAGGGACAGATTTCTCCTGGGTCACAGTGTCTGAAATAGCTGTGATTCTCTGAAGCAATTGAAGTTTTTTATCTCAGAAAACTTGAATTGTTTAACCAACTGTTTTTCCTATTTTGTGATGACTGCTTGGTAGCTCAGGAGCTGATCTGACACCCCATCTCTCTTCAAGATTATGGCTTGTACTGGAGGGCTAATGGGACCTGTAGCTTCTTCCTATTTTCTCTGCCTTAATTTTTCCCTTACCACTGAACTGACTTCCTTAAATATTTAATTTTGTTCTTTATGTGTATTTATAATTTTTTAGAATGAAACAGAACCCACTGATACACAGTTTAGGGCTGCCAACTCTGCAGCTCTGAGAATTACAGGTTAAACTATGCAGTATCCTTGGTACTATTTAAAATGCAAAAAGGTAGGAGAAAGACAAATACCATATGATTTCACTTATCTATAGAGTATAAAAACAAAGCAAAACAGAAGGAACAAAATAGTCGTAGACTCACAGACACTGAGAAGGTACCAAGGGGAGGGGTTGGGGCAGGAAGATGGGGGAGGGGGGAAGGGGCACAATAATTCCCAATCACAATATAAGTTGGTCATGGGCATGGTAGTACAGCATGGAGAATACAGGCAATAATTCTGTAACATCTTACGATGTTGACAGATACCGCACTAGAAGGGGTGAGGATTTAATGATATGGGTAACTGTTGAACCACTGTGAATGATACTTTAATTAAAAAGGTAGGAGAAGGGGGAAATAGGGGAAAACTAGGGTTGAGGTTAGGGAGAATATGAGAAAAGAGGTACATGTGGTGGTAGATGGTATAATACCACAAAAAACTTATGCCTACACTGATAAATGTTAAAAACAAATTACATTGACAGCTAAAATATATATACTTGAAGATGATCAATGTGCCCAGGAATGTATCTAGAAAAATGAGGAAAGAAAACATTTTCTTGTAGGAACCCTACTTTGTAGCTGAAAAACCACTGCCCATGTGGTTTGGAAGGATATTGTTTGGACACAGATAAATGAGATTAATTTATCTTTCTTTGTTAAAAGTATTGGATTGCTCATCTGTACTAATGCTGTCGGTGGTGGTTTTTTTCTTTAAATCTCCATCAAGAATTAGCCCATTTTAATAGAATAACTAGAGGTTGGAGCTAAAAAGTAATAATTTCAGCAGGAAATAGATTTGTTCTTAGAAACTATAGTTAGCTCATAAGAAATGTTTTAATAAAAAACTAACACACTACTTATAAGACTTTGTTTTTCTTCATTATAGTTGAGATTATAGACATCCTGCCAAAATGATCTCTCCAAAGTCCAGACTTATCATACCTTATGGCCTCACGACTCTGCTGGAGGGAGTTAGCAGAGCTATTCTTAAGACCAATCCGCCAAACATCACCCAGTTTGCAGAAGTTTATTTTAAAGAACTTACTGTATTTAGAGAAGGTTTGTTATTGCTTTAGATTACTACTTGTTGCTTTGAGTAAGAATCATTTTAAGTTGGGAATTTTATGTGTCTGATTTCCTGTATTTATTCCTTCAGAGAATACTTCTCTGGATATACAAGATCTGGTTAAAAAGTTTCACCAGACTACAGGTAAGTACCACAAATGGTAATAGTTTAATAATACTATTTAATGTAATAAGACTAGTTATAGGAAGAGGGATTAAAGATGGCAGCATGACAGAGGGCTCCTCCCAAAACCACATATAATATGAAAATATAATTAATACAACTAATCCTGAAAGAGCAACAGGAAAGAAGGCTATGCCACACTGAATGCACCTGGAGAAAAGAACACACCTCATGGAACACGGTAACATACACCTAGCCCTGAAGATCTGCTCTGGGAGCGCAAACCTACATTGCATGGTGCTCTGGTGATTTGTGGGGTTGGAAAGCTAATACAGGCAGAATACCTGGAGAGAACAAGGTTCCAGTCACTTGTGGAAAACAAGGATCCATATCTGGCTGCTGTGGGACAAAAGAAAGGTGGGCAGTCTGAGAGACTACCTAACAGCAGGAGGGCTGCTAAAGGGGCAAGAATTGCATGGAGTTCACTGCTTAGGAGAAAGGACAGGTAGACAAAATTGTCCAGGCTCACTCTGCCCAACAGGTTGGGAACATTCAGAAGCTGCAGGCACTCCATCCCACTGGCTGGCTATGCAGATCCAAGGCTCCCACCATGATGGGCAGCCTGCTGCGCCTTCCTCCTGGCCAGCCCACACCTGGCTTGCAAATCAGCAGCCCCTTCCCTGGCGTCAGCCAGCCAGAGGGAAGCCCCACCTATAGCAGCTACAAATGCAAAGCCTAGAGGCTTACACCTGTGTGTTTGGCCCAGAGGTTCTGTCCGGGGAGACAGGCATAGCATCTGGGAAGCAGGAAACAGATCTTTCCTCACCCCAGGCACCAGCACCGTTCCCCTGCGACCCCCGACGTAGCTCTGGGGGCTGAGCAGCTGCAGAGAGTAGAGCTTCTGGGCACTAGAGGGCACCACATACAAATATAAAACATCAAAGGAAACTGGTTCAAACCCAAATCCCACAAACACCAGTAGGGTCAAGTGAGACTGAAATAATGAATCTTCCTGAAAGATATTTCAAATAAAAACCATAAACATGCTCCTGGTTATACAGAAAAATATTCAAGAACACAGTAATGAATTTAGGACAGAGATCCAACTGTTAAGGAACACAATGGAAGGTTTTAAAAGCAGATTAGATATGGTGGAGGAGACAATAAATGAAATAGAAATTAGACAAGAGGAATACAAAGAAGCTGAGGCACAGAGAGAAAAAAGATCTCTAGTAATGAAAGAATATTGAGAGAACTGACCAAATGTAACAATATTCATATTATAAGGGTACCAGAAGAAGAGAGAGAGAAAAAGGGATAGAAAGTGACTTTGAAGAGGTAATTGCTGAAAACTTCCCCAATCTGAGGAAGGAGATAATCTGTCAGGCCATGGAGGTACACAGATTTCCCAACAATAGGGACCCAAGGAAGACAACAGCAAGACATATAATAATTAAAATGGCAAAGATCAAGGATAAGGACAGACTTTAAAAGCAGCCATAGAGAGAAAAAATCTTGTACAAAGGAAAACCCATCAGGCTATCATCAGACTTCTCAGCAGAAACCTTACAGGCCAGAAGGGAGTGGCATTATATATTTAATGCAATGAAGCAGAAGGGCCTTGAACCAAGAATACTCTACCCGGCAAGGTTATCATTTAAATTTGAAGGAGGAATTAAACAATTTTCAGATAAGCAAAAGCTGAGAGAATTTACCTCCCACAAACCGATTCTACAGTGTATTTTGGAGGGACTTCTATAGATGGAAGTGTTCCTAAGGCTAAATAGCTGTCACCGGAGATAATAAAATCACAGTAAAGAAAGTAGAACAATTAATTACTCAGCAAATGCAAAATTAAATCATCTACCCCCAAAAGTCAGTCAAGGAATAGAAAAGAGTATAGAATATGACACCTAATATAAAAATAATGGAGGTGGAAGAAAAAGGAGGAGGAGAAAAAAAAATCTTTAGATTGTGTTTTTAATGGCATACTGAGTTAAGTTAGACTGTTAGATAGTAAGGAAGTTACCCTTGAACCTTTCATAACCATGAATCTAAAGCCCGCAATGGCAATAAGTACATACCTATTGATAATCACCCTAAATGTAAGTGGTCTGAGTGCACCAATCAAAAGACATAAAGTCACTGAATGGATAAAAAACAAGATCTGTCTATATGCTACCTACAAGAGACTCACTTCAAACCCAAGGATATACACAGACTAAAAGTGAAAGGATGGAAAAAGATACTTCATGCAACCAATAAGGAGAAAAAAGCAGGAGTTGCAGTACTTGTATCAGACAAAATAGACTTCAAAACAGTCACATTCCATGAGGCCACCATCACCCTAATGCCAAAACCAGGCAAGGACACCAAAAATAAAGAAAATTACAGACCAATATCCCTGATGAACATAGATGTAAAAATACTGAACAAAATATGAACAAACTGAATTCAACAAGACATCAAAAAGATCATCCATCATGATCAAGTAGGATTTATTCCAGGGATGCAAGGATGGTACAATATTAGAAAATCTGGTACAGGGATGCAAGGATGGTAAAAAATTAGAGCCCAGATATAAACCCAACCATAAATGGCCAATTAATATATGATAAATCACCACATCAACAAAAGGAAGGACAAAAACTACATGATCATCTCCAAAGATGCCAAAAAGGCATTCAACAAATTTCAACATCCATTCATGATAAAAACTCTCAACAAAATGGGATAGAGGGCAAGTACCTCAACATAAAAAAGGTCATATATGACAAACCCACAGCCAACATCATACTTAACAGTGAGAAACTGAACGCCTTTCTCTCCCCACTTTTATTCAAAATAGTTCTGGAGGTCCTCACCACAGCCATCAGACAACACAAAGAAAGAAAAGGCACCCAGATTGGTAAAGAAGTTAAACTGTCACTGTTTGCAGATGACATGATATTGTACATAAAAAATCCTAAAGAATTCACTCCAAAACTTCTAGATCTAATATCTGAATTCAGCAAAGTTGCAGGATACAAAATTAATACACAGAAATCTGTTTCATTCTTATACACTAATGATGAACTAGCAGAAAGAGAAATCAGGAAAACAATCCCATTCACAATTGCATCAAAAAGAATAAAATACCTAGGAATAAAC
Organism: Manis javanica; assembly: GCF_040802235.1. Classification (NCBI taxonomy): domain Eukaryota; kingdom Metazoa; phylum Chordata; class Mammalia; order Pholidota; family Manidae; genus Manis; species Manis javanica. Next base: position 90,026,369 of record NC_133164.1, read on the forward strand.
CTAACCAAGTAAGGGAAAGACCTATACTTTGAAAACTACAAGACACTCATGAGAGAAATTAAAGAGGATTCCAATAAATGGAAACACATCCTGTATTCATGGATAAGAAGAATTAATATTGTCAAAATGGCCATCCTGCCCTAAGCATTCTACAGATTCAATTCAATCCCTATCAAAATACCAATAGCATTCTTCAATGAACTAGAGCAAATAGTTCTAAATTCATATGGAACTACAAAAGACCCCAAATAGCCAAAGGAATCCTGAGAAGGAAGAATAAAACTGGGGGGATTATGCTCCATGACTTTGAACTCTACCACAAAGCCACAGTAATCAAGAGAATTTGGTACTGGCACAAGAACAGACCTATGTAACAGACTAGAGAGCCCAGATATAAACCCAACCATATATGGCCAATTAATATATGATAAAGGAGCGATGCACATACAATGAGAAAATGACAGCCTCTTCAACAACCAGTGTTGGCAAAACTGGACTGCTGCATGCAAGAGAATAACCCCATAAAAAAAATAAACTTGAAATGGATCAAAGACCTGAATGTAGGTCATGAAACTATAAAACTCTTAGAAGAAAACAGAGGCAAAAATTCTCCCGAATATAAACATGAGCAACTTTTTCCTGAACGCATCTCCTTGGGCAAGGGAAACAAAAGCAAACATGAACACATGGAACTGCATCAAGCTAAAAAGCTTTTGTACAGCAAAGGACATCAGCAGCAGAACAAAAAGGCATCCTACAGTATGGGAGAATATATTTGTAAATGACATATCTGACAAGGGGTTAACATTCAAAATATATAAAGAACTCACACTCCTCAATGACCCCGATTAAAAAATGGGTGAAGGATATGAACAGACAATTCCTCAAAGAAGAAATTCAGGTGGCCAACAGGCACATTAAAAGATGCTCCAAATCACTAATTATCAGGGAAATACAAATTAAACCCACAATTAGATATCACCTTACACTAGTTAGGGTGCCCAGCACTAGAAAGACTAGGAACAGCAAATGTTGGTGAGGATGTGGAGAAAGGGGAACCCTCCTACACTGCTGGTAGAAATGTAAGCTAGTTCAACCATTGTGGAAAACAATATGGAGGTTCTTCAAAAAACTAAAAGTAGAAATACCATTTGACCCAGAATTCCACTCCTAGGAATTTACCCAAAGAATATAAGTTCTCAGATTCAAAAAGACATGTGCCCCTATGTTTATTGCAGCACTATTTACAATAGCCCAGAAATGGAAGCAACCTAAGTGTCCATCAGTAGATGAATGGATAAAAAAGATGTGGTACATATATACAATGGAATACTATTCAGCCATAAGAAAGGAGCAAATCCTACCATTTGCAACAACATGGATGGAGCTGGAGGATATTATGCTCAGTGAAATAAGCCAGGCAGAGAAGGATAAGTACCAAATGATTTCCCTCATTTGGGGAGCAAACAATGAAGCAAAACTGAAGGAACAAAACAGCAGCAGACTCACAGACTGCAAGAAGGGACTAGCGGTTACCAAAGGGGAGGTGTGGGGGAGGGCGGGTGTGGAGGTAGGGAGAAGGATTGAGGGGTGTTATGATGGCACACATGGTGTGAGGGGGATTATGGGGAAGACAGTGTAGCCCAGAGAAGGCAAATAGTGACCCTGTGACATCTTACTACACTGATGGACAGTGACTGCAATGGGGTATAGAGGGGGGACTCAATAATATGGGTGAATGTAGTAACCACATTGTTTTTTATGTGCAACCTTCATAAGAATGTATATCAATAATGCCTTAATAAAAAATAATAATACTAGTTATAAGTTACTGCTTCATTACTAGCATACTTTCAGACTTAATGATGCTGACAAACTATTTTGTTTTATCACATTGATGCTTTATTTTTAACTATTGAATCAGTTTTTTAAAAATTTGGACAATTTCATTTTGGAGGATTCAAGTCTTTAAAAGACAAAGGGAACGTTTATCTTTTGCAAACCATTTGGTACAATGAGACATAAAATACTGTGTGTAAGTTATAACTCAAATCCTTTCCAATATGCTCTGTCTGTAGGGAAGTACACAGTGACCTTGAGGAGAACTGGATTTTGTAATAAAGACTCAGATTGTAATGAGATACATACTTTAGGTAGTTGTATAAACACTCTTGGAAGATTTTTTTATAAAGAAAAGGTGAACCACTTTTTTTTCCCTCCCCATGGCTCAACTGCATCCAGATTGGTGGACAGGAGGTCACAAGTGTCAATGACCATCTTTTCTGTTCCAAGATTCTCTGAAATTTTTCATAAAAAGTGGTCTACTCCAGGCTACATCTGTGACATAGGGTTTATATCTGCTTAGAAAAGTTGTGTGTAGTGTGTATGTGTGTAAATATCTCTTATGTGAACATGACTCTAAGAACCTGAGTTGACAGAGGAACAGTGAAAAAAGTCGGGGAGAAATGAGAAAGACAAAGTTTACATGATGAAGATTTTGGAAGATCACTATAGAGGATCTAATCACTATATTCACTAAGCTCACTAAGAGGATATATTAGTTAAATTCCAAAGACAGTACACAGTATGGCTGTAGAAACAGATTGCTCTTCAGGCAGTAGAGTAGAAACAAACATTGCTTCTAGCTTACTCAGGATATGGGAAGGTAAAACCAGAAAACAAAGTTCAGTGTCACTGTCTAATATCAGTTTGGCTCATTTGTCTGCCTGCCTTTTGTTGTTATCCCAAATGGTTCCTTAAAGATCAAACAGTGTCTGTTTGATATAGGGTTTATATCTGCTTAGAAAAGTTAGATCCTATCCTAAGGACTGCATAGGCTTAAATGCAGAGTCACTCTGGGCTAAAGGGACACTATCTGGGGTTATACAGGTGACATAGGCTCCCACTTTGTAGGGCATTTCTTCCCCTGAGTGATATCCTCCTACCTTCTGACTGGTTTAATTCCCCAACTGCTATTCCTCTGGGACCTTTGTATAAATTTGGCCACACGGTTGTTCAGTTCTTCACAATAAAAATATAGCCATTAACATGTGGCATTTTCTTTCTCTAAATAGAACTTCCTAATGGGAATCCCAGTTTTAAATAATGATGGTGGCACCTCTAATACCCTACATGTTCTGTTGATCCCAAGGACTATGGCTCTCCCAGATTTTCAGTGACTTGCAATATGGAGAAAGGAACCATTCTTTGAGGACTGTGTCACCTAGCTTTTACTCTGGTCTCTCTCTCTGGCATGAAGCAGCACCAGCTATTAGAACTTGGTGATGTGGGCAAGAGCTAACTACCATCCCTAGTGCACTGGTCCCCGATCATCTCCTAGAAAGCAGATGTGAGCAGGAAAGACAGATGTTTCATAACAAGGCTCAGTGGGGCTGCTGAACCCTCCAAAGTTATTCCAAAACTGGTTACTTTGCTGCCTGGCAGCATTACTACCAAGTTGCCCGTATGCATCAGAACCACGGAACTAAGTTCATTCTTGCACAAACCATTTATCTGAATGCTTCATCCTGGGATTTTTCTTAGATGGAGCCCCATTTTTGGTAGGCTTCCCCACAAGACCAATCATGTTTACCTTTCTCCCCAGTACCTTCAAAATAGGGAGAATGGGGTGATAGAGGAGGGAGGAGGGAATGACCCAGACATGGGAGCAAACATCTCACTTGTCTGCTATCTCTCATCTTTTCCCCACTTTTCCAGAGCACAGGCTCTACAGGGTGGTCCCTGGCTTTCCCCAGGCCTCCACTGTGGCATTTCACCCACACAGGCCCATTTCCAAAGCAGTTCAACTGTGCAACACTTCCTCGGATCCTTCTGCTTTCTGCAGTTTGATTAAACAGACCTCACCATCACATGAATCAGTGAACGTTCCCTCATCTCCTTGTCTTAGGAGAGTTTCTTCATTAATCCAAATAAATCATTAGTTCAGGGGATTTTAGAAACTCCGGTGATATTTTAAGGCCACAGAGTTGTTTCTTCAGTTCTACCACTTAGTGTATGCTAGGAGAAGGAAGAGGGAAATGAAATGTATTGAGAACCTATCTAGTCTTAGGAATTTACCACGTATTTTGTCAATTAAGACAGCTTTATAAGGTGACATCATTGCCAATTTTATTCAAGAGAAATCTGATTGTTGGGAGTGATTAAATAATTTATAAGCATCTAAATATTAAGTAATTGATAGAGTTAGGATCCAAACTTGGATCTTCCTAGTACCATGACTCCTGTTCTTTCCACAATGAAGTAATATTATAGGATCCCTCTGGAAAAATGTTAAATTCTTGAGCTTAAAGAGTGAAAGAAGATGAGTTTCAGCTCCCTTTTTTCCATTTGATCTCCATTTCACTGCTTCCCATTAGCGTCTTGCATGGAACCTAAACCCAGATTGTGCTAGTTCTAATCTCTCACTACTCAGGGAACAGGGCAGCAATGCTGCCTGCAGAGTGGAAGGACTCTCGCCTGCCATCCCCCAAGCCTAACGGAGTCTAGTTTCCAGTGCTAGCCTTGTCTTGTCTGCCAACAGAGGCAGGAAATAACTACCTCTTTTGAAGAATCAAGAAGATTCTGGGTTACCTTGTTTGCTTTTCTACATGATTCTGAAAATTCTTGGCCATATACTAGTAACTATAGTTGTGAACTGCTTCAAATTCAGTTTCAGTTCATAAGCCCAGTTTCAGCTCCAATGCAGCACGATAGCAGTCACGCATATCACTAAATACTATCTTGAGTTATTATGTTTTTAGTTTAATTCTCATGTCAAATTCTGTTCTTATGCATTATTTTTATAGTTGGTTACACATACTTGTGGCTATCCACTCTTATTAAACAAACAAGGAATATATTTCAGGACTGGCCATACTAAATTTTGTGAAACTCTAATACTGCTCTGCACTTTCCTGGGTATTTTCTCAAGTAAGGTCATACTGGTTCCCTAAAAAAAGGGACAGGTGTTGTGCCAAAATGACCTTTTTACTTCTTGAAGTCTTGCATTTGCCTAAGCAGAATGGTAATTTGTACCAAGGTAAGAATTCCATTAAGTCTAAAATACATTTGAATGATTAGCTGGTGATGATGTTGTGGGGTAGGTCCTTTATACTTTTGTGGTTAAGATTAATCAGTTGCGGAATGTAGTCACTAAGGAAGGCAAATAAATCATTATGCACTGTCTGACCAGGGACAGAAATACAGAATCAGAATTAAGAAAGAAGAGGACTGAGGTAGGAAACAGAGACAGCAGACTAGAAAAGCTAGGACAGGAAGCCAGGTTGCCAAGATGAGGTCAGGAACACTAGGAGACAAGAGTCAATATGTGAAGAAGAACATCTAGGGCCTTTTAGGTTAAGCATATGACTCTGTGTCCAGAAACTGATAGTTCCCCATTCACAAAATCCAAATGCTTCAGTGTTGTAGGGATTCTTTTGAAATATATTAAACTAATGTACACTGATTTCAAATAACCTGAAATTATTCCTGTTTGCTCTGCTGACCTCTACCCACTGAAGCAATTATTCACTTTCAGAGCAAGGAAGTCATTACTTAGTATTGAGTTTCCAAGTTTAATAGTAAAAAAGCTAACACTTTGGAGATATGCAGGAGCCTGTTTTGTCAAGAAGATTTTCTTGCAATTTCCAAACTGCATTTGATTAAGAGCCAAAACTTCCAGAACCAAGTTTTAACTTTATATAAGCCTTAGAGGAGCGGGGAGAGGATAGGATATAAAGTCATTTTCTGCTGCAAGGGAAAAAGATATCGGAAGTCCTTCTTGGCAGTGGGATTGTGGTGTTGGGGTGTGGGCAGTGCATGAAAAATGAAATTGAAACTGGAGATAAGGAAGGTAGGTAGAATGTCTGATGAGAATTCCTTAACACCTGGGCAGAGGCTTATTCTTTGCTTTCCTGAGTGCTGTCTAGAAGAATGCCTGCCTCTCAGAGAAGCTGTGAGGTTAGTATGTTACTTCATTTGGCGTGACATATGCTGCATTCAGTACCTACACAGTAACTGTCATGATCAGACATGCAGTAAATACTTGTTGAATAAAAGAAGTGCATTTGAAGCAATGGATAATAATGGACAGTCTTTTTCAGACGGAACTGAGATAGTATTTCTGGTTTCCTATGGCCTGTGTGTGGCTTTTAGAGAGTCCAGATGCTTTTAGAGATTCTTTCTGGCAAGGAATCATGGGAAAAAGTGAAGTTACTCAGTCTGCCAGCAGAGACATATAGCACATACTGTCCAAACTGGGAATAACATAAAAATGGGCAGAGGGGCCTTAGATGCTAGAAAGAACCAAATTAGGAAGGGGATCTCCCAGTCCTTGAGTGAAATAAGCAAATGGGCCATACTTTCCAAAGAATAGAAACACTTGAGTTGTAAATACAGCAAAGTCAGAGATCAACACCCAGAGTCCAGGAAGTATAAATTATGTCTCTAGCAGAGGTAATTGAGAACCAACAGGAAGTGAGAACATGTGGATCAGAGCCAGAGTTTACTCTAGCATTCAGATTATCTCTATTAAAGAACCTTTGATGAAAGATCAGTAACCCCCAAAATGGATAATTAACCCAAAGAGACTTTTAAACTACAAGGGAAAAATACTTTTTAACCTGATCAAGTAAATTTTTGCCATTGGGAAATGAGCATCTTAATGAAAATTGAAATCAGCTAGAGAAAATTAAGTAATGCTTTCTGACATGTCTAAATCATACCTGGTATGTAAAATTTGATCCCTTAACAAGACTAAGGCATGCAAAGGTTTCACAATCTGAATCTATCCTCCCTTTGCAATCAACCCTCTCATTTCATATTCCCATAGGCCTTAGGCAGCAGACAGACTACTTGCCTTCTCCTGAAAGTAGGTTGTGATTTCAAGTCATTTGATTTTGGCTTATGCTACTTCCCCCTCCAGGAGTTCCTTTCCTTCCCCTTTTTACCTTTTAAATCTAACGTATCCTTAAAGTCCAGTTCATTATATTTTATATAACAAATATTTAAAATCCTACCCATTGTCAGATGTTATGCTAGATGGAAGTCAGTGGAGAAAGAGAGATTCCATTTCAGCTATAATGGAGTAGCTACTATTAGACTTAGACTCTGGACTTAGGCTCCTATTATAAATAATCATAAAATCTGGGGAAATACTATAAAACATAGTGCCTAGATTCTTAGGAGAAGGGATTCACAGAAATTGAGTCCCATATTCACCCTGGCAGCATTTTTCAAATTCTTGTGCATGGAAATAAAGGCCAGGCAGAGTTTGGGACTACTGATGTGGCAAGGATTTGGATGACCAAGTACCAGAGAGGAGGTATTTGTAGAGAAAGATCCCCCTAAAGTCTGCAAAAATATTTCCTTTGGGTTTTTGGCCAACTCCTAACTCCTTGTGTGGAGTAAGGCTTTAAGAGGCTTAACAGGGAAGAGCTGTTAGGAGATTGGAATCTAAGTAGGGATTTCTGGAGAGGCACACTGTTGGGAGAGGCTTTGGAGTTTGGACCCAGCTAAAGTGAAGAGACTACTATGAAACTCTGGCAATTCAGTTGAGGCCTCAGGAAGGTCACACCCTAAGAATAAAGAATGTGCTAGAAGAAAGAAAAAATCTGAAATATACACACTTCAGCAAAATCTAAAATGAAGTCTCAGGAGGATCAGATTTACCATTACTAAAAGATCAATACCAATTAGAAGAAAATAAAATCTGAGCCTCTCTAATGTGTCACAGTTTCCAGCATACAATTTAAAAAACTACTAGATATTCAAAGAAGCAGGGGAAGGTGACTAATCATCAAGGAATAAAACAAAATAACTACTAAAAACTTATTGGTAGCTTTACTAGCAGGAGATAGAATTAAGAAGTGAAAAAATGGAGCAATTCAAAGTATCCAGTGAAGCAGAGAGCAAAGCTATGTGGCAGAGTGTAAGAAACATGTAGAATGTGAGCAAACTGTCTAACCTGTGTAATTGGAGTCACAGGAGGAGAAAAGAGAGTAGACAGAAAAGTATCAATTGAAAAATAATGGCTGAGAATTGTCCCACTCTGACTGAAAGATATCAACCTACAGATTCAAAAAGTTTGATGAACCCACAGCATGAAACATACGAAGAAAACCATACTTTGACACATCAATGTCTAATTGCTGAAAAAGGTAGTCATGAAAACACGCAGGATAAAAGGGCACATTACTTTTAGGGGAACAATAAGACAGTTGATTTCTTGATAGAAACCATGGAAGCTGAAAGACAATGGAATGACATCTCTAAAGTGCTGAAAGCAAAAAATTGCCAACCTAGATGCATATATACCCAGTAAATATATCCTTTAAAAAAATGAAAGCAGAGATATTCTCAGGCAGACAACAACTGAGCAAATCCATTGCCATCAGACCTGCTGTACAAGAAATAACATTTAGAGTTTATAAAGAGCAATAAAGGGGAATGTCCTAAGTCTGATATATATGCAGAAAAATTTACAGTGAATATTATGCTCTGTGGTGAATATTGAATACTCTCCCTTTGAGAATGGAACCAGGACAGAGATGTCAAATATTCCCTATTCTATTCAACATTGTGTTATAGGTTCTAGTCAGAACAATAAGGCAAACAGAAAACAAAAGGAAAAAAAAAGCAAAAGGAGTACATATTGGACAGGAAGTAGTACAACTACTTTATTCACATGATTGTTATGTAGAAAATCCAAAGGAATCATCTTCTTGATAACCAACCTTAAACTACTGAGGCGGGGTGTATGGGACACAGCCCAAATTTTTATGGACAGTAAGTTAAAAAATATAGATGTTACCTAGTTGTCCAAATCTTAAGATAACAAATTCAGCAAATTCCAAATGAGAAAATGGGTATTACAGAATTCATAGAACAAAAGTAGACATTGTATCTGCAAAGCAGTGTATATACCCAGCATATATACCATATGTACCCCAGCTCCACTCTTTCATGTTTGTGTACTAATTTATGTATGCCCCATATCAGATAGGAAAGTGTTTGGCATAGATTAACAGAAAACCAATTTAACAGTGACTTTTTAAAAATTTGAGATATTTGTAAGGAGTGTTCATTCTGCTACTAATATAATCACCTAGGCTCTCTGTTCTGTCGTCCTTAGCATATTTTACTTGTTTCCTTATGCCACTGCTCCCAGCATTATGTCCCCATTTAAATCAGGAAGGAGGAGAAAATGGTGGCATTAATGACACTAGTTTCTTTCATTAAGAAAGGAAAACCTTTCCAAGAAATCTCCTAACAGACTTCCACTTCTGTTCCATTGGCCAAGGAAGGCTGGCAGAGTTTCTGATAAGGGAAATCAGAATGAACAAGGCTGGTTTTAGACCTGCATTTCTCCACAGGGGCTCTTCAACATCACTGATGGGGCAACTGTGTGGGGCTCCTTTCACACCTGCCTTTCTCATTTTTAAAGCTTAATCAAAATACCTAAAGCTGTTGTACCCCATACATATTTCTGTCACTGCACTGACCATATTGTCACATAATAACTTTGTGCTTCTACTCTCAATCAGACTATACTCTTTAGGAAATCTTATTCATCTTTTGATTCCTCAGAGTCTATCACATAATAGAATAAATGGAAGAAAGAGAAGAGTGGAGGGGAAGAAAAGTTTATTAGTCTTTAGCATTCCTCATTCCTGTCAGTCCAACACACTCATTGGAATCCTCTTCTGTTTTAAACTCTTAAAACCTCTATGTCCCATACATACTACAGATGCTTGCCTTCAGGCACTTGGAAGAGTTACCACCTCCAGTCTTTACCTCCTCTCCACCTGTCATTTGCCTCTCTTACCTGCTGTTATGTCCTACTTCTTGTTTTCCTCTTGTCTTTGACACCTTTCAGATTTCTCTTTAGTACCAGAATTCCTTATTCTCCCTGGCACCCTAAGCCTCCACATGAGTTCTGCCTATTCCAAGGAATACTGTATTGAATATTACCTCTTTATCTTACTGTTTCTAAAGCAGGGCTCTATGAATCTTAATCTGACATTTCATTATTCTTAAAAAGAAACCTCCTACAGGGCAGAATGCTTTTAGCTATCTTCTCAGTTCTGAGAGCCTGTGCAGGCTTTTTCTTGTTAGTTTAAGTAGAAGCATCTCACTGAAGTTATACTGGATTAATCTTCATAAGGCTGATAAGATCTACCCATAGTGAGCTTACTTTATAACTTTTAAGAAATGCAGTTTTCGATGTAAATGTAATCTCAAGGTTACAAGATAGCAGTATTTGAAATTACTAAAGCAGATCTTAAAACATTAAAGAAAAGCTCCACTTTTCTTAATAAATAATTAGCAGGCACTCAATATGGAACTTAAGTTATAGGGTGACTAGTCTGCATATATTTGCTGACATTCTCATGTATTCAAACTAAGCCAAATAGTTAATCTAGTGCTTTGCATTTTCAAAAACACTTATAGTTTAAGGCATTTGATACCAACTTAATATCTTGTAATTATGAAATATATCTATTCAAAATAGTATATATGATATATATTTATGTGTATATACACATACACACACCCACACACACATACAGTAAATGAGAGGAAGAATACCCTGCATCTTAGTACCCAGCTTAGGGAATAGCCAATTTAATTTTAACCAAAACTGAATTAAAGATGGGAGCTTTATAATTTTTAATTTAGTACTGTATTTCAAAATTTTTATCTCTTTTTAAGTAGGTGCTGATTTATTCTTTCCCCATTTATATGTGATTTATACTTTATAGAACAGTTTCAGATGAAGGATTCTATTTAATATGCACAAAAGCTCAGTGAAGTCAGATTTATAATCCCCACTTTACTGATGAAGAGGCTGAGGCTTAGAACCATTGACTTGGCCAAGGTCGTGCAGCTCTTCAGTTATTGTCAGGGCTGAATTCCAGATCTTCTCATATGCTTTTATACTATGAGAAAGTTTCAGGGAAGGAAGTAATGGCAGCAGTCCCCTGAGGAGGTGTTATGAATTCATGATTACACGATGCTTTAACTTTACAGAATGGTGATTATTTCATAGGGCACTTCTAGAGGCAAAAATGGGAAGGATATTAATATAGGGATTAACCACCTAGATATAATTTCAGGTCTGACAGGCCTAAGAGGTAGACACTTTTCAAAGGGCAACTGGCCTTTCTGGGGTTGCTAAAACATGTCATGTAAGTAATATATCACAGAGGTCCCATGCAGGCAATCTAGGGATTGTAGTAATTCAGTCCCTAGAGAGGTTGGGTTCTTGAAAACTCTTAAGGTAAATCATTGGTTGGGGAATTTAAGGCCGTCTGGGGGAAAACGGCTATGGAAGCTGTGAGTTGGTGTTGGGGTGGGTGGGTCAGTGTAGTCAGCAGGCGGGCTTGGGGTTTGCTGTGGCGTCATTACCCCTACTTTACCACAGGCCTTGGGTTCCCTTAGCAGTGGTCTGCTGCTAGCTGGCATGCCGGAGGAGTTTCTCTATGCCTGGGCTTCATCCTCAGCTTTTGACCTTCCTCTCCAGCCTGCACCATACTCGGGCCCCTTGTTTCTTATTCCGTGGTGCTGGGCTGATGAGCAGGGCTGCGTGGCTTTCTCAGTGTTCTGCTGGTCGGCCATGTGGCAGCCAAACTCTGTCTTGGCTCTGCAGTCAGTCCTGAGCCAGTGTTTCCTGCCTTTGTCCCAGGGCCAGGAGACCTCTGATGTTAATGTAGGATCCCTCTTTTGGCACTTCTGCCCTTTTTCCTTCTGTCTGTCATGTGAGGCCCACAGCAAAGTGCTTGTGAGTGAGTGTGAGCTCTTGCTGGGGTGGAGGCCCGGCTGCCCCAGACTGCCTGTGCCAGTACATTATGGTCTTTGTTCACTCTTTACCAGTTGGTATGGGGGGGCCTCTCCTTTCCTGGTCCTGACACGGACACAATTCTTCCGACCACTCTCTCCCTGGGAGGGCTGGTTGCTCTTTGGATATCAGGTGAACTTTATTGCCTGTGACCCAGCTCTCTGATGGGTTCAAGAAGTTGTAATTTTGCTATTTCTAAGCCTTTTCTTCATTATGATGGGAAAGATTTTTTTTTCAGATTTCTATATCCTAAGTGTAAGGCCAGACTTATTGAAATAAAATCTCCCCTATTCCTCCAGCCAGTGGAGTGTTCTTCCTCTGAGCTTCCATAGATCTTTACTAGGACTATTACTAGGTACTTAACACTTTTTTAACCTATAATATTTGTATGTATATCTTATTGAACCTACTGAACATAAGCTTAATGAGGTCTGGTTTTAATAGTCTTCATATCCTAACTGTGCCTTGTGGTGTCTTACTACACACGGCACAAGCCCCCAGCTGAGTATTGGTGGGCAGAGGGCTGTGTTGAGAATCAGGTGGGGAAGTCCCCACAGGCAGTGGTTAGGACAATAAGTTGTTGCTCTAAGGAAGGAGGTGATAGCTGCGGCTCTCCTGTCATCTTTGAACTTCTCTCTGCAGGTGAGCCTTTGGTGTGGGGTCCATGTCGGGAATTAGACACCTTACTTGAATTTACAAGAAATGAGCGGGTATTGTGGGAGGAGACACTGTAGGATGCGGTTCCTTGGAATCTGAATGAAAACATGTCACCAAATAAAGTTTTGAAACAAATTCTTGTAAGGCAAATTCTGCTTTTCCTGCAGATTTCATTATGATGTTAGGAAAATGCTTTCCCAAGAGAAAATCCTTAGTCAAGTAATAGGCAGATGTGAGAATATTCAATGAATGGCACTGAGGGTAGTTAGGCAGGTGTGTGAGTGGTGGGCAGAAGGCTAAGCTGACGCTGCTTTGCAGCAGTTGCCCAGAGCTAGGAGTTGCCGTGTGGTCAGCTCTCGGCCTCCCAAGCCCTGGGAATTTTTCTCAGGTCGCAGGGCTGAGTCCACACTTGCGGATCACCACCTCTTCGCTCCTCCTCTCTGGCCCAGTGGGCCCTTCTTTGGCTGCACTATCACAGCCTGTCTGCATATGCTACCATTTTTAAATTTTAGGTTAGAATATATGACATTTCCTAAGTAAAAACACCTTGTAATCCCCTAGTTTTCCAAATCATTGTTAAACTTTATAAGCCAATTTTCTTAAATTGAGGAATGTCTTAATATGACAGCATTTGTTCAATTACTTAATTATTATAGATAATTTGAAGAGAGAATTTATTAGCCAGGTTGGAGTATTTTCCTCAACCCCTTTCTCCAGTTTTGTGTGGAAGTTTAGGTCAGTTTTTTCAATGGAGGTTTTTAACTTCCTTATTTCTAGGCAGAATTATGTTTCCCTTGATGCTGATGTATTTGAAGGTGGAATCTGATTATTAGTTTTGCCACTGTGCCACTTAGTGTCATTTATCCTGAGGAAATGAAGTGTTTTTTGAGTGGATAAGGAAGGAAAGTCTCATCACACACACGAAGTCACTGATGTTAGAGAAGAAAGCAGAACCCATCCTGTCCTTGAGTGTATATTGACATTTGAATGCTCAGCCTATTACTGTTTTCTTTATAATTCTCATTTAGGGGAATATATGCTTATTATTCTATTTGACTGTTATCTTTAGTAGAGAGATGGTCAGAAAGGACCACACAAAAGAAGAAACCAAACGGTGTAAAAGAACTGGAAAGAACATCTGTAGTTTCCCATGAACCTAAACGGTTGGAAAAATCTACAGACACAGAGGAGGACAACGTAACCAGGCCACAATGTAGTGACAAAACCACCCAGTTCCCATCAATCCATGCTGAGCTGCTCTCAGAGCCTGAGGCGGCAGCTGACACAGCTCGTGGTCCGAAGCCATCCACCCTGAAGATCACTATCCCACCCCCATCACCACCACCACTAACTCTCTCACCAGAGTTTGCCTACGTGCCAGCCGACCCAGCTCAGTTTGCTGCTCAGATGTTAGGTAAAGTTGCATCTACTCACTCTGATTCATCTGACATTTTAATGGTGGATGTGGCTACAAGTATGCCTGTTTTATCCGAGGAGGCGCTGGGCTCAGAGGCTGAAGATCACGCGGTAGCCGCTCCAATTGCGTGTTCTGGAAAGGTGGTTGGGGGGGTTATGAGCCAAACATCTGTCCATGTAGGTTTGGGTTCTGAGCCTAAAGACTATGAGGGCAAACCACCAACAACTTCCTCAGTCCCCATGCAGGATGAACAAGAACCTCCTGCTTATGATCAAGCTGCTAAGGTTCCTTTGCAGGCTGATATTGTGGTTACATCCATCGTCCATATATCATCTATCTCTAACAATGAGCCTGTGATTGAAGTTGTTGTTTCTGTTGAACAAATACCACAACAAAGAGCTGTCCCTTTTACTGATCACGTTGCTTGTCCTAAAGAACATGAGCAGTCACCACCAGTTAGTCCCATACTTGTAAGAGACAAGACGGCCTCAGGCGTGTCTGGAAAATCTGTAGGTTCTGCCAAACTTGTACAGTTTGAGGATACAAAAGGCGATACCTCAGTAAATGTGGAGGTGAAAGGCTCCATCACAACAGTATGCTTGGAAAACTCCCTGCACCTGGAAGTCCCTTGCTCTCCTGGGCAGGAGTCCTGCGAACACGCAGCGTCCCGGGCGCCAGAGGGCGAACCTGTGCTCCTTGGGGAGGCTGCAGGAGCGGCGCGCCCCGCTGCGTCTGTGAGATCATCCGGCAGCCCCCCACTTCCTGTTCCAGAAATGGAACCAGAATGGGAAACAGCACCTGAACCAGGTTTGATGGAGTCGGGTAAGAGAACTAGATACTGATAAATTTAAAAATTATCTTTCAGGTGACATCTATATTTCAGATAACTGTCTAGATTGGCCCCTGCAGAGTGATCAAGTTTTTCTAAGTAGTTTTTAAAATGCTAGGGCTATTTAAAGGCTTTGTTGTTCTTGAGATTTTACATTTATGAGATGAGTGATTTTAAAGTGACATCATCAAGCCTTGGCTCAGAAATGGTCTTGGAGCCCTTTTGGGTTACTCTCTTGGATGTAGTATGTAGTGGGAAACTTTAGAGCCTGTTGTCAGCTACAAGTATATTTATGTGATCTGAATACTCTCATTGCAAGATGGTCACTAGGGGCTGTTGGTTTGAAATTTCTCACTTGTGAATGTAAAATCACTGTCTAGCGATGCATTTACATCAGCTGTGGCATTCTGAAAGTGAAAGAAATGGTGGTGGTTGGCTGCTTTCGCAATGAGTCAAGAGAGCTTTGCAACAGGCTTGGGGGCGGGGCAGGCACTGCCGTCCTGCAGCTGAGGGGGCAGGTCAGGCTGCAGTCCGGGTCAGGGAGCAGCGGGGGAGCAGCAACACGGAGGACAGGCAGACACTTCAGCGACAGTGGACACAGCTAAGGACCTTCCTTTGGGTCCCCCGACAAGAGCCAAAATCAAGCTCCTTTCTTGGTTGCAGAGCTGTCTCCCACGCTTTCCTGTGACGGACACAATTTGACCTCCATCTTGGTCTAAGTGTCGCGTTTGGTCTGTGCACCCTCCTGCCTCATCTGGACAACGCGGGGATGCTTTCCTCCCGCAGGGATGGACGACATGCATGAGCCTCCCCAATTCCTGCTGTGGCAGCTCTCTTGACTTCGACTCTTCCCAGAGCCAGAAGTATGCAGAAGGGTTCAGAAGCAGGTGTTGAGATAAATTCTGTCTGGCGGTGTGACAGGGATTCTGCACAGCTGAAAAGGCGGAGGGCAGTGTTGGGAGCATGGCATCTGGCACGACTTGTGGCTTAAGCAGCACTTTCATCCAAGTCACTGTTCTCCCCAGTGCTCGCCTCTTCCTAAGGCCTAAGGGGATTGACAATACACATAAACTGAAGACTTGGCTTGGGCGTAGTTTTTAACTAGTTTTAAGAAAGATCGACTCAAGTTCCTGCAGCTGCTGAAAACATACCAGCTTAATCACATGCATAGTGTTCTTTTCTGGGGAAGAAAACAGCTGCCCCAGCAATACCTAGCCCAGTGTTCAGGTGAGCTCGGCTGAGGCGCGGCTCTTCCGCCAGGAACCTTGCTGCCTCCACACTGTCTTCTGGGACTCATGCTCCGTGACAGGACTACCTCATTAAGCAACTCAAACTTTGTTCACAGATTCCTTGTGTTGTGTTGAGAAGACGGATGGTACTTCCAGACCATCTTCTTAAAGAGCCATTGTAGGCCCAAGCAGCCCTTTCCCGCTGCCTAGGACTGGTGATTTCAAGCTTGCCTAAAAGGGGTGATCTCTGGGGTCTGAGTCCTAGAGTATGTGATGTTTTGTGTGTGATGACAAATTAATGGGAGATAATGATGCCAGTGATGGGCCAGAGCTATTTGATTATGTGATCAAAACTAATGTAAATAAAAAAATCTTTACACAGATGCACTAACACTTTTTTCAATGGCTTGATGTACTTGCTCTTCAATTGACTTTATTTGGTAAAGCCAAAATATTAGTTCTCCATTCGCTGCCTGAGGACCTTGCAGAAGCCATGTCTGAAGTAGCTAGAAACAGCAGCTTAGAATGAGAGTGCTTCCTCAGCCACAGCTCCTGGGTCCCCTGCCACTTGCTGTCACAACCTTGTTCTCATTATCCAATTGTAGAGAATCTCTTTCACGTTACCAAACAATTTAATTTAGCCCTTTCTATAGCATGCTTTATGGCACATATTACTACAGCTGTTTATTCATATGTAAAAAAAATTTACATTTCAATGCATAGCACCTGATTCAGAGACCAAACCTTTAATGCCTGCAAATTTTTTTTATAGCAATAGCAGCAAGTGAAGCAGGACAACCACCACCATATTCTAACAAGTGGACCCTTTACTGTCTAACTGATATGAATCAACAAAGTCGCCCATCACCGCCACCTGCACCTGGGCCTTTCCCCCAAGCAATCCTCTATTTATCTAATCCTAAGGAGCCACACTTCCTGCAGCACCCACCCAAAGTCACTTCTCCAGCTTACGTGATGATGAAAGACAGCAAGAAGGGCAATGCCCCGGCACCTTTTATTCTAGTAGGGTCACATGTTCAGGAGGCTCCAGACTGGAAACCTCTCCCTGGACATGCTGTGGTTTCTCAGTCAGATGCCTTGAAGAGATATGCTGTAGTACAAGTACCCATTGCTGTTCCTGAAGATCAGAAATTCCAGAAACATACCCCAAATCCCCAGAATGGCAGTCCTTCTACAAGTGGACAAGATGTCCAGGCCTCAAGGCCCAGTTTTTCTTTCCATTGCTTTCCCAGTAGGAGAGGTAGCTGAAAAAGGTTCAGGATCTAGTGACAAACATACTCCCTTTGGAAGTTATGGTATTGCTGGAGAAATAACTGTGACTACTGCCCATGTTCACAAAGCAGAAACTCAAAACTGGTAGGTACATTTCCTACCGTGATGTGTGGCCCTGAACACCGCTGAGTTTTCAGCATTTTGATTTGACCTGCAGGTTAGGAGTTTTTAAAGACTGAATTGAGATCTGCAGTAGGTTGGGGTCTGCTCTAGTGTGACGTGGTATTGTCTCCAGCTTCCCTGCCACCGGTTCCTAACAAAAACCCAGCCAGTGCGCTACACCCTAACCACGCATACCAGCCACCTGGGGCCTAAGACATGACCCGCTCAGCTGAGTCACCGTTCAACACCGGTTCTATGTCTAGCCCCATAGATGATGCAAAAAGGGGGTAGTTTTAAAAAAATGTGGGAACTTTATAATCTAGTTGGCATGTTTAAGGAGTGGGGAGGAGCAGAGACAAGACATAAAGGGCACAGCCAGGTACTGAGCCAGTCGCCCTCTATCAGATAGGCTGCTCAGGCGCCGATGTAACATGACACCTGAGTAGGAGAAGGAGCATCCTGGCAGAGCCCACAGAGGCTGAGGGCAGCAAAGAGCCTGGGGCTTCAGGACACTGCAGGCAGGGCAAAATGAGACTGGCTGGGAGGAGCTGGGGAGAGTACATAAGATGAAGTTGGAGATGTGAAGAGGGGCCCATACAATTCAGGGTCTCTGTAAGCCAGAGAGATTTGGACTGCAGTTCAATGGGAAGCCAGAGAATGACCCATCTGCTGGCTGCCATGCAGAAAAGGATCAGCAGTCAGGGAGACAAGAACATGTCATACAAGGGTTATAGCCACACCCCAGCAAATTCAGTTTCTTATACTTGTGGGCATTTCAAGCTGAACAGCTGATGGACAAAAGCTAGATTTTCTTCATAGGTTCAAGTACTACAATTACTAAGTTTGAGGAGACAACTCATTGCAGTATCTTAGGGCTGCATGCATTTCTTATTCACCCCTCCAGAGACTTTTGTGGAAGTGAAACATGAAGCCTGAAACATGGCTTTATTCAGCGTGAAACACTAGGGTATTTTCATGCACAGGTAACTGGTTAAGTAAGAGCTTAGAGCAGGAGGATGGCCTT
Source organism: Manis javanica (assembly GCF_040802235.1). Lineage (NCBI taxonomy): Eukaryota > Metazoa > Chordata > Mammalia > Pholidota > Manidae > Manis > Manis javanica. Next base: position 90,044,756 of record NC_133164.1, read on the forward strand.
GCATTTCTGATCCTGACTCATGTTCAGGTTCATGATTTAAACAATTCACTATTTACCTTACAGATGCTGAAAATGACACTGTTTGAATCGACGTCCAAGTGAAGCCTACCACCACACGTAATGTGTCAATAAACTTCATGCAAGCAAAAAACCTGTATTATTTTGTAATCTAGGAGATACACAACTGAACACAGGTCTTAAATCTTTTTGGATGTAGAACACAACAGCATTTTCCTACTTTTATATCTATATCATAAAGAAAACTGCAGCCCCCCCCTACAGTGGTGCCCAGTCAGGTACCCCTACTTGATCGTTCTGTGGTTGGCACCTCACTACAACACCATATTCGCCCAGACACCACAGAGTGCTGCCTGCCTGCTGAGCACTTTGCATGAGAGGTGGCCGGCTGGCCCTGGGACAGCAGTGCCACAGGACTTCTTTGCAAGGACACTCTTGCCAAGTTAGGACAGTATTAGGTGTAAAAGACATCACACTTTTTTTGAACATTCTAAAGCCTTTATTTAGCATCAGGTACACTGTTTCATTATAACACTTGTTAACTTCACAGCAATTAAAATAATTTACTGGCAGCTACCTAAGACTCCTTGGAGCAGCATCTCAGTCTGGGGTTGGGTGGATAAATACAAGATTAATGTGCCCCAATTAAAGGGGCAAAGCTACTGTACAGTAGGTCTCCATATATATTTTAAGTACACAGGTGCCTTGCAAACTTGCAGTGCACAAGATGATCTCTTACATAGTTTGGTATTTATAATACATGAGTACAACTCAACCGCTCTGCTGGCATTTGCCACTGGAGGCATTTCAAAGGTTTGTCATGTCATGATGTTGATTAAAATCTGTATTTCTAGGACATTTTTGTGAATTGCTAGATTAGATATGTATATTTTCAATTCAAACACCTTTTAGTACTAATGACATCACAAAAATTTTAAAGTAAATTCAGAGCATTAAAATAAGCAAAATATAGGTTGGTTTAGAATTTTCAAATCATGAAATACTCAGGTATTTGATTCTTTTTGGAAGTGCAGTAAAATTAAGATTAGTATGACAAAACCATCCTTTAATACAGTCTTTACAAAATGACAACCTCTCTACATTTGAGCACATAAACTTTATATAGGAGAACTATATAAACATTTCAAGGTTACATCTAAAACATTCAAGCATGACAGCATAAAAATATTCAAAATAACCCGATTTGGGATTACTATATAATTCCATAAAGCTAAAGTTACACTTAGGCATAAACCCTCGGTAAGTATGACAACAGCAGCTGTAAAAGCATGTTCTCCAGCAGTTTCTCCTACCTCTATAAAACAGTATCCAAACAAGTATGTTGGGATGGCAAAATCACCCATTTTTTCTAAAACTTTCATCACTAATACCACCTTACACCCTATTTTTGTTGGATGAAATGCAAGTTATCTCATTAGCAGGTTTTTTTTCTTTTTTTAAAAGATGAGTAGAAACCCAGGAGAGGAATTTAAAAACATAAGTTTAAGACTTATTTGTAGATTAGCCAAATGCCCTGATTCTTCTGCATTTTTTTTTTAATAAATGTCAGGCAAATTGAAGTAGTTTCTGTCCCAGTAGCTGCCAGAGTAAAGCCAGTCCTGTGCTCCGTTGTAAGGATTAAGACCTTGATTGAACCACCTGTTTAAAAAGAAAAGACTTTTAGAGGGGAAACTAATCACTGGGTACCAACTATTCCACCAACTCACCCCCTTCTATGAGTGAGGGATTTCCAAAGAGGTTTTTAAGAAGTGGTACCGTCTGTAGAGAGCATGTATGTACACTTCAAAAGGTATAATACCATGCAAAAGGTTTATGGATTTTCCACAGCATTCACAGCAGGAGGATCTTCTGTGTAGTGCGTTGGTTAGAACCAATGTATCTGTCTAATTGCTCATTCTCTAGCCCCATTCCTTCTCTCCCACTAGAAGGCATCTTTTTAAGCAATTGGGAGTAAGGAACTAGGATAAGGAAATTAACTTTTACAACATACTATAATCACAGGTAAGGTGCCTGATTCAGAGTAAATGCCCCTCCAACTCTTAAAAGTCCATTTTTCAAAGAAGTTGGATCTCAGAGAAGTGAAATAACTTGCCCAGGCTTCTAACTGACATCAAACTTGAGCTTGATTTTAAAGACCATGACTTCTCAAATATACTATATGACATACACACAATGCACTGAAATTAGCCCACATCTTCCTGGGTATCAATTTTCTCCATGTTAATCTCTACATAATCTCTGGTTCTTTCAAAAAGAAAAATTTCAAAACTGAGAAATGTTATTGCTCACTTTCTATTTCTGAATGGAATCCAAGATTACTTTATACAAATCCTATATCCATTACACATCAAATCCCTTGTGCTTGGAAAAGTAAAGGCACTGCCTAAATATCCCTGGTACACGATATATGTATAAGCAAATGCTCTGCAACTTACTGACACTGAATCTACTTTACTGCCACATCAGTAAGGCTAGATTTTAGTGTCCCTCTTAAATAGGGAAAGAACAGGGTTTTGTCAGATAAGGAAGAAAGATATTAGCTTAATTAGGTAAATACCTGCAATAATTGTGTGGAAATATTTTAACTTTGATTTCCAAGTAGTCCTTTTTGTCACACACGCAACTCTTTCCTTTTGAATACTTACTTAGTCGGTGGAAATAACTACTCTCTTAGGCCTGGGAGCAACTTGGCAGGGCTTCAGGGAGGCCATACCCCGCAGACCCCCCTGCGCCCTCCCCGCCTGCCCCACATGACAGCTCTGCCACGCGGGGGGTGGGGGCGCCACGCACCTTGTCTGCCAGTCCTCTTCGGACTTGGACCTGTTTTTGCGGGCTGCTCTTTGTTTTTCCTCAAGTCGTTTTTTTTCTTCACTAGCTTGATCTGAAACAAAAACATCAAAGTCAAACAGTTCTCCAAGTAGAGAGAGAGACCGCCAGGCACGCACTGGCCACATTAACTTTACAGAGAAGCGCCTTCCGTGTGTATCACCATGGTCTTCCTCTTACTAGAACACAAACACCAGGGCCAAACGTGGTGCTGATGCTATGACACACCCCTGCTCGTGGGAAGCAGAACAGTCTCTGAGACCCAGTCATCTCTCTACAACCTCTGCAGGTTCCATAAAGAGCCTGCTTCTTCTCAAGGCCAAAAAAGTTGTGTTAAAATACTTCAGGGAAAAACTGGGTAGAAAAACTGAATAAACATGGACTTTTTCTAAATTCTTAGACCTCACAGAACTCCTTCAGATTCTATTCATACAAAATTCAAACAATTTTCCAAGAAGCTGCTGCACAGTCTCACAGATCACTCAAAAAGCATCAGAGTGTCTGGGCGGAACAGGGTTGCTCAGCCGTGGGGGCTCCTGACCCACCGGGCCAGGTGACTGTCTGTGGGGGGCTGCCTGCACGTCGTCGGATGCTTATCAGCGGCAGCCCAGGCCTAGACCCATGAGACACCAGGGCAGCTCCCCAGACGTGACACCCAAGGCCTCCAGGCATTGCTGCACGTCCCCGGGGGAGACCTGCCCCCCTGCTGAGAACCACTGAGGAGGAATTTAACACCACAGGATAAAAATGTTACAATTAACGGAGGCCAGGCACCTCTTTCCACCTCAGAGGTGGTATGTAAAGCCTGAAATATATAGTAAAATAATTAGAAGAGAGTTTAAAGTTGATAAGGATGCTATTATTTTCTCAAATTCCCCTCTAACATTTACACTATGCCTCTGGCCATAAGCAGCACATTAAATTATGATGGCTTATCAGTAAAATGATATGAGTTACTAAGGCCTACCTCAAATCTCCAAATTTAACACAAAAGTTATTGAACTTAATTCAAAAATCTCTAAGAGAGATTAAAAATGCCTGTATCCCAATGATGCTAACCATCACCAGGAGTAAAACAAACGCATGTTCCCCAGCAGTGCCATCAGATGCTACTTACCTATTTCTCCATTTTCCATGGCTCTGATATCAGGCCGTAACCTGCAGTCTGTCTTAGGAATCACACTCTCCATATCCTTGTCCATTTCATTCAAAACCATTGCAAAGCTAGTAAAATTATACATCTGAAAGGAAGAAAAATGTTCAAATTATTGTATTCCATGGCATAACGGGAAACGAAAACCCCTGATGGTTCAGTGACTTGAAATGCCCCCCCCCACTTTCGGGGCAGTGGGGGCCAGCCTCTCTCAGGCCACACAGCTAAGCGTCTTCTCCCAAGTCTGCACTGCCTACAGGTACTATCTGCTGGACGTGAGCAGCTTATCCTGAAGAAGTTGTGTCATCTTGTATTTAAGGAGAGCCAGTCTTACCCCTAATTACTAAAGCCCCCTCTAAGTCCCACCCACAACACTCCCCACCAGCAGGGTTGGAGAGTACAGACGCCCAGGCCTCGGGCGGTGAGAAGGGGTGTGGCACACAGGCCAGCAGAGGGGGCTGAGGGGCACCTGGGTGACTGCTTGCACTCCTCTCCGTTCTGCCCGGCTGGCCCTGCACGTGCCGGGGAAGGAGCACCTTCGGAGCCGAGTACAGACAGGAGGGCCGCCTGCCGCAGCCCCAGTCTCACCTGGGCAGAATTGGGAGGCCGTGGGGCTATTCGCCACAGGAGAGCACTCCCGGGGATAACAAGTACACTCTCAGAATCTGGCATTGGCATCTCGTCCAACTCCTCAGAGGCACTCATCTGCAAAAGTCAACACGAACAGTTAAACCATTTTAAAAAGAAGGCAGACTCACACTGTAAAGCCACCAACATTCGCTGCGCGTTGAGGATGTCGGCTGCGCGGGGCTGGAGCGCCGTGGAATTCTCGCTCGTGGGGCCCGGCAACGAGAAGCTGTATCCCAGGTGGGAGATCCTACCAGGACATAAACTGGCCCTTAAGGATGAGGTTTAATAGGATAGCAGTCCAGGAACAAAGCCCTTCGCCAGGCTGGTCTCAGCTTCAGGGATTCAGAGAAAAGGGAGATGATCACAAAACTGCTCAGCGTGAAAATGCAGGAGATGAGTTTGGAGGAAATTTTAAATATCAACTGATCTCAACTTCTAATGCACATAAAAAGAAAGAAGGAGAAGAAAATTTGTCTAAGATGAGTTCCAACTCCCCAAAGCTACGTGACTGCAATGCCCCATGTCTGACTGCACAGGCACTCAGGGGCACGTACCCACACACTAGGTAAGACAGGCCAACATTTGCTAGCAAGGCCAACTACCTGCTCACTAAAAAGAGTCAAGGATGTATGTCAACTATACCTCAATTAAAAAAAAAGATTCAAGGAGAAAAACTACATGCATGATCAACAAGGAACAAAAAGGTCCCACTGAGACCCCGTGAGAGGCCACCTCCAGGAGCGTCAGGCCAGACTCGAGCCCAGCAGTTCCTTCCGCGCTGCCCGTGAGATGTTCACCTGTTTGCTGTTCTTCTTCTCGTCCATATTTTTCTTATCGTTTTTTTTGTAAGCATCAAACGTGGCGGGGTCAACACTGTATAGACACTCAGTCCACTTCCCATAGAGCGCACAGAGCTTCTTTTTGCTGCCAAGAGAAACTGATGTTTAGCTGACAAACCAGTGTTTTGCTGTAACTCAATACGATTATAAAGATGCTTATAAATCAGATTTTTTGAAGAAATCAATATTTCCTCATCGAAGAAATATTTTTTGAACTAATTGAAATGCTTGTCTCCTATGCTATGATAGCAGGTTTTAATATTGACATTTTATTTAGTGAATAAAACCTATACTACTTAACATTTAAAATGGAAACATTACCTTTTATCTTGAATGTAGCCTTCAACTTTGTGTAGTTCCTTACCAAAAAGGCCACATGGCTTAAAATTCAACACACATTTGTCTCCAGTCCTGTGAGGGAGATATTAAGCTCAGATTACCATGGGCCAGGGAAGCAGCAGTGCGGATGATGACTGTGAGAACCTTTCTAGCAGCAGGGGTTCTTTGCTGACTTTCCAAATAACCAGGCTCCACACAGAGGTATCAGGATTAATCTTTCATCAGTGCCAGTGCCTCCATAAGGAAAGGTAAGCAGGGCTCATGAAGAATACCTACCTTGCTGCCATGGGGTAACTGTGTCCCCCAGATTGCTATGCCAGAGCCCTAATCCCCAGTGTGAAGGCACTGGAGGTACTTATGTCGTGAGGGCAGACCCCCCATGAACAGATTAGTGCTCTTATAAGAAGAGACACAAGCTGATCTCTCTCGCCACGTGAAGCCGAGAAGGCTGTCTCCTGCAGACCAGGCCGTCGATCCGCTAGCCCCCTGCCCTGGGGCTCCCCAGCCTCCAGAACTGTGACAGATGCACACCTGATGCTGAAGCCATCTCTCTTTCACTTTCACGTTTCCCCTGCCCCACACCCATGTGGATAACACACACTTAACAATATAAGCAAACCAAGCTGAGACTGGAATTAAGAGTCACAGAGGCTGCAGGTCAGAGTTCACCCAGTGTTCCCTTATCAGGGACTGTAAGGAACTCTGCTCATTAAATGGATGGGCTTCTATTTATTCAAGAGTTATACTGCCTGGTTCTCAATTCTTGCCAGGCTCTACTAGAGCTTTCTGAAGAAATGAAGTCCACTGGGACAGTGGATGACACCTGAAGGGACAGGTAAGTGCTCTCATGTGTCTTACTTGTGGTTTGTGATTTCCACGTTGCCATACTGCTCAATCCACAGTTTACCCACAATGATATTATGTACACAGCAGGTAGGATTTGTCCACGTATATGCTTCATTGTGTCTAAAAAACAAAAATGAAACCAAACCCAGAAAAATAAGTGAGAAGTGTTATTTTGCTTAAAAAGGTGTGTTTTTCTCAAATGTCATTACTCAGGATAACAAATCAAAGCTGCTGGAGATAGCTACACTCAAAGACTTCCCCCACTTTACTGGTATCAACTCACAGTGAAACAGGTATCATCTGACTGTTCTCATTGTTTCTTAAAAGGATGTAAACGCTTAAGGAACAAAAACTACACTTATACCAAACTCCAAATAAACTGTGTGTGTTAGCAACCTGGAGCACTCAAATGTTTGGTGAAAACTTACAGAAAGTAAAATTAAAAGTAGAAAATAAAAACTGGAGGTCTATTTAGCATTTTTCAGAGAAAATTCCACTTTCTGCTCACCACAGGGAAAGCTCAGTGTATGTGAACAATCTCCAATTTTACAAATGTTTTAAAAACACTTATTTTACATCATCATAAATTTGTGTTTAAACTTATTTTTGACTTAGAAGCGGTAAAATTCACTTCTGCTGGTGTGCAGTTCTTTGAGTTTCACTACATGTAGAGATCTTTGAAACCACCACTATTATCAGGTTACAACAGCCAAAATTCACTTGTCCTCCTGTGTGGTCAGACCTTCCGTCGCTAAGCCCTGAATCTCTAACTCATCCCTAATCCCGAAACCACTCATCTGTTCTCCGTTGCGACAGTTTTGCCTTTTCTAGACTGTCACATAAATGGGATGATCTGGTATGTAACCTTTGAGATTAATTTCCTCACTTGTATAGTGCGTTTCAACTTCTATGTGTCAATAACGTGTTCTTCCTTTATTTCTGAGTAGCATTCCTCCTCCTGGAAGTGGCACAGTTTAATCATTCTGTCACTGAAGGGCTCTGTGCTGCATTAAATTTTGGGGGGTTATGAATACTACTCTTATAAACATTTGTACGCAGGGTTTTGTGAGACTTAAGTTTTCATTCCTCTAGAGTAAACACCTAGGAGTGAATTGCTGAGTCGCATGGTGAACATGGTTGACTTTATAGAAACTGCCACACTGCCCTCCAGCATGGCTCTGCCAGTGCAGCAACCCACCACCACCAGGCAGGCGCGGCAGGGGCGGTTCCAGACCACAATAAAGTGAGCGTCCCAGTGAAGTGAGTCAAATGAATTTTCCGGTTTCTCAGTACAGATAAAAGCTATGTTTACATTATACTGTAGTGTGCTGAGTATACAATAGCATTATGTCTAGAAAACAATTGTGTATCTTCTTAATGAAAAGGTACTTTATTGCTAAAAAAAAAAAAAAAGCTGCCCATCACCTGAGCTGTCAGCAAACTGTTAATCCTTATGCGGGAGGAGTCCCGCCTTGCTGCTGACAGCTGCTGACTGACCAGGGACGTGGCTGCAGAAGGCTGGGGGGGCTGTGGCAGTTTCTCCAGACAGCAGTGGAGGCAGTCATTCAACTGACCTTTCCTTTCACCAATGACTTCTTCACATGCGATGCTGTTTGATAGTATTTTACCCACAGTAGAACTTTTAACAATTGGGGCCAGTCCTCTGAAACCCTGCCACTGCTTTATCAACTAAGTTCATGTAATATTCTAAATCTTTTGTTGTCATTTCAACAATCTTCAAGTATCCTCACCAGGAACAGATTCCATCCCAAGAAACCACTGTCCTTGCCTATGGTAAGAAGCGGCAGCTCATCCATTCAAGTTTTATCAGGAGCAACAGCAATCCAGCCACATCCCCAGGCTCCACTTCTAACCCCAGTTCCCTTGCTGTTTCCACCACACCTGTAGTGATTCCATCCACTGAAGTCATGACCCCCTCAAGGGTTGGGAATTAGTTGGAATCAACTTCTTCCAAACTCCTGTGCATGTGGATTTTCTGATCTCTTCCCATGAATCATGAATGTTCTTAGTGGCATCTGGAATGTGAGTCCTTTCCAGAGGTTTTCAATTTACTTTGCCCAGATCCATTCAAGGACTCACATCTATGGCAGCTGCAGCCTTATGAGATGTATTTCTTAAATGCTAAGACTTGAAAATTGAAATGACCATATCTCTGTGGGTCAGTTTCTAGACTCTTCTCTGCACCCACTGACGTATGCATCTGTCCTTCTACCAATACCACACTGTCTTGATAACATAGCTTTAAAGTCCTAAAATTGGGAAGTGGAGTCTGTTAATTCTGTTCTTTTCAAAATTGTTTTGGTTGTTCTATTTCATTTGCCATTCCATATAAATTTTATAATTATCTTTTCTATATCTGTCAAATATCATCCTGGGATTTTTTATTTGGTTTGTGTTAATACAGGTTGCTTATAAATCACTAATGGGAGAACTGAGATCCTAACTATATTGGGGCTTCCAAGTATACTGAAACACAGTATCTCTCTCTGCTACTCAGATGGTTTGACAACTTTCCTCTGTCTTTGGTAGTTTTTAGCATACAGCTTTGTACATATTTTACACCTTCATTCTGCCATGGAGTCTACCCAAGTCACTGTATTTGTTACTGTGTATTTTAGTACTAAAAGTTTCAGATATACTTCTTTTTCTTTGTTAGATGGTCTTTCAATTCATTTTAAGAGCGCTCATCTTTTTCTCGTGGATCATAGCTGTTAACAGCTGCTTTAAAGTCTTTGATAGGTATTTCAGTAATTCAGTTATACAGGGGTTAGAGCCTATTGAGTGTTTTTTCCATTGTGAGTTGTCAGGATTTTTGAGAATACGATGTTGGACTGTGTTCTGGACATCTGGATATTATGAGACACAGGGTCCTCTTAAAAATCTGAAGAATACTGATTTTTTGTTTGATTCTGGAGAGTATGGCAATTAACAGTTCAGGCCACACAGGTCCAGACCCACTTTCTGTGGCCTTGGATTCTAGTGTCAGGTTAAATGTTCAAGGACTGTTATAGGGCAATTCAGATCCACCCCTGAGGGGCCATTTGGAGACCTGGACACTGGTCCACACACAGCTCAGCTCTCAAGGCCTTTGGTGTTCTTTCAGGTCACTGCAATGCAAGAGTGTAAGGACGAGCTTAGGATTCGGGCATTGCTTTAGGAATCCATTCCTTGAGCTCCCTCCTCTCTGGTTTTGCCCACACTCCCAGGTCCCACGGGGGTCCTTCCTGTGGCCTTTGGCCAGCAAGCTGGGGGTTTAGCCTCTCTGCTCTGTCTTGCACTTCCCAAAACTCTTTCTCTGCGGCAAAGAAGTGAGAGAAAAGAAAGGGAAAATAAAATAACTGGGATTCTCCTAATGCTCTTTGGCCTTTATCCAATTCCTTTGGCCAAGGAGGATTTTTTCTGAGTTTTAGGTGCATGTGCGGTTGCAGCCACCACTGTGGGAATGTAGCTGCGGCTCCTAAAGCTTGCTCTGGGGCAAGCCTGGGAGAGAAAAATGAAAAGGATTTCTCTCCAGGTGCTCTAACCAGAAAAAGAGGGCTTCTCTTAGAATTTTTTCTGTCTACTCTGCTGTCCACTTCTGGGATTTGGGCTGCTGACTATAAGCCAGGGATATTGGGGGGTGGGAAAAGTAAAACCAGGAAACAGCCACATTGGCTTTCAGGTTTGTGTTTCTCTCCCCAACTAGCCTGCAATTCACTTTCCAGAGTCCTCAGGTGGCTGCTTTCTGTCTTCTGTCCAGGGTTTTTAATTGTGATCAGTAGGAGACACAGGCTAGTGTGCTCACTCCACCTTAACTAGAACTGGAATGCCTTTGAATTCAAAGGTAATCTTTAAAAAATTTTTTTTTCAATTTCTTTAAACTAAAAGAGAAACAAAAACAGTTCACCTATTTCCTCCACCTACTGCCTCTGGCAACCACCACCTGTTTTTGGTACCTATGAGCAAGCTTTTTATCTATTTATTTATTTTTAGGTTCCACATATATGAGAGATCATACAGTACTTACTTTTTCTGGCTTATTTCACTTAGCATAATATCCTCAATGTCTATCCATGTTGTCGCAAATGGCAAGATTTCACTCTTTTCTATGGCTCAAAAGTATTCCATTGTGTGCATGTATGTATGTATGTATGTGTATATATAAATTTACGTATTCATCTATCGGTGGGTACTTAAGTTATTTCAATGTCTTGGCTACTGTAAATAGTGTTGCAGTGAACACAGGAGTACATATATCTTTTGAGTTAGTGTTTTCACTTTCTTTGGGTAAATGCTCAGAAGTGGAATTGCTGGATCACATGAAAGTTCTACTTTTAATTTCATGAAGAACATCTATACTGTTTTCTATAGCAGCTGCACCAATGTACATTCCCACCAAAGTGGTAAGGGCTCCCTTTCCTCCACATCCTTACTAACATTTGTTATTTCTCATCTTTTTTATAACAGCCATTCTAACAGCTGAGAGGTGATATTTCCCTGTGGTTTTGATTTGCATTTCCCTGATGATTGGTGATGTGGAGCACCTTCTCATGTGTCTGCTGGCCATCTGTATGTCTTCTTTGGAATTTATCAGATCTTCTGCCCATTTTTAATCAGACTGTTTAGCCACTGAGTGTAGGAGTTTGTTATAGATTTTTATATGTTAGTGCCTTATCAGATACGAGATTTGGAAATATTTTCTCCCATTCAGTAGGCTACCTTTACATTTAGCTGATGGTTTCCTTTACTGTAGAGAAGCTTTTTAGCTTGATGTAGTCCCACTTGTTTTTGTCACTTTTGCTTTTGATGTTGAATTCTGAGACCTATGACAAGGACCTTACTGCCTATGTTTTCTTCTAAAAATTTTATGTTTCTAGGTCTTTCATTGGAAATATAAAATACAAAAAAAATGTATACATAAAAAAATACACTTAGCAAACCTCCCTCAGGTGCAGTGGTCCCTCTTCCCAACCCCACTACCACCTCCCACCCTACATTAACTGTAATTTTGTAAGAAGAGTGACTTCGTTTAATAAATCTCTAGTTATTGTAATTAAAAAAATATAGTCTTTAATGGATTTTGAGTTAATTTTTGTGTATGGTGTAAGGTAGTGGTCTAGTTTTCACTGCACCATTTATTGAAGAGACTATCATTTCTCCATTGTATATTCTTGACCCCTTTGTCATAAATTAACTTACTATATATGTGTGGGTTTGTTTATTTCTGGGATCTCTATTCTGTTTCATTGATCTATATGTCTGTTTTTATGAAAATACCATACTGTTTTAATACTAAAGCGTTGTAACACAGTTTGACATAAGGGAGCGTAATGCCTCTCGCTTTGTTCTTACGATTGCTTTGGCTATTCAGGGTCTTTTGTGGTTACATGCAAATTTTAGGATTGTTTGTTCTCTTTCTGTGAAAAACATCACTGGAATTTTTATAGGGAGTGCATTGAACCTGTAGGTTGCTTTGGGCATTTTAACAATACTAATTACTCCATCCTATGAGCACAGAATTAAAAAAACTATCCCATTTACAATTGCATCAAAAAAAAAACAAAATGCCTAGAAATAAATCTAATCAAGGAGGTGAAAGACTTGTACAATGAAAACTACATTATTGAAAAAAATTGAAGACAGAAATAAATGGAGATATGCCATGCTAATCTTCTTTCTACTTTAAGAGAAATTTCAGCTTAGCTAATGTCTAAGATGTGCTGTGAACTGTTACTCAATATTTCTCAAAGTGAATTTATTTTGAAAGATGGTTAAACAAAACATTATTACCATGATATATAGAAAGCCTGTTTCATGAGAACCATCATGGCACGATTAACTCTATTCTACCTTAAAATAGATCCAAACGCCATAATCAAACATTAAGCTAAACGTTTTACACATACCTAGATTAATCAGCATGGCTATTACCAGGCTTCTCAAATTCTTTTACACAGAGGTAGATAATTTACACTTAATAAAGCTGTTTCTTTTTCACTGGCTTTTTTTTTTCTTTTTTTGAGAGGGCGTCTCTCATATTTATTGATCAAATGGTTGTTAACAACAATAAAATTCTGTATAGGGGACTCAATGCTCAATGCACAATCATTAATACACCCCAAGCCTAATTCTCGTCAGTCTCCAATCTTCTGAAGCATAACAAACAAGTTCTTACATGGTGAACAAATTCTTACATAGTGAATAAGTTCTTACATGGTGAACAGTGCAAGGGCAGTCATCACAGAAACTTTCGGTTTTGATCACGCATTATGAATTATAAACAATCAGGTCAAATATGATTATTTGTTTGATTTTTATACTTGATTTATATGTTTTCACTGGCTTTTGAACAAGGTCAGGCCTGCGTGCCAGGGCGCATGCTTACGAGAAGGTGCACAGGACGAGTGTAAAGGCTTGACGCAACTCACTCGAGGAGCTCCAAGGTGATGGTTCCTTTCGGTTCTGCTTCCACACTCTTCCCCCAGAACTTCAGCTTGGGATAGATTGAGCCATGAAAGATGAAATCATTGTTTAATCCCTCAGCATGAAATGCGCTAATGGGTGGGTGATGGCTGACCTGCTCGGAGATGAGTCTGAAGCCAAGGTCATCACTTAAAAAAAAAAAGTTACATTATAATGAACTCTTATCATGGAGTATGTGTATTACTGTCATTTCAGTCAAAAATCAATGTTAAGAAACAGGTTTGATATAGTAGATAATTCCTTTATCTCCTGATGAAAGAACAACTTAACCTAGGAGAAACTACACAAATGCAACCCAGCTACTAAATCCACTGTTACTATAATTCTAGCTACTTGAACATAGAAAAATAAAGAACACCCACATGACTCTGGATGACTTCTATGAATTGATATTAAACATGTGACTTTAAAACTTATTCCATTTTTATCAAGATAAAGGATTTTAACGTGTCCCCTTTCAAACATCCAGGGAATAAATAAGACCAATACTTGTGCAGAGAAGAAGAAAAAGATTTAGAAAACTAAAGCCAAATGACTTCCCTAACTGTGTATAAAAAGTAGGCAAACGGAACTGCACTTGTTGATATCATCATTGCCTTTACGCCAACAGTGTACATTTAGGCTAACATCTTCTGTATGGTTATTTAAAAAAACCCAATCATGTCTTCTGACTGGCATAAGGAGAAAAGAATGATAAATAAACCCACATGATCACGAATACTGGAAGCATAGTAATTACTTTTCATAGCAGTACATTTTATGTATGTTTCCATACTTCTGACACTGTCTCTATCATAGGAACAAGCATTAATATTGCTAACTTGCTCCAATCATACAAAAGTTGGTAATGCTCAAAAAAAGTATGTATTTTTCCCCTTCATTTGAAAAGCTAAACAGCTGACGCAAATTCAACTACCCATCTGGAAGAGTGAAAGATCTTACCGAACTAACTCGTAAGTCTCTCCCAGAAGCGGGTTGAAAGGCTTTCCGGTTCGTTCCCACTGAGAAGCGACGGCAGATACAGCAAACGCTGCCACGCACTGGGGAACAGGGCGTGAGAAGTTAAAAACAGCCTAGCTTGCTCCTCATTCTCTCAGGGACTGAAATTTTGAAGACTGTAATTTACAAAATTATTTTGAGGAGTTTAATGACTTTGGATTTTAATATGGTTCCAGCGACTTCATATGCAAATGCGGACATTCAGAATACAAATTACAAATTACTCCGAGTCTCCTTCCATAGTGTCATTCCCAGCCATGGTTTTTAATAATACCCTATTTTTAAAAGCTCTCAAACCCCAGAATTATTTTTAATTCATTTAAAATTTTCCTAAAAGTAGAACACTTTTAGGATAGGAAAGAAGATAGAAAACAAACTGGTATAAAGTCCAATGAGGTTGGGAAAGGCTGATATATATAAATGAAAGAACAGAATGGCTCTGTTTAGAATGCTATTGCTTTGTTCGAAGGAGAACAATGTATCTGCTACACTGGGTCAGTATCTAGTCCATCCACATATATTACAAAAACATCTTCTATACAAAGGAAAATTAAAAAGTGTAATTTCTTGTCTTTTGTTTTGATCTATGTTTACATGCACACATAGTATAAATAACATACTTATGTGTGTATGGGTGTGTTCATTCCTTCTTGGAAATACTCTGTGAAATTCTGAAAGAAGTTAATAATTTTTTCCCCCTAACACAAAAGGAAGACTCCAACAGCTTCCCAACATCCAGGCTTTGTTATGGATCACGCGCTGCCTCTGCTGTTCTCACTGGGCTTCTGCTATGGCGGCAGTAAGAACAGACCAGCAGGGGAAGGAACGCAGAGGACACTCCAAATGTGCTAAGTTCCAGTGACACTGCCAACCTCAGCTTGGGCTTAACACCAATTCTGTGTGTGTGTTTGGGTGAGTGGGGGCAGGGTAGCAGAGACATCTCTTAAGACTTAAACCTTTCCCGGTGCTTGCTTGACACATACCTGCATCCTTTCCACAGAATCAGAAAGTGAACTGGCCTTGTGGATGAGGTATGTGTGCTCCATATATTCAGTGAGTCGCTGTAGGAAGCTCAAAGGCTCGTTAAATATAACTGGCATGGTGATCTTGGATAGTTCCTATTTAACAAGAAAATGGAAACTGTGATGCCAATATACACAGCAAATTTGTTTGCTATCTTTACATAACATATTCCTGGAAAAGAAGTAATAAAAAATAGCACCCCATGAAATTTAATTAATATCAATTTCAGAAATCCTTCCAGAGCACCTAACAATATGGAGTGTATTGTTCCAGGCCTTGAAGGAAATATAAAGACTACCCAGACCTTCTTAGCTTCGAGGAACTCACAATTTAGTGGTGGGCTTGAGATGATGACTATTAATAAGTCTTCCCTAGATCAGAATTAGAAAATGGGATATGTAAAGCTGAAGGGGACACTAAAAACAAAAATCTTCATAGTGGGCTAAAGATCAACTACATAGATCATTTTTATAATTTTCCAAAAGAAATTTCAGACTGATTTTGTGACAATACTGAATTTTTCTGAGCACACCAATCTACTGTACATTGCAGGCTAGAGAAATAGAAGGCAATGTATTTTACAGAACAGGTTTTAAATTTTGTCTGCTACAATGACATAATCCCAGTAGACTTCGAAAAATAATTTAATGATTGTGCAGGGGTTGGGGGAGAGGGAGTTTCTCTGACCTGAACTGCAACCTTTCACCTCTGTTTACTATATCCTGCCAGCAAACAGCAGCAGCACCATGAGGTCTTTAAAATATTCATTAGGTAACAAACTCATCTTGGTATTCTCTGGAATATTCTAATCATCTTCCCAACTTTCTACCTACCATTATTTACCTTTCCTTTGGGAATCAGGTCTTTCATGAAGCCTGCTGACTAAACTCACATGGACAGGTGAACATTCCTGAAGCTTATCCAGGTTGAATGCCACCTGTCTTAGCTCTGACTTCCCCCACCATAAACATACATATTCTTACCAGTTTGCACACTTAATAATGTAACCATCACAAAAGTTCACCCAGAGTGCATTAAAAAGATAAGCTCATTCATTACCACAAAATATTGCAAAACACAAACATGTAGCAGTTCAACCTACTTAAAAACAAAATACAAAAAACATAGGTTTACTGCTGCCTCACTGGGGAGACTGAGAATAGGAACCTATAAAGAGATAAACAAAAGAAGGCTCCACTGTATACACATTAAATCCATTAATTCTAGAAATTAATGGATTGAGATCTCATTAAATCCAGAAATTCACTGTTGGGACCAAGTCAAGAAAACTGGGACTACCAAGTTGTCTAAATTGAGATGTCCCAGGCTCTCTTTCTCCTACTTAATCTTTATCAGTTTTTCCCTTAAAAACAAAACAAAACAAAACACAAAACTAATGACAGAATATGTATTTCTCAGTATAAAACTTAGTAATATTTTAGTAAAAACATTAGAATGCTCCCCCCTGAGAGGCAAAGCACCACCAATAGTTTGGGATACACTGTGGTATTTACACATACATATACCTTATGGGTTTTTTTTTAATGCACAGGACCCACTCTATGTATTGGCTCATTACTCGCTTTTTTTGCTTTTACTGTGTTGTGTAGGTCTTACACATGTGTAAGGTACATCACCGAGTTTGCCAGGTATTTTTGTGATGGCTGCATACTGTAAAGGCAAGATCACAGAACCAGACTGAATCTCAATCCCACTGCTGGTTTTCTTTCTCACTGATAAACTGTGCGACTATGGCCAAGTTAAACTCTGTGCCAGTGTCCTCATCAATACCATGGCATTAATACAACAGTATCTACCACATATACAGAACATTACATGTAACAGCAGCAGGATACACACTCTCCTTAAGTGCACATGGAAAATTCTCTAGGATAGATTATATGTTGGGCCACAAACAAATCCTAATAAATTTAAGATTCAAATTATATCAAGTATCATTTATGACCATAATAGTATGAATTCAGAAATATATTACAAGAGGAAAAGTGGAAAATTCACAAATATGTGCGATTATACAACATGTTACTAAACAACAAATGGGTCAAAGAAATCAGAAAGTATCTTGAGACAAATGAAAATGGCAATACAACATACAAAACTTACAGCATGCAGCAAAAGCTGTTCTAAGAAGAAATTCATAGCAATGAATGCCTACTTTAAGAAACAAGTAAGATCTCAAATAAACAGCCTAAGTTTATACCTCATGGAACTAGGAAAAAAATAAAACTAGATAAAGAACAAACCAGACCCGAATTTAATAGAAGGAAGGAAATAACTAAGATCAGAGTGGAAATAAATGAAACAGATTTAAAAGACAATAGAAAAAATGAAACTAAGAGCTGGTGTTTTTTTAAAAGATAAAATAGACACATCTTTAGCTAGATGCACCAAGAAAAAAAGAAAAGACTCAAATAACGTAAATTATAAATGAAAGAGGAGACATTACAACTGATACCACACAAATACAGAGAATCAAAAGACTACTATGAACAATTATATACCAACAAATTGGACAACATAAAATAAATACAAAAATTCACAGAAACATACAGCCTACCAACACTGAATCATGAACAGAAAATCTGAGCAGACCAATTACTAGTTGAGATTAATGCAGTAATAAAATACCTGTCAACAAAGTCCAGAACCAGATGGCTTCACTGATGAATTATACTGGACATTTAAAAACAAGCTAATACTGATACGTCTGAAACTTGTCCAAAAAATAGTAGAGGAGAGAATACTTCCAAACTCATTGTATGGGGTAAGTGTTATCCTAATACCAAAACAGACAATGACACTACAAGAAAAGAAAAATTAATGCCAATATCCCTGATGAACAGAGATATAAAAATCTGCAACAGAATATTAGCGAACCAAATTCAGCAGAACATTAAAAGGATCATACACCACAATAAACTGTGACTGATAGTGAATACTAGAGATGTCGGATGATTTAACACCTCTCCATCAGTAAATGTGATCTACCACATCAATAAAATGAAGGATAAAAATCATATTATCTCAATAGATGCAGACACAATTTCAACATCCTTTCATAATAAAAACTCTCAGCAAAGTGGGTATAGACGGAATGTACTTCAACCTAATAAAGGCCATATATGACAAACCCACAACTAATATTATACTTACTGGTGAAAAGATGAAAGCTCATCCTCTTAAGATCAGGAACAAAAGAAAGATGCCCACCTCTCAGCACTCCTACTCAATATAGTACTGCAAGTTCTAGCCAGAGTAATTAGGCAAGAAAATGAAATAAAAAGTACCCAAATTAGTACAGAAGTTGAATTTTCTCTGTTTGTAGAAGGCATATCATAGAAAACCCTATGTTACAGGAAAACCCGTATTATAGAAAACATATATAGAAAACCTTAAAGACTCTACCAAAACACTGTTAGAACTGATAAACACAGGCTACAAAATCAAAATACAAAAATCAGTTGAATTTCTACACACTAACAACAAAGTATCAGAGAAGTTAGGAAAAAGAATCCTATTTACAATAGCATGAAAAGAATAAGATACCTGGGAATAAATTTCACCAAGCAGGTGAAAGATCTACACACTGAAAGCTATAAGACATTAACAAAGGAAACTGCAGAAGACACAAATGAATGGAAAGACATACTCTACTCATGGGATTGGAAAAGTCAACATTGTTAAAATGTTGGCATACTACCCAAAGCCATGTGCAGAATCAATGCAATCCCTATAAAACTTCTAATGGCTTTTTTTCCCACAGAAATAGAACTACCCTAAAATTTGTTTGGGACCACAAAAGACCTGAATAGCCAAAGCAGTCTTGAGAAAGAACAAAGCTAGAGGCATCACGCACCCTGACTTCAAACTACATTACAAAGCTTTAGTATTAACAGAGTGGGTTTAATACTAAAACAGTATTGGCATAAAAACAGACACAAAGATCAGGGAACAGAATAGAGAGTCCAGAAATAAACCCACACATACATAGTCAATTTATGACAGAGAAGCCAAAAATATACATTGGGGAAAGGACAGTCTCTTCAATAAATGATGCTGGGAAAACCGGACAGCTATGGGCAAAAGAACAGAACTGGACTACTGTCTTACCCCATACACAAAAGTAACTAAGAGTAGACTAAAGTCTTTAATGTAAGAACTGAAGTAAAACTGCTAGATGAAAATACAGGGGATAAACTTCTTGACCCTGATCTTGATACTTTTCTTTGGATTAGACACCATAAAGAAAGGCAACAAAAGCAAAAATAAACAAGCAGGACTACATCAAACAAAAAAGCTTCTGCACACAAAAACATCAACAAAGTGAAACTTCAACCTAAGAATAGGAGAAAATACTTGCAAACCATTTATTTAATAAAGAGTAAATACCCAAAATATATAACAAGCTCATACAACTTAATGCAAAAAGCCTAAACAATCTGATTAAAAAATGGGAAGAGGAACTAAATAGACATTTAGCCAAATCCAATGTACGAATGGCCAATAGGTACAAGAAAAGATGCTCAATATCACCAATTATCAGGAAAGTGCAAACCAAAACCCCAGTGACGTACCACCTCACACCTGTCAGAATGCCTATTATCAAAAAGACCAGGAAATAACAAGTGATGTGGGGATGTGGAGAGAGGGGACCCTGTGCAGTGTCAGCAAGGATGTAAGCTGGTATGGACATTAAGGAAAACAGAAGTTCCTCAAGAAATTAAAAACAGAACCGCCACATGACCCAGCTGTGGGGCAAAGCCCTGACAGCTGTTTTCTTTTTGGTAATGCAAGTGCCTGACTTAAGCTTGGGCTGCTGAGGAATCCTTTTCAAAGAGGCAAGATATACATAATCACCTTAATGTGTATTTTAAATATCTCACAATTTTGCCAATTATACCTCAAATAAAAAAAAGAAAAGCTCTTCTACACCCTGCCCATATTTCAAGGCCCAGGTCAAGTATCTCCTCAACTACTCTAGTAAGTACTCGTCTCTCTCCTCTTCCAGATCCTGGAGTGCACGATCTGCATCTCACAATTTAGCAGTTGATCACATAGATTCTATTGCCTGCTGTTACTATGTCACGGGTACTGACCAGCTTACTTTGCTAACCACACAGTAATTGAATTCCTGAAGGCAGGAACAGTATCTTATACTCTGCCTGTATCCTCATCCCCCCAGGGAGAGAAGCACACACCACAGGTGCCCCTGCCCCGTGTACGCCTTGGTATTCCCTCTGCCTGCTGAGCTGCTTCCTACTCAGCACTTCCCACAGTGCATTGTACTTTGTTGACTTTTCCACTGAAACACAAGCTCCTTGAAGTCAAAACCCTCTTGCTTACTGATGCACAATAGTTCACATGGTGAATGTGCAAAAAAGTAGGTTATAAAGCAACATGCCGCCAAATATTCTAATTTTGTAAAATACATGTTTTACAGATTCAGAAACAAATATTAGAAGGTCACAGCACCAAAAAGTTAAAAATTAAAAGGTTGCCTATAGGAGTTCACAGTACAGGTAATCTTAATTAGTTTCTTCTGTTTTTTTCTGTATTTTCTAAAATCCCAAATGAGCATGTATTGCTATTTTAATCAGAGGTAAAACAAGACATTAAAACCTAACTTTTTCAGCCTGGCAGAAGGAAAGGATGGGGCAGCTAACAACTTTGAACCACAGAAACTGGACCACTTTAGAACATACACCCTGATGTGTTATCATAATACATACAAGAGAAAAGCAAATTGTAAATGTGAAGATAAAAAAAAGTAATCAAATACACTCAGGTTAGTCCAGTCCCAAGTTCCAGAATAATAAAATATCGTTGTTAAAATGAATTCTGAACAGAAAGCAGGATGGGGGCTTCCAGGGGCTGGGGAGTTGTCATTTAAGGGGTGTGGGTGGCAGTCCTGCAAGATGGAGAGCGATCCGTGGGTGGGTGGATGACGGTAACGGCTGCACAGCAATTGCCAGCGCTAATGCCGCCATACTGCACGCTTAAAAATGGTTAAGATGGTCAATTTACCTTGTATGTTTTTTCACAATTTTTAAAAAGAAAATAATGGGCTCTGAGATCACCTAATGCTCGTGCCACAATAAGTCCCTCACCACTCCCCAAAGTGGGCATTTCATCACATGCCTCACAGGGTTACAAGATTAATTCATATGAAATACAACGGTGCCAAGCATATGCCAGGTGAGCAATAAATGTTAGCCATTATCATTACCAGGAATAACGCACGCCAAGAGTGCCGAATCCTCTAGGGCTGTGTACAGGAAGGAGGCGGCAGAGGCTGGAATCCTCCACCGTGCAGCATGGGCGGCTGAGCCGCAGAGAAGCTTCTGGCACGGCGGCACAGCCTGCGGGCGCTGACCTTCCCAGGTGAGGGGCTGAGGGACAGGACGCGTGCTCCTCCCGGACCCTCAGCCAGGAGGTTCTCGCTGTGGGCCACCCAAACTGTCAGGGCTTTACCCCAAGGTGACGTGGGTTCACGCCGGTGGGGCCCAGCCCTTTCAGGCCACTGGATGTAACACAAACTATGCTATTTCTGGCTCGGCTCTTCTCGTGTTTCTACATTTTGCTTTGTTGTGCACAAGAGCACGGTGAGATTTATTTTAAAGGAATTTAAAGGATTTATTCATTAAAGGAGTGAAGAACTTTATCCATAAAAGCTTTATTTTTTTTTCTAAAAAAACACAAGGAGGGCTATAAAATCCTCACTGAGGGAATAAGAAATGTGCTGGGGCCGATGCAGCATTTTTACCCCCTGCCAATTTGTCAGACGCAATGGGCCCTGGCCTAGGGACTTACCTTCCATTTCTCAAGCAACACTGCGTACACTGCCTCCCTACCCAGGTTCCTCCCTGGGAAAATATACAGGCAAGAATGCGGCAGTCAAGTGTCCACTAGCCACGGGCTGCTCAACACCAGCTAGAATTTACGCTCCTTACATGAGCAAGTACAGGAAAGAGTGTGGTGAAAACGAGACCAAGGCGCCAAGGGTGTGGCTTTATCAATTTAGTGGGTGGATTGTTTTTTGATCATTTGAAAAGCTCCTAAAATTCTGGAAGGTTCTTTAAATCCAACTTTGTAACTTAGATTAATTTAAACACCTTTCTACTTCTTTTAGTAACTCAGAATGTAAGCATTCAAGGAAATGAAAGGCAGAAATTTGGGCCAAATTAAAGAATGGGTGCAGAAGGGAAAGAAAAGACCACAGAGAACATACCTAAGTCCAGACTGCCGCAACAATAACCAGAGCCCCTCAGGGCAGCATACATGACGTGCTATTTTAGAACAGAATAATGGACTTGCCCTGTTACTGCCTCTATTAGTCTGTGATTATTTTAACTGTTAAAATCTACAGTTCCCTGGACATGTAATGAAAAAACTCAGTGACTTTACTAACTGTATTTCATTCCTTCTTGGAAATTCAGAAACACCACTTTCACTCCCAATACAATGAAGTTTGGGTATTGGATTCTTTTTGTATTGTCTACACCTTACTGGTACTGTAGGAATACAACAAAGCACTGTGAAGGTCAGGCTGCAGGAAGAAACAGCAACTAGAATATGTTTATTGCTGGGATCCTTCAGTCAGCTGGAAAAACTAAATATTTATGCCAGGAAATTCTACCTTGTGACCCAGCTAAAAGCAAAGTTTAAATTTACCCGTGTAAATTAATAGCAGCCCATGATGAACCTGAAAAATTCTTAATTGTAATTGCTCATCAGCTGACAAACTGAGAAGAACAAAAAAAAAAAAGAGAAGGCTGCTTTGCTACTTGAGCACTATACAAACAACCTGAAGGCAAGGCTAGGTCTGATTCCAACTGAAATGTTAAGTATCTTACATATATGGAAGTCTAGCATCATAATGCCCAAATGCACACATATTTCATACCTGAGTCATACAGAGAAACTCAACTTAGGTTTTAGGCTAAGTCCGTCTGCTCCTCTGCCCAGGCAGCAGCCTGAGGCCACGGCCCTCTCCAGCGTGTAACCCATGCGGGCTTCCAGGCTCTTCACTGACAGTCAAGAGCTGGCAGCGTTCTTGGCTGTGCCTCTGGCAAGATGCAGGTGGCACCGGATCCTTCCTCCACGACACGCCTCCCTCCCACAGCTACCAGGGACGTAAAAAATTCATCCTTCTTACGCTTAAGGGCCTCACAGGCTCAAAGGTCTCTTTCCCATCTAGTGCTACTCAGTCTCCTTCCTCTCCACGAGATGTTTACCAGCTAGTAGTCTCCAAGGCATGAGAAGTTTCCGCCACCTGAAGGCCGCTGACCACGCCCAGCTGTCAGTCAGACTTCACAGGGCAGCATGAAAAACGCCTGTGGCCTCGTGCCCTGTGTCCTCAACCATCACAGCCAGCCCGGGCGGAATGCGACAGGGGAATGGGAGGCAGATCCTCACCTGCAAATGGAGGAACTGAGGAGCAGGAAAGGGGTACACGTCTGCATGTGAACCGCACATGATGGGCATTTAACCCAAGACGGGACACCCCCCAGCTAGGAACGCAGGACTACCGCAACCCACTGGGGCCTGGACCACACCCCGGCCCCAACGCCGGGCTCACTCACGGCACAGAGACCACTGGAGCCCATAGGCGGGGTGCTGTGTGGGGACTGGCATCCGGATGCCCAGCTGCCACAGATACTCTCGCCTAAGAACAGACCCAGCATGCACCCCGCTCTTCCTCTGTGCCCAGTTCTCCATTTACAACTGACCTTCTGCAACTTGGGGAAGGAAAAAAAAGACACACCTCACACCATCCTGAATCACAGTATAATATTCTTGCTCTGAAGTGTAAACATCTTCAGAGCACCAAACGACGGGAGATTTGAAATACAGTACTGGCATCAGGGAAGCCTCTTCTAACGAAGGCGCTATTAATCTGCATGAGGCTCCATCCTTCCCCTGCTTCAGTTGAGGGAAAGATCTGACTAGAAACAGGCCATTTCTCCCAGATCTGGATATTCTGATTTCCAATCATTGTAGATTGAGGTGGTAAAGATGTTAACTATACTGACGCTTCTCTTCCCTGATTCTCAAGTGTTTATGCCATACCGGATTTGGCAAAGCTCAAACTTTTGTCTAGATCTCTATCCACAGTGACATATACTAACCTGTCTGAATACAAAAACAACACACTCTGGACAGTTAGCTGACTTGGGGACCATCTGAGTGCCGTCTGGCTCTGCGGTTATGTGGCAGGCTTTCTGCATCAAGTGATGAGCTAATCTGTGGTTTTGAGGGAAAAATTTGCAACCTCATAGTAAGATTAAAAGCATTTCAGCAAAATGTATTATGTTGGCAAAGGTGTATTTCAGTGAAAAATATTTCAATTTTCTCAAACCCTTCTCAAAGTCGCGAGGTGCGTGTGCGAGAGGAAACAGATGACTGAGCTGAGGGCCTTACTAAAGCTTCTCCCGCACATCTCCCAGCGACCGAGACACCTGCTACTCCACTGGAAGGTAACAAGGCCTTTTGCAAGTTAAGAGTTTTCCAAATTTTTGTCTTCAAAAACACTGAACAAGTCCTGATTGAGTTGTCAACTTATGGAT
The DNA here is from genome assembly GCF_040802235.1 of Manis javanica. Classification (NCBI taxonomy): domain Eukaryota; kingdom Metazoa; phylum Chordata; class Mammalia; order Pholidota; family Manidae; genus Manis; species Manis javanica. Next base: position 90,069,520 of record NC_133164.1, read on the forward strand.
CATAAAAAAACAATTTTTGATAATATATTATCATGTGATTTTTGGCATATAGTTGGGAAAGGGTCAAAGAACCGAATGATATTGCCAGATATTAAAAAAACCCACCAAACTCCTACTCCCATCTGTCTATTAACATGAGCAGTTTCTTAATCCTTGAACCTATTAAAAAATAAGAACATAATTGTTACTGAAAATCCTGTCTCATTCTAGCAATAGGTGATATTCCTTCTGATCTCTATATCCAACAGAAAAAATCCTTTTTTCAAATAATATTTTACCTTTTATGTTAATATTTTCATAAATTTTGTAATGTTATCTTGATCACCTCACATACTAACATTTGTAAGAATAACTTGATGCAAAGAAACTTTTAGTGCTAAAGTCTTATGGTCACAGGATATAAATTTTTTAATTTTAGTTTTTACGTGTATTTTTGTGATAGCAAAGTATGGTAGGGTATTCAATAAAAGACCTTTCAAGATAAAAAAAATTAAGTTAGGATAATATTCTAATAGGAATTGAAAATAGGAATGGAAAAATGAGTTAAAGGAGCAAATGGAACTATAAACTTTTCAACTCAAGAGCTTGTTCTTATATTTAAATCTCCATGTATTCTACTGATTATCTTTAAAAGAGTGGTATAATAGTTCTACTTTTAAAAGTCAGTATTTATAATAGACACTTTGCATCTCTTATAATGATCTAACACTAATATTCTAGGACGCCAACATATTTAGCAAACACAGGACAGCACAGGCACGACCCCAGGCACAAGCATCTCCTCAGACTCTCTGCCTCATCTGCCTCAGTTTCCACCAACCGTGACCTCACCTCTGGGTGAGCCCTGCTGAAAATCCTAAAGGGATAAGAAGAGGAAGAAAACAGGGGGAACACAGGACAATGGGGTTAGGAGATTAGAGTACTCCAACAAAATGACAATGGGGGTAAGGCAATGAGGAACAAAGCTTTCAAACTACTAGCCAATATCAGTATGAGTTCTGAGCTGGGACTCTGATAAAGCTTCCATCTTACAGAGATTTAGGATTGAATACCAGTTATATAAAGTATTCATTTCATGTAGTATAATCCAACATTTGGTAACATAATCCTGTCCAAAACAGATTGGGAGAAAAAAATAGAAGGGTGCCATTAGTTTTGTAAATCTGAGTCTCCTTATTCTTTTTGGAAAAAAAGCAAAGCAAAATGTGTATGTATGTGGAAATAGAGGATGGGGGCAAAGTGAGCCTGGCTGGAGACTTTCCTTCATGATTAAGACAAAATTGTACCTAGACCATATCTGGCAGATTAAGCACTTACAATGAGTTCCTAGTATTCTGAATAATGATTTTACACCATAAAAGTTTATCATTGTAATGAGGGCCATTAATTTCAGAGAAAGTTAGGACTGGAACCCAGTTCAGTTTAGAATTGTAAGGTCCTCAGCGGCAGGACCTTCACTGTCTGCCCGCTGAGCTGGTGTGCTCAAGTCCACAAGATACCAGGAAAAGCTACTGTTCAGTATCAGATTTCCTTTGCTACTTTTAAGACTCATTCTTATGCAATTAAGAAACTGGGAATGTGAAGCCAGGGTAAGAACAAGCTGAAGGGTATGTACGTGGCTGTTGTAACTGAGATTCCCCCCGCAGAAAAGACCTGAAGTAAAGGGTGTGGATCGCTAAGTGCGACAGAATCACAAAAAGTGTAAAGGGGGATCAAAAAAATCCTTCACCTTGAAGTTAAATGTAACAAAGTCTATGGATACTAAAGTGTTCTAAGTTTTGACCTATTTTCCTTTGGGGGGTAGAAGGAAGAAGATACAAAGGGGTTGGTACCAAAAATTACTTTCAAAATCTTATTTTAGTGATGATATCTGCATTTCTCTCTCACATTACACCACACCTTAGATCTCTACTGTTGCCCACACTCACACCTTTGGATGGCTTCCCGTGCCTGTGGAAGGGGGTCCTAGCACAAAGCCCAAAGCACAATACTTCTAAATGCTAGATAGTTTCCTTTCAGTCCACATTAATAAATATTCCTCTACAATACTAGTCTCTTATAAGACCTTGGCAGAGAATGCTTTCCAAAAATAATATTTCCCCTGCAGTTCTTTCTCTACGATTTTATTAAGTTCTATAGATGTAAGTTTCAAAACATTCTTTTGTGTCCTTTCAACCCAAACAGCTCTGCTTTTATTTGTTTTATTTTATTTGTGATTCAGCATGAGTGTTTATTGCTCAAATAAGTTCTACCCCTAAAATAAAAGTACACCATTCTTCTAGGGAAAGAAAGTATCTTTCAAAATTGGATTGTATTCGAAATGTTATATAATAATGTTGCAACAATGTTATGTTAGATTATACTTATATATTAAGCCTGTATAATCGAACATAACATTATTTCATAACATTATTTCCCACATTTTAAAAGAACAGTTAGCCTCCATTTAGATCAGAAAGCTTGTGTTTGATATAAACTAGATCATTACTAGCCACAAACCTTAGCATACTCATGACACCATCGCTGGATCTGATACCCAGTGAGACAAGAGATGGCAGGAGACAGACTCCAGCAAGACAATACAGAAAACTGTACTTTCCACGATGGCCAAAAAACTAAGCCACACCTGAGGTTTTCATACAAATTCTTGTTCACCAAATAGCCTTAGGTGTAGGTAACCAATTCTACAGTAAGTGTGGGTTGCATCAGCAGGTTGTAAAATCAGTTTAATGAGTTGGAATCAGTATTAATTTAGTAGCAAATATTATTTGTTGTGATGATGAGTATTCCTTTCATGAAACTGGCTTTAATTTTAAACATACATGTATACATGTTTGCACACTGGATCACAAAGGCAAATATATTTACTAAGGGTTTGAAAAATATCGATTCTGTAGAATATAAGTATTTTTGCCCTAGGATTCCAGTTCCAAAGAGACAAGTATTATTAACATCTTATTTAAGAACATATACATTTGTTTACATACATTTGGTTTCTCCTAATGAGTCTTAATATAATCAAAATAGGACTGGAGCCTAGCCATTTGGATTCTCTGCTCTGATTACCTACTGACAATAATATCGAGCATTATGCTAAAGCTGGGACTATCTTAGCCATCTTACGTAAATTCTCTTATTTCTCTCTCAATGCGCCTATAAGGTACAAATTACTCTCCGAACTTTACACAGGTAAAAACACTACTCAGGGAAGGGGCAGCTGGCCCGGGGTCTCACAGACAGGAAGCTGCAAGGCCAGGACAAATCCCACCATCCGGCTGCAGAGTTTAGTTGACTTACTCTCCACGCAGGAGAACCAGAAAAGACTTGTTTCAAATTATGCTTCTGGGATTTGCTTTTTGGAAATGACACTTAGGAAGTCCCAGATGACACTGCCCCATGCAGGGACATGAGGGAAATGCCACAGTGGACACATCACCAGCTGAACGGATTCACACATCAGAATGAAAATGTTGAGAGAGTGACTGCTCAGTGCAGGGAAAGGTCTTGGCATACTCCCGGGTTAGACACTGAAGTGCAAAATTCAAAAAGGTAATGTCCAGACAGGTTGTTTAACAGCTTAGGACTCAGATATGTTTCTAAATTTCCTTCATTCTAGTTGGTCAAAGGTCATGCTAGAAGAACTGGATCTTTGCTCAGAATTCTGGCCTGACTGACATCGGGGCGGTGATGTGGACTCTATTTTAAAGGGAATCCAAGGACTTACAGAACACTAAACTTTCCCATTTGCTGCCCTCCCTCAAAGTATCAGATCTACCTGCACAGCTAACTATGCAGATACACACTCCAAACATCTAATGTACTACACTTCAAAATCAATGTATAAAAATTCCTCTGCACACAGATGTGTAAGTGAAATTACATTCTACATTATGGGGCTTCTGTTCTTTCTGAGGGAATTTCTGGATAATTCTGTGGGGAAATACAAATGTGGTGTGACAGCAGGAAAAGAATATTTTCTTTTCGTATTTCCTTACAATGAAGAGTCACATTAAAGCCATATTAAATGGCATAAAGAGTGGTTCAAATTTTGTCAGGAAAACCTAATATAAGACTCTTCCCAATTTCCGATTCTGAAGTTTCCAAAAACATGGTTGTGCGCCACTTTAATGCCGACATTAAGCCTCCCTTTCAAAGGATATGCAATGAAACACATATTTGCTCGATGTCATGTTATAAAATTGATAGTTAATTTACCATTCCAATACATTTTCTGAGGATGCTCCAGATACTGAAGTCATTTCTGGAAAACATAGGGGAGGGCAAGCTTGTTCTGAAAAAATAAAAGAAAAATAAAGATTTAATTTTAATGCCATTAACATTAGGAAGGAAAAGCTACTGCCATTAATAAGAATCTTAAAAATGTACATGTACAGAGACACCTTAAAAATATACATGGTTGTAGATAGAATAAAACAGGCTGTACCTCTGTTCCCTGCTATTTTGACCCCTGAAAAGCTTCACAGCAGATCAACTGGCCCTATGTTTTCAGTATTGTTTTCACCTTAATTCTCCTAGCTCTCCCCCATTGGTGTTCAGCTGTTTGGACCACCTCACAAGTATGCTGTGCTAGCACATCTGACCCTGCTGTTTGGTTCTTCAAAAATATAAACAAAATTCACAAACCTTCAACCAGACTAAGAAAAAAGGAGAGTAGACATAAATAAAATTAGAAATAAAAGAGGAAACATTACAACTCATTAACTACAGAAAGACTTTGAATCTCAAGACACTACTTTGTACAATTATATGGCAATAAATTATTTAAACCAGAAATGGATACATTTCTAGAAACACACAACTTACCAAGACTGAATCAGGAAGAAATAGAAAATCTGAACAGATCAATAACAGGAGATTGAATCAGTAATAAAAAAAAGTCCAAACAGAAAAATTCCATGCCCAGGTGGCTTCACTGGAGAATTCTACCAAATATTTAAATAAGAACTAACACCAATCTTCCTTAAGCTCTTCCAGAATATCAAGGAGGAGGGAACACTTCCAAACTCATTCTACAAAGTAAGCAATGCTTTGATACCAAAGCCAGATTAAGTATACCGTAAGAGAAGAAACTATAGACCAATATCCCTGGTGAATATAAATGTAAAAATTCTCAAAAAAATATTAGCAAACTTACTTAAAGAACACATCAGAAGGATTAAACACAATGACCAAGTGGAATTTATCCTTGGGATATAAGGATGGTTCAACATATGCAGAACAATTGATGTAATATATCACATTAGCAAAATGAAAGATAAACCACATTAATAATCTCAATAGACAGAGAAAGAGAATTTGGGAAAATACAGCATCCTTTCATGATAAAAACTCTACTAGACTAGATACACACCTCAACATAATAAAGGCTGTTTTACAACAAACCCACAGCTAACATTATATTCAATGGAGAGAAACAGAAAGTGTTTTCTAAGATCAGGAACAAGGCAAGGATCCCTATTCTCACCACACCTATTCAATATAGTACTGGAAGTCCTAGCTAGTGCAATTCAACAAGACAGAGAATTAAAAGACATCCAAGTTGGAAAGGAAAAAGTAAAACTGTCATTATTTGCTGAATATGATCCTATATATAGAAAGTCCCCCCAAAATCAGTCAAAAAAAAAAGTCAGAATTAATCAGTGATTTAAGTTAAGTGGCAGGATACAAAATTGACACAGAAATCAACTACACTTACCCTAATGATGAAGTATTTGAAAAAGAAACCCATCCCATTCACAATGGCATTAAAAACAATAAAATACTCAAAGCCATCTACACATGCAGTGCAATCCCCATCAAAAACACCAAAGGTATTCCTCACAGAAATAGAAGAAACCATCCTACAATTTGTTTGGAGCCACAAAAGACCCCCCAAATCCAAAGTAGTATTGAGAAAAACCAACAAAGCTGGAGGATATCACACATCCAGATTTCAAACTAAACTACAAAACCATAGTATTAAAAACAGTATGGTACTGGCACAAAAACAGACACATCAACCATCAGAACAGAAAGAGAGCCCAGAATTAAACCTTGGCATGTACTAGTCAGCTAACAGTCAACAAGGCTGCCAAGAATACCCAAAGAGGGAAGGGTAGTCTCTTCAACAAACGGAGCTGGGAAAATTGGAGGAACACATGTGGAACAATGCAATTGGATCCCTATTTTACACCACTCACAAAGTTAACTCAAAATAGACCAAAGACTTAAACATAAGAACTGATCCCATAGAATTTCTAAATGGAAATAATTCACAAAGAACAAAAGAAAAAACCAACAAATGGGACTACATCAAACTCAAAAGCTCCACAAAGAGCAATTAACAAAATGGAAGGACAACCTACAGAATGGGAGGAATTTTGCAAGCTGTATATCAGAGAAGGGGTTAATATCCAAAAGTATATAAAAAACTTAGCCAACTCAGTAACAAGAACAGTAATAATAATACTAAGATTAAAAAAGTGGAAAGAACTAGACATTTCTCCAAAGAGGACATAAAAATGACTAAAAGACACTCAAGATCACTAATCACCAGGGAAATGCAAATTCATGAGTTACCACCTCATACCTGTTAGACAGGCTATCATCAAGAAGAGACAACAGGGGTGCTGGTGAGGGTGTGGTGGAAAGGGAGCCCTCAGGCCCTGTTGGTGGAAGGTAAATTGATCCAACCACGATGGAAAACAACATGGAGCTTCCTCAAAAAAATAAATAAAAACAGATCTACAGTATGATCCCACAATCCCACTTCTGGGTATAAACCCAAAGGAAATGAAAACAGGATTTCAATAAGATACATGCACTCCCATTTTTATTGAAACATTACTCACAATAGTCAAGATAGGGAAACAAACCAAATACCCATCAACAGATGAATGGATAAAAATGATGTGGCATATATACACAACAGAATATCATTCAGCTACAAGAAAGGAAGCTATCCTCCCATTTGCAACCACAAGGATGATGGACCTCAAGCACATTATGCTAAATGAGATAAGTCAGACAGAGAAAGTCAAGTACTATATGATATCACTTACAGGTAGAATCTAAAAAAGTTAAACCTATTTTTAAAAAAAAGTAAAATGGTGGTTACCAGGGAATGGAGGGGCAGTGGGTTAAGAAGTTATGGTGTTTAAGGGTACAAATTTCTAATAAGTAGTAAATAACTACGTTTGAGACATGTAGTAAATAAGCCACAGAGATCTAATACACAGAATAATGAATATAGACAGTAACATGGATCTTTCTCAACTTAACAAGGGAGGTATGTTTGGATAAACCCATCATGAGTTAAAAAATGCATTTAATACACCTCAGCTACTGAGCATCATAGCTTAGCCTAGCCTTACATGTGCTCACAACACTTACATTTGCCTAAAGTAGGGAAAAATCATCTACCACAAAGCCTATTCATACTAAAATAGTCTGAATTTTAAATTGACTACCTCATTTAACTTACTGAATCCTGTACTGAAAGTGAAAAACAGAATGCTTCTAAGTGTACTGGTTACCGTTTACTCGTCATTGCACGCTGAGCGGGAGCTGCAGCTTGCTAATGCTGCCCAACATCACAAGGGAGTTACTGCACCACTAGCTTGGGAAAAGATCAAAATTCAAAATTTGAAGTACAGTTCCTACTGAATGTGTATGGCTTTTGTACCACCATAAAGTTGAAAGATCATAAGTTGCATCACTGTAAGTCGAGGATTATTGTATTGTACTATAAAAAAATAGTAATATATTTTATTTAATCTGACATATCCAAAATATTGGCATGACAACATGCATTCAATATTAAAACATTCATGAAGTATTTTATATTTTCTGGTAAGTCTTCAAAATCCAACGTCTATTTTAGAGGACATCTTGATTTATCTACTCCATTTTTAAGTTGAAATGAAATCTAGTCTTACCAACACAGTAAAATTATGTTTAGTGAAAAAATATTTCACAATGCTTTACTTTTATAATTTAAACTTAATTATAATAATTAATAAACTTAATATATTAAGACTAAATACTCACACTAGCCACATTTCAAGTGCCCAAAAATTACAGGTAGGGCTGCTGGCTATTATTGGACATACTGGATTTCCAAGATTACTTCTGAGAACAAAAGGATGGTGCTGCTGTAAGACTGGGGCAAGAGCAAAAAACTGCTCAAATATAGGAGTAAAATCAATGAGAGACAAAATACTCCATAATCTAATCATAAAGAAAATGCTAAATTTCTATTTAAAAAAGCAAAGGGAATAAATTATTTTCACAATTAGGTAGAAGATTACATCTTAAAAAATGATTTATACTGAAAAGGATACATTTCTATATTTAAAAATTTAATTCCCCCTAGTAGGAAAAAAAGTATTTGATACTGATATAGATGAAGGAGGTATTACTCCAGGCAGAACTAAAAACAGAAGAGAGTAGCAATCAGAATTTTGAGGCTGAAACCTTTGGAGTTTATCAGAGAGTCATTATCCTGGATTCTATGCTTCCTTTTTTCCTTCGCACAGAGAGAAAACACCCTGTACCAGGGACAGAGAGTGATATGTCCTGGTTCTATTTTCATGGAACCATACAGATGACATTATGACTATCTATACAACACAGTGACTGGTTTTTGGTTTTTTTTTTTCAGTTTTTCCACAATTGTTTTTAATGTGCTCATGGTATTGAAAAAACTTTTTTGCCATGTGAAATCATTTTTTTTCCAAGTATAGGGTTTTTTAAAAACATTTTTTTATTAAGGTATTATTGATATACACTCTTATGAAGGTTTCACAAGAAAAACAATGTGGTTATTACATTCACCCTTATTATCAAGTCCCCCCATACCCCATTGCAGTCACTGTCCATCAGTGTAGTAAGATGCCACAGAGTCACTATTTGCCTTCTCTGTCCTACACTGTCTTCCCCATGATCCCCCCCACACTATGTGTGCCAATCATAATACCCCTCAATCCCCTTCTCCCTCCCTCCCCACCTGCTCTCCCCCACCCCTCCCCTTTGGTAACCACTAGTCCCTTCTTGGAGTCTGTGAGTCTGCTGCTATTTTGTTCCTTCAGTTTTGCTTCATTGTTAATACTCCACAGATGAAGGAAATCATTTGGTATTTGTCTTTCTCTGCCTGACTTATTTCACTGAGCATAATACCCTCTAGCTCCATCCATGTTGTTGCAAATGGTAGGATTTGTTTCTTTCTTACAGCTGAATAGTATTCCATTGTGTATATGTACCACCTCTTCTTTATCCATTCATCTACTGATGGACACTTAGGTTGCTTCCATTTCTTGGCTATTGTAAATAGTGCTGCGATAAACACAAGGGTACATATGTGTATTTGAATCTGAGAAGTTGTTTTCTTTGGATAAATTCCTAGGAGTGGAGTTCCCGGGTCAAATGGTACTTCTATTTCTAGTTTTTTGAGGAACCTCCATATTGCTTTCCACAATGGTTGAACTAATTTACATTCCCACCAGCAGTGTAGGAGGGTTCCCCTTTCTCCACATCCTCACCAGCATTTGCTGTTCCTAGTCTTTTCTATGTTGGCCATCCTAACTGGCATGACGTGATATCTGATTGTGTTTTTAATTTGCATTTCTCTGATAATTAGCGATGTAGGGCATCTTTTCCTGTGCCTGTTGGCCATCTGAATTTCTTCTTTGGAGAAGTGTCTGTTCATATCCTCCACCCATTTTTTAATAGGGTTATTTGCTTTTTGGGTGTTTAGATTTATGAGTTCTTTATATATTTTAGATGTTAACCCCTTGTCAGATATGTTATTTACAAATATTATCTCCCAAACTGCAGGATGCCTTTTTGCTCTGCTGATGGTGTCCTTTGCTGTACAGAAGCTTTTCAGCATGAGGTAATCCCATTTGTTCATTTTTGCTTGTTTCCTTTGCCCGAGGATATGCGTTCAGGAAAAAGTTGCTCATGTGTATATTCAGGAGCTTTTTGCCCATGTTTCTTCTAAGAGTTTCATGGTTTCATGACTTACATTCAGGTCTTTGATCCATTTTGAGTTTACTTTTGTATATGGTGCTAGACAATAATCCAGTTTCATTCTCTTGCATGTAGCTGCCCAGTTTTGCCAACACCAGTTGTTGAAGAGGCTGTCATTTTCCCATTGTATGTTCATAGCTCCTTTATTGTATATTAATTGACCATACATGCTTGGGTTTATCTGGGCTCTGTAGTCTGTTCCACTGGTCTATGGGTCTGTTCTTGTGCCAGTACCAAACTGTCTTGATTATTGTGGCTTTGTAGTAGAGCTTGAAGTCAGGGAGCATTATCCCCCCAGCTTTCTTCTTCTCAGGACTGCTTTGGATATTTGGGGTCTTTTGTGGTTTCATATGAATTTTAGAATGATTTTCTCTAGTTCGTTGAAGAATGCTGTTGGTATTTTGATAGGGATTGCGTTGAATCTGTAGATTGCTTGAGGCAGGATGGCCATTTTGATAATATTAATTCTTCCTATCCATGAGCACAGGATGTGTTTCCATTTATTGGCATCCTCTTTAATTTCTCTCATGAGTGTCTTTTAGTTTTCGGAATATAGATCTTTCACTTCCTTGGTTAAGTTTATTCCTAGGTATTTTATTCTTTTTGATGCAATTGTGAATGGAATTGTTTTCCTGATTTCTCTTTCTGCTGGTTCATCGTTAGTGCATAGGAATATAGTAACTGCTTTTTAAGTGACATTGCAGGTGTTTCATCTCTGTGATACCTGGTTATCTCACTTTTACTCCCTGCTACATGGTGCTGTACCAAATTAATTATCAAGTGTGCCTTACAAATGCTGTGCTAGAACCCCCTTATTCTGAAATAGGCTGTGCCTGTTCAGGAGATCACTAGATGTCCCCCAGATCTCATCTATTTCTGGATGGCAGAAACTACACATAAGGCACAGCCGAACAGAGCCTCTCAACTTCACGTGAGCTGCGCACACCCTCTCACTCCACCAGTGGACTCTGGACCACTGCCTTCCTGCTCCTCTGCTGTGGATTGCTCAGTTAAACACAGAACACTGTTTGCTCATGGAGAGTCTTTAAAAAAAATGTAGAAAAAGATGTTAAAATAAAGGCAGGCAAAATTAAGCTTTGGCTAGAATTAACTGCCAGATTATTTTACGCTTTTCAGGTTTGCTTCTTAAATTTTCATAAGGTCACATAAGCCACATGGGTCTCATATATGGACAAGTATATGCTCTGCTAAAATACCATTATACTTGGGAAGGGGGCCTTTTTCACAGAGGATATAAAAAAAAAGTATTGGGAACCAGGGCCAGTGCACATGCTCTTGGCACAGCTTCTCTGCACAACCTGGAGCAAACTTCCAAGTTCAGGCTACATGGCTGTACCATTTGCCTTATTTGGCACCTAGATCTGTACTAAGAAAAGTAATGCCCAGAACAGATTCTTCCAGAAATAAAGTTTCAGTTTCTTACCTGAGTATCAGTTTAAAGAATTTTTTTAATTGTTATTTTTATAAAGTACAAACATAGTAAGATAAATTCACATTCACCAGTGGTATCTTCCTACTGAATTAGCTTCTCAATTTGTAAGAGCTCTTCGTATATTGTAAATATTCACCACTTACATTGCAGTAACTTCTTCCAAGTCAACATTGGTCTTTCGATTTTGTTTATAGTATAGTTTGCCAACTAAATCCTCTACCTGGAAAGACTATCCTTTTTATGATCAAAATCTATATGTGAAACTTAAATAAGCAGCTACCTTTCAATATACCTTTTCCTTATGGACAGAATAAAAACTATTGTCTATTAATAATCACCCCACAAAAAAAAGGTAAATCTCATAATTCATGGTTTTGTAATCTCATTCTTAAATTTTTAGAAATTCAAGTTCTGTATCAAAATGAAGGCAACCTACAACAACTATAACTACCTTCTCAAGCATTTACCAAATGAAAGTAAAGATAATTAAATAGGACTAAAAGCATATGGTTCATTTTTCAAATTGCAAAATAATAAATTCTTACCTAACAAGTAAAACAATCCACAGATAAGGAACAAGCTAGCCATCCCTTCCCACTTCCAGTACCAATGTAACAGCCTGCGGTGCTCCCATACTTTTCTCCTGGTACAAACATGTATATACAAGTATATATTCTATTACTGAAGTATTACCGTACAGATCATACTGTTTTTCCACTAAATAATATGGCAAGTCTGTCCCTTCAAGTTGATAGATATAAGCATATCTAAGTAACATGTCCTGCCTGCTGGTTTTATTTCTAAGGCAGTCTTTTCCCCCTTTTTTTCTTTCTGCTTGCCCACCCCACTCCACGGCCTTTGCCACCACTGTACTGTCCATAACCTGTGTTAAAAACCTGGCATGTATTTTTCTCTACTTTTCTACATTTTCTCAAACAAATATAGCATGCACATGTGTACACACACAAAGGGGCTTTTTGACTTTAAGATTCCAAGACACAGTACTAGGTATACACTTCCCTACGGTTTGCTTTTCCCATTCAATACTTCATGAAATTTGCTCAAGTCAAAGGGTAGACTAAATCTTTCAATGAATAATATTCTGTGACAAGAATACTATACATCAAAATACATTTTTCCTTTCACTTTACAGGCATTCACTGTTTTCATTCTTTTGCCAAAAGAGTGCAGCAAAAACCATCTTAATACAGCATATTTCCTTCAAAATCTCATGCTTTCAGTTCTATAAAAGTATCTCTGTTTTTACCAACAACCTATGAGAGCACTTCTTCCCCATACTCCCACCAGCAGCAGCATCAACAGGTGGTCTTACCCAAGTCCTGTCAGTCTGACTACTAGAAAGTCATATTGTAATTTTGGTTTTCCTTAATCACTAGTGAGTCAGAACATCTTTTAAGTTTAATGATTATTTGGATTTACACATCTGTAAACTGCCTATTTATATACCATTTATGAATTTTTTCTGTCAATTTTTAAGAATTTGTTGTTCTAATAGATACTGATCTTTTGTCACCTACATTGCAAATACAATTATTTGAAGGTTAAAGGAAAACTTTTACAGTTAAAAATGTCTGAGTTTTTTTTTTTTAATAGCTTTTGGGCTTTGAGTCTTGGTTTAAGAAGGCTCACCCTACTCTAGATTTTTTTAAAATTATTTCCTATTTCTTTAAATGGCAAACATATGTGTATGTCAGCACCCCCCCACCCGCAACACACACACACATACAAAAAGCTGGGGACTGTTAGGGTGTGCGCTCTGTGTGCCCGTTGCAGACCACGTGCAACGTATGTCCGCACAGCCCTAATGCCCCAATGCCTTTCAACTTTCAGGAATCTTACTGGTCTATATTCTTATTTAGTTTTATTCCAGCTTTTATCTCATTTTAAAAGAACTTTTATCATTGGTCTATATGCTTTAGGGAGGACAGGAAGAGTTCAGGAATTTTTTTAAAGCAATATTTTCACAAATGCCATGACCTCTCACTATCACTGAGCAAACTTCACATGAGGTCTACCAAGACGAAGGGTTTGAGTACGGAGAGCTAACATTTTAGTGAGTGCCTAACCCATGTCATTCACTAATGTGCATCACCTCATTTAATCTTCAAAGTGCTCCTGTAAGTTAAGCACTCTTTAAATAACTTGTCCATAGTCACAAACTTAGTAAGTGGTAGAAGTGGGATTCTTTACCTTCAGATCCTTAGCTCCTGGGCTTCAGAGTCCTGAAGGCTGCTCAGTTTGTGTAAATTTGAACTATTTACCTATTCTAAGCTTCAGTGCTTCCGCTTAGAAATTTGTATGTAAACACACATACTTGTATATATATATGTACTCATACATACATGTTTATGTGAATATATACATATAAACACATTTATTTCATATGGTCATTGTAAGGTTCCAATGGGACAATACACATAGAGTGGTGTTTTTTAAATTTTGAGTCCTAATTTATTGCAGGTTTGTAAACTCAATTTAATGGTTCATATAACCAGCATTAAAAAAAATGAAAGAGACTATATCTACCAAGGGTAGGTATTACAAATGAAAATTTTGTTCCAGTAACACACATACACACTCCTATATGTGTACACTTTGTGGTCAGAAATACGTATTTTTAAATTATATATTTAATATATACATGTTTTTTTTTACTATGGGACTTTGTCAGTGATGCACAGCATTCAGCCAGTGCCTGGTAAGCAGAAACTCTCAACATAAAGTAGGTATTTACATAGATACAATTTCAGGGAAAAACCACTTAATATTCTGAGTTTTAAAGATTTAAAACTACTGCTTTCTGAATGGTTATTTACTTCTATTTATTGTTTCAAAAGATGATCTATAAAATGGCTGCTCATTGAACACTACTCATAACTATATAAAGGGTCACACAAATAGGTAAGTATGTCTATTACCCTAGAGAAAAGCAGACAATGAAAGGGTTTTGACATTTGTGCTATTTCACCCAGGAAAGCCTTACACAGGGTGATGGTGTAGCCAGTAGTCTCACTCGCGATCAGATACCAGTATTGCCTGGGGAGACTGTGTGAACTCTAGACCCTGGTCCTAGAACCTCTGGTGAATGGGTTGGGTGAATCTTAAAGGTTAGACAGACTGTGGTTAACACACAATGAATTAACTTGGGAGAGGCTCTCCAACCTCACTTGTTACTTATCCACATCTCTCATTTTTTCAGTTTTTCTTTCTTTGACCCATTTTAAAAGCAGTGTTTTTACACCAAAAAAGATGTTAGATAAAGTTATTTGTTCTAAAACATTGAGCACCCGTTACATGCAAAATACTCTTTATGGTGAGAGATACAAGAGAGTAAGACACAATCCCCATCCTTGGGGGAAGCGCAGTCTAGCGGTGGCAGACGTGCACACCAACAACAGAGGGATGAATATAGAAAGTCCTTTCTTTCTTGTCAGTTGATAGTACTTGGCATTCTTTGTTTGAATGCTATATGACTGGGTCAACGTGCTAGAACAATTCTGTCCAAATATTTTTCATGTAATTGAAATGATCAAAAATAATATATTAATAAATCCCAAGTTTAATTTTGTTGTGCTTTAAATATTCCATTGCCTTATTAAATGGTACTGGGCTTGAGGGCACTTCTTTCCACCAAGTTCATCCCTGGGAGAACTTTAAGCATGGATCCTCCACTCAGGCTTCTGCATGGCACCTTCTGGGAACGATCTCAAACATGCTGTCAGCAATGGGCTTTTATAAGCAGCTGCACTGTTCAAATTTAAAATGCTGAGGTAGGCTAGTATTCCATGCTTTGCTCAAATTTCAGTTCTTTATTTGTCCCATGTTTACTCATCCCCATGTATTGGTGTACAGAACATCTGCCACTCACTAGACTGCATTTCTCCCGAGAAGGGGATGGATCGTGTCTTACTCTCTTCTGCATCTCTCACAGTAGAGTATTTTGCATGTAACAAGTGCTCCGTGTTTTAAAATAAATAGCTTTACCTATCATCTTTTTTTGTTTAAAACACTGCTTTTAAAATGGGCCAAAGAAAAACTGAAAAAAATGAGAGGTGGATAAGTAGCAAGTGAGGTATGAAAAACACAATCAAATTTTCTGTCTATAAGTCACTTCTTAAGAAAACATTTCAAAACCAAGGTCCTTAACACACATTTTCATGTGTACTTATCAATAAAACATTTGCTCATGTTATTAAATATTCTGAAGGAACCATAATTTTATGTATTTATTTGGATATTTAAAAAAGCAAAAACCACCTTAATTCCTACCTTTGTTTCAAGGTCAAAAGAATAAACTAATTATGTGAACTAAAATAATGTCACAAAGCATCAGACTTCAATATATCTATAACTGTAATACTGAAAATGTGTGTGTACTTGTGTATATATGTACTATGCATGCATTTTATACTTATGTGTGTATATTTATTTGCAGTTAGTAAGTACTTAACATCTCTCATCTCAACTGTTGCGATTCTTCTTACCTCTCACCACAAATTCTTTCTTCTACAAGCCCCAATTTAAATAAAATCTTAATGAACATAGCTTGTATTTGAATCTAATCATCTTTAATTTCTATTGCACTACTGATGTTTACTAAGCACCCAAACTGAAACAGTCTTCCAAGTTAGGAAGTCATTGGAAATACACAATAAAATTGTATTCACAAAATTGAAGATTAGATTTTAAAACAATGTTAAAAGAGTGAATTATTGTTGTAGTAAAAAGTCCTATTTCATTTTCACAGATAATCTTACTTGAAACAATTTTCACATAATTCATCTGGAATATAGTTCACAAATCTCTTTAAAAAGGGTTGAAGAGCATTTAATAATATAGATAAATGTCAAATCAACAGGTTGTATACTTGAAACCAATATAATATTGTATATCAACTATACTTTCATTAAAATAAATATTTTTTTAAAAGTTTGAAGAGGAAGTGATGTGCAGAGAAAACCTCATCACTTGGGTAAACATATTCTCATCATTAGGTAAGTCATGTGAAAAGTATCAAGTTCCATTTTTGGAAAATTTCCACTCGTCTCTATCCCATCTTCCTCCTGTTTAGGACAAAGAATGCAACTCATCTCTCCATCTAAAAAAGTAAGAGTTTCTGCAAACACTCTTATTCACCTCTCCACTCATATCTTAAGAACATGCAAGATTGTTGTTGCAGACTTAAATTCTTATTGCCATTACAGTCTAAAGTCTGTTGAACTTGCAGGTGTAATACAGCAGCTACTCAGTAAATGCTGTTGAGCTAAACTTTATGCCAGTTGGTTTTCTATTAATTAGGGACCTTGGTTGAATAAACTGTCCCACAGTGCATTTATAATATAAAATAATTCTTCCATAGTAACAACAAAAACAAAAGACTATTTGTTTACTTTGAGAAATCAAGATGTAGTGTCATTCTCATCAGAAGATACTGAAGTAGTTAATCTGAGGAAATTCATCAGTTATATGAGAGAGAGCCAAGGATAGTGGTTAAAAGTTGGGGTTAGGCAAGGATTTCCTAGGGAGGACACAAAAGAAGCCCCAACATAAAAGAGAATAATTACAAAATGGACTTCATAAAATTGAAACTTTTTGTTCAAAGAAGTTATTTAAGATGTCCTTTCATTATTAAGCAAATAGAAAGGTAAGCTATAGGAAAACATTGATGATACATACATTTGATATAGGAATCTATCCAGAATAAATAAGAATTCCTATAAATCAATATACCAAGACACATAACCCAATTTAATATGTGCAAAATGCTAAGACACTTCACAAAGAAAGATATAACAAACATTCAAAAATCATTTACCAAACGTAAAAATCACAGTGAGATACATCACACCCATAAAATGCCAAATGTTAGTGAGTATATGGAAGTGAAATTCTCACATATTGTTGACTTTTGAAAACAGTACAGTGACATCTTATAAAGCTAAACATGCACCCACCCCAAAAGCCCCAAACTCTACTTGTACATCACTACAAAAACCATGAAAGCATCCATAAAAAATGTGTATAAGAATATTTAGAGCAGCTTTATTCATAACAACTCCAAACTGAAAACAACCCAAATGTCCATAACAAGGGTACAGATAAGCAAATTGTGGCATATTCAAATCATGGCATACTGCTCAACAATAAAAGAGTAATGAGCATTGACATATTCTTGAACTGCATTATAATCTACAGTGACAGAAACGAAAACAGTGGTTGTCTATGGAGGGCGGGAACTGGAAAGCAGGTAGAGGGAACTTCCTGGGATGATAGAAAGTTTCTATATGTTAAGTGGGTTGTTAGCTACAGGGGTATATTCATGTGCCAAAACTCACCAAATTATATATTTAAGATCTATGAAGTTCACTATATATAAATTTGACTTCAACAAAGAAAAGAAAAGAAACTATAATTTATTAGCATAGATCAGCATTTCTTGAACTTTTTGGTCGTAAGACAGATTTAACTTTGAAAAATTATTGAGAATCCTACTAAAGTGTCAGTAGTTTTCTTAATTTTACAGGGGGTTTTATCTATCACTACTTAGTATGTTAGAAAAAAACAAAAATTAATTTTTTACTTATTAATTCATTTAATAACAGTACAAACAATACATTAAATTATGTATTTTTTGAAGAAATACTTATTTTCTAAAACAAAAATAACTGAGTAAGAGTTGCATCATAATAGATGACCCAGACAGAAAGTCAGTAAGGGAACAGTGGCTTTAAATGACATATTAGATCAGTTGGGCTTAAAAGATATATACAGAACATTCTATCCAAAATAGCAGAAAACACATGCAAATGCACATGGAACATTCTCCAGGATAAATCACATGTGAGGCCACAAAATGACTCTAAATAAATTTAAGGACTGAAATCATGTCAAGCATTTTTTCTGACCACACAGTATGAGACTAGAATTACAAGAAAAAAAATGGAAAAAACACAAACACATGGAAACTAAACAACATGCTACTAGGCAATTAATGGGTCAATGAAGAAATCAAACAGGAAATCAAAAAATATCTGAAGACAAATAAAATGGAAACAAAAATGTTCCAAAATCTACCGAACACTGTAAAAGCAGATCTAAGAGGTAAATTTATAGCAATAAAGACCTACCTCAAAAAAGAAGAAAAATCTTAAATATTGTGACCTTACACATAAAGGAACTAAAAAGAAGAACAGAGCCCAGTCAGTAGAAAGAAGAAAATAAAAATTAGAAGAAAAATAAATGAAAGACAAACAACATCAATAGTTCTTGAAAAAATAAGCAAAAATTAATAAATCTTTAGACAGACTCCTTAGGAAAACAAGAGAGAGGGTCCAAATAAAATCAGAAATGAAAGGAGAAATTACAACTGACAACAGAGAAATACAAAGGATTATAAGAGATTACTATGAACAATTATATTCCAACAAATTTGACAGAATAGAAGAAATGGGTAAGTGCCTAGAAACATATAATCTTCAAAGACCAAAACAGGAAGAAATAGAAAATCTGAACAGATTGATTACTTGTATGATCACTAATCAAAAAACTCCCAACAAACAAAAAGTTCAGGACCAGAAAGTTTCATAGGCGAATTCTACCAAACATCTAAAAAAAGAGTTAATACCAGAAATACTGTTCAACCATAAGAAAGAAACAAATCTACCATTTGCAACACCTGGACGGAGCTAGAGGTTATTATGCTCAGTGAAATAAGCCAGGTGGAGAAAGACAAGTACCAAATGATTTCCCTCATTTGTGGAGTATAACAATGAACCAAAACTGAAGGAACAAAACAGCAGCAGACTCACAGACTCCAAGAAGGGACTAGTGGTTACCAAAGGGGAGGGGTGAGGGAGAGCAAGTGGGGAGGGAGAGAGAAGGGGATTGAGGGGTATTATGATTAGTACACATGGTGTGGGGGGAATCATGGGGAAGACAGTGTAGCACAGACAAGACAAGTAGTAACTCTGTGGCCTCTTACTACACTGATGGACAGTGACTGCAATGGGGTATGAGGGGGGACTCGATAATATGGGTGAATGTAGTAACTGCATTGCTTTTCATGTGAAACCTTCATAAAAGTGCATATCAATGATATCTTAAAAAAAAAGTTAACACCTATGTTTCTCAAATTATTTCAAAATATTGAAGAGGAAGTAACACTTCCAAATTCATTCTATAAGGTCAACATCACCTTGATACCAAAACCAGACAAAGATAAAACAAAAAAGAAGTAGCACGATGGTTCAATATCCATGAATCAGTAAACAGGCCACACCATAATAACAAGATGGAGTATAAAAATCGTATGATCATCTCAACAGATACAGAAAGAATATTTGACAAATTCAACAAACTTCATAAAAAAAAACTCAACAAAGTGAGTATACAGGAAATGTTTGTCAATATAACAAAGGTCATATATGACAAACCTACAGCTAACATCATACTCAATGATGAAAAGCTAAAAGCTTTTCCTCTAAGATCAGAAACAAGCCAAGGATACCCCACTTTTACTCAACATACTACTGTAAATCCTAGCCACAGCAATCAGACAAGAAATAAAAGGCATTCAAATTGGTAAGGAAGAA
The DNA here is from genome assembly GCF_040802235.1 of Manis javanica. Taxonomy (NCBI): domain Eukaryota; kingdom Metazoa; phylum Chordata; class Mammalia; order Pholidota; family Manidae; genus Manis; species Manis javanica. Next base: position 90,089,614 of record NC_133164.1, read on the forward strand.
CTAAAACTCTTTTGACTTGCAGATGACATAATACTATATATATGGAAAATACACACTCTATCAAAAACTGTTAGAACTAGTAAATGGATTCAGTCAAGTTGTAGAATACTATATTAATATGCAGAAATCTATTGCATTTCTATATACTAATAATGAACTATCAGAAAGAGATTAAGAAAGCAGCCCCCATTTACAATTTCCTCAAAAAGAATAAAATACCTAGGAATAAGTTTAAACAAGGAGAAGACATGTACTATGAAAACTGTAAGACACTGATGAAAGAAAATGAAGATGACACAAATAATTGTTAAGACATACCATACTCCTGAAGTGAAAGAACTAATATTGTTAAAATGTCCTTAGTACACAAAGGCATCTGCAAATTCGTGCAATCCCTATCAAAAAACCAATGGTATTTCTCACAGACCTAGAACAAATAATCCTAAAATTTGTATGGAGTCACAAAAGAACCCCAAATAGCCAAAACAATCTTGAGGAAGAACAACACAGCTGGAGGTATCAGACTCCCAGATTTCGAAGAAAGCAATACAACAAGCTATTGTAATCAAAACAGTAGGTTTCTGGCACAAAAATGCACACATAGATCAATGGAGCAGAATAGAGCCCCAAAATAAACCCATGTTTATATGATCTAGGACAAAGGGCCAAGAATATACAATGGTGAAAAGACAGTCTCTTCAATAAAAAGTGATGGGAAAACTGGACAGCCGCATGAAAAATAAGAAACTGGACAACTTTATTCTACCAGGTACAAAAATAAACAACATGGATTAAAGACAAGCATAAGACCTGACACCATGAAACTCTTAAAAGAAAATATAGGCAATAAACGAACACTGGCCTTAGCAATGTTTTTTTCCATCTGTCACCTCAGACAAGGGCAACAAAAGCAAAAATAAACATATGAGACTACATCAAACCAAAAAGCTTTTGTACAGCAAAGAACACCATCAGCCAAACAAAAAGGGAAGCTACTACATGGGAGGATATATTTGTGAATAATGTATCTGATAAGGGGCTACATCCAACATATAAAAGGAACTCATACAACTCAACACCAAAAAACCCAAATAATCTATTTAAAAAATGGGCAGAGAACCTGAACAGACATATTCTCAAAGATGACATACAAATGGCCAGCAGGCATGTGAAAAGATGCTCAACATCACTAATCATGCAAATCAAAACCACAATGAGATATCACCTCATGCCAGTCAGAATGGCCACCATCCAAAAGACAAGAAATAACAAATGTTGGCGAGGATGTGGAGACAAGGGAACCCCTGTACACTGCCGTTGGGAATGTAAACTGGTGCAGCCACCATGGCAAACAGTATGAAGGTCCCTCAAAAAAGTAAAAATACAAATACCATATAATCCACTAATTCCATTCCTGGTTATTTGCCCAAAGAAAACAAAACACACAAAAAAACAAAGTGCCCATCAATAGATGAATGGATAAAGAAGATGTGGGGTGTGTGTGTGTGTGTGTGTGTGTGTGTGTGTACCATAAAATATTAACCAGAAAAAAATGAAATCTTGCCATTTGAGAAAACATGGATGAGCCTAGAGAGTATTATGAAGTCAGAGAAAGACAAATATGGTTTCACTTATATATGGAATCTAAAAAAATAAATGAACAAAACAGAAACAGACTCATACATACAGAGAACTAGTGGTCATCAGAGGGGAGGAGAGTGGGGGGTGGATGAAGTAGGTGGAGGGGATTAAAAGGCACAAACTTCCAGTTATGAAATAAATAAGTCATGTGAATGTGAAGTACAGCCTAGGGAATATAGTCAATAATATTGTGATAACTTTGGTAAGAGATGGTAACTAGACTTACTGTAGTGATTATTTTGTAATGAATATAAATGAATCCCTATACTGTATACCTGAAACTAATAAAACATTGTTTGTTGACTATATTTCAATCAAAAAAGAGGCATCATTTAATATTTCAGCAATCTCTTTAGTATGTGGATTAACAGAGGATAACTGGACACTCATAACTACTTCTGTGTTCAACCTGTGATGTCACACATCATATAGCGTCTGGAAAACTCCACTGTAAACTTATCAGTGAATACTAATTAAAAATGCAAATGTCTTAGTAATATTTATGAAAAAGTTTTTAACCTTGTATTCTCCCTGAAGGGGTGCTGTGGAACGCCCAAGGGTCCACAGATCCCAGTTTATTGAACCACTGGCATAGACAGTCAGCAAAAGAGCACACCTCTTTTCTTCATATGCTTCTAGGAAACTTAGGAACGAGGCAATAAACATTCATTCTACCAACGTTGACAGAATTTCAATTATGATTGTTTTTGAGGACAGGACGGGGCTGGATCACAAAATATTCAAGAATGTTTACAGTTTCAATATTTCTGTTTAAAAATATTTCACTTCCTGGATTCTGCTTTAAAACTATAAAACTCATACTGTTTCAGCTAAAAATGCTTAAAGATATTTGAAATTAGTAAGATATTTTGAAACCAATAATATCTTAACAAAATTTAAAAATTTTAACCACAATTCATTTGATTGCCTGAAAGATGGATATGGCTTTTCATCTTAACACTTAAATCTGGAAGTAAAATCATTTTTTTTGGCCATGCAACTCAAAGAATTTCAGCTTAAATGTAATCTGATATTATGAAAATTATACTCTCATACTAGTAGGAAAAATAATGTTTGCTCTCCAAAACTGATATGATTTATTCCCATAGTCTTAAAAATACTATTTCTTAGTCATGTAATATTAAGTTGTATTAAGATCTTCCAAGGCATCTTACATGTGAAATATTTTATAAGTTTAATATATAGACATCAACATAATTAAAATACCTAAAATTTACCAATAGTATACAGTTAAATTCCTAAAGTCTATCTGTCCCTATTTTCAACAGAAATGAGCTTGGGGAGGTCTTAAAGAGAGACCATATCACTTACAGTTCTTTTCTTGCATGACTGGTATTGTAATGTGCCTTCTATCAACATCCAGGCTTGAATTCAGACAACTACAGCAACTGAAGTTCTCTCTGAATAACCAGAATGCCATAACCGGAAGCTTCATATACTCAAGCATCATAACTTAGGGCTGAGTCAGACATGAAGGTGATGGGGTTAGCTCAACAGCTGGCTACTTAACCTGCTCCTAGAGTTAAGTAAAATGAAGTTACATCTTCAAGAAAAAGAGCCCAAAGTCCCAGAAACAGGTTACTGCAAGCCTAAGATGAAAGCTCTAAGACTAGTCATATGCATTTTTAGTTATTACATATCTTTTTAAAACTAACAACTTGGTCCTATTTCAAGCTTACTGTGATAATTTTATGTAATTAACTGATATTACTATTGATTTGCTGTTTTTATATTTTGAGATTTTTTTCATTTTGATCTTTTAAATTGAATACGCCTATGATTATCACTTAATAAATCTGGCTCTGCATAGCAAAGAGGTTAGGTGATTACACTTGTACAACAGGCTTTTTACTTTTTTTGATCTTAGTAAATTAAAATCGTATATTAAAAATTTCAAACTGATTTCATATTAGTTTTCTAAAATTTAGAATTAATTGTCCAACTTAAGTAACATAGTGAAATTTACTTCCTTCTCTTACTGATTTATCACCAGTACTGGATTGACAGAAAAACCTAAAAAGTCAGCACATTTCCTAGCCAAAATGGACTAATGAGAATTTACAGTAGTCTCCCCTTCTCTGCAATTCTGGTTACCAGGGGTCATGTGCAGCCTGGAAGATGATTCTCCTTCTGATGTAAGGTCAACAGTAGCCTAACGCTGTGTCACAGTGCCTACGTCCTTCACCTCACTTCATCCCATCCCATTTTATCATCTCACATCATCCACAGAAGTGTGAGGACAGGAAATAAGATGTTTGAGAGAGACCACATAATTGAAACAGTTCCATTTTCTGTTTCAATTGTTCCATTTTTAGTTATTGTTGTTAATCTCTTACTGTACCTTTATAAATTAAGCTTTATCATAGGTACATATGTATAGAAAAAAATATACTATGTATCTTGTTTGGTGCTATCCATGGTTTCAGGCATCCACTAGGGGTCTTGGGCTATTTCCCCTACAGATGAGGGGGACAACTGTACCTATTAAACGGTCTGTTGACAAAGATGTTGTCCCTTTGGGCATCTGAATTTCCTTTGTGGAGTTCAGCACCACTGGGGGGAAGCAGACCTAAACCTAAGGACAGGATACACATTCTTTGCTCATCTTTCTCTCTTAAGAATAACTAGATTTCATGCATTGGGTACTGGAACAGATGTGAAGCAAAGGAAATGAAGTGAAAGTAGTAGACCAGAAAGGTCGTTTATGACCTGAAGGAAGTGGTCTTAATGACAGACAACACTGATGAAAGGTATGGAGTGTGTTGCACAGATCAGAGCCAACTATTTTCCTCCCATCTCACACAAAGGCTTGCTTACCCAAGCCTCCTGCAGTGTAGACAGCCAAGGAGAAGAGATGCTTCAAGACGGTGAGCGTGCGTCTTCCACTAATTCCTCCTCACCTTCCAGAAAGGATCTGAGGCTGTTTTATTGCTAGTAATTTTGTTGGTGGGGAGGAGAAAAATGACTTTCCTAACTATAATAGAAATTTCTTGGATTCCATACTAAGAAATGTCCTACCCTGGACCCTGAAGGTGCTCCAGCTAGATTAGGAGTCTGAGAGTAGGCAATGCAAGGTATAGTGAGACCTCAGAGTAGACTTTTTGAGTGCTCGATGATGAAGTTTGACCCTTGAATGCAACTCTGGAGCAAGACTGTGTGGAGCAGGCCATGTATTACCTGGGACACTGCAGGTGAGGACTTCATATCCTTAAAAGAAGAGTTTGAGGACTATGCAATAAATAGAGTTAATAAGAGAAGACACAGAGAAGCAGAGATGGACTGAATGATACCAGTGCCTCTCTACAAACATCACTCTGCCTCTTTCTGTGGCTCTCAACTTTTTAGCCTTATTTCCCTCTAAATCACACCCATTTTTTCAAAATGAAATATCAATTTGTTTGTGATCTGCATAAGCAAGTTCAACAGCCTGATTTCACTTCCTGTATAAATGTGTCTGAGATACTTTTGCCTACTTGCCATCAGAGGGATGAAATTGCTAGGAATAGTTAAATTTCTGGTTCCTTCCTGTTCTGTGTGACACATAGTACCTCCATGGTGTTTTCTGACAAGCACAGTAGCTTCCTTACCGGTTGCGCGGAGCCCAGTGAGACGCCTCTGCTGCCAAGGGCAGCCAGCACTCCTCCTCGTTCCTAAAAAGGTTTTTTCTGCTAAGATTACACAGTGTTCTGAAATACAACCAGATTCAAGCAGTGCACCTGGTTTTCTGAGATTTTCTTGTTCTTTCTTGTTCATAATAGAAGAGGTTATGTCAATCATATCTCGAAGGAAAAGAGCCAAAAAGCTTAGTTTTCACTAATAAGAGTATGTGTAGTTACTGAGGAAAAAATAAATAATTTCCATGAAAACATTATACTTTTCATTATCCCTGTATCCTTTGGAATATTCTGCTTTGGCAGGAAATTAGTGAATAACGGAGATTACCGGGAGAAAAACATTTCCTTTGGGATTGTTTAAGAATAGACCCTAGATCAGTTTAAAACCGGCAGAACTTGCAGTGTGCTCATGTGTTCTTCTGTATGCTCACATTCATACAAGTGGAAGCTTATAAAGGCCCAGAGAACAAGTTCTGTGTTCACTTTAATTAGAAGTAGTATGGCCAGAACTAAGCCAACTGCACATGGGTCTTTAATAAATGCCTTGGGACTATGATGTTTCTCTGTAATATAATAATTCTCTATAATTATTAAGTCTATAATTATTCTATAATAATTCTCTAAATTATACACAAGAAACAACTGCATATAAAGGCTGGAAATAATTGTCTTAAGCTTCAGAACATGAAGCCTTTTGTCTAGGTATATAATTCTTTGTTATTCTAAATATCTACAAAGATTCTAAATTTTAAGAAAAGAATAGAGGACCTGGTGTCAGAAAACCTGGTTTGAATTCAGGTCCTACCATTTATTGGGTAGGGGGTCTTGGGTAAGTTAATTAGAATTTCTGTACTTCGATTTCTTCCTTTATAAAATTGATGATACAATAATATCTGCCCTACTTGTAACTCAGCTATTTTGAGAATCAAAAGCCACAGAGTTTGTAAAAGTGCTTGATATTATACCAGTTTATAAACCAAATGTAAGTTGTATCTACTATTATTATGCACAATACTGCAAAGAGCTCTGGATCTTACATGGACATAGTATGGTCAGAAGACAGAGGCTTTTGAAACCAGGCAGACCTAGGTTCTAGCCAAGTGCTACTAGACTCTGCTTTTGTGGGGTACTGCTCATTTTGGGATAAAGCAGCTAAAGTGTGGATAGGCCAAATGCTTACCAAAGCCATACAGCTCTACTAAGTCTACAGCCAGAACTAAACCCGGAAGAGAAAGCCAATCAAGCTGCTGGTTCTCACCATCATCTGATCATGGCACATCTTCGCCTACTAGAAATTTTGACAATACACTTAAAAATACCGTGAAGAGTCCATGGTTCCAACTACGTGGCTCACTCAGCAAAGCCTGTTTTGCTGAGATCTGCTAACTGCCCCAACTATGCTCCCGTCTAGCCCAGAAAGCACTCTTTTAACTTTAGCACTGTTATGACATTATGCCATCTCTCACCTTGTCCTAAAAGCTGTACCCTGCTCTACCACAAATCACATTATCTGCTTCAAGCAATGTTCCATCATACCTCATTCCTGGCTATAGTTATTTACATTTTCCACATTTGTCAGATACACTGGCAATGCTCCCTGGTTGAGAACCAGGATGTGTAATTAATGTGAGTCACCACTACACTAACAAGGAATTGCCTTTGAGACTACTGACTATGGTAAAATGGAATTTCATCCTAAGCTGTCAAATCCTGGCTCAACATGGTGCTCTATCGACATGATTTAACTACCAGTTATTTCCCACTATTAAGATATATCACATTTTATGCACTGAATGTGTTTTGAAAAAGGTTATATGTAAATCAATTTTTTCTGAAGATTTTTAAAGGCACAAGGAAAACAAACCATTAAAGAACCTCTGTTTTATAACACACTTTCCTTATTTATTTACCTTATAAATCCTTAATATATAATGTTTTCTGAAAGAGGAAAATTTCTCCTAAGCTCACAAGCAAAGCAAACAATACCGAAAAACTCTATGTCCCTTGAGGCAGTTTTCTTCTTAAGGCAAAATTTAGATTGGCACAGCTCCAATGGGAAAGAGACACTTCAGTGTATTTGTAAAGACGAAAATCTCTTGTCACCAGTAGTCAAGATGCCCAATCTATGAATTATTGTGATTAAAAAGAGGACAAAGTGAAGAGAATAAGGCAGACCATTAAAAGACTAAGTGACACTGAAAAGTATTTCCTAGGCACTCAAAACCTTGTGTTCATGTAAGTGGAGGGGGAGGAGGCTGCATCCTTTAAACAGAGAGCAAGATGCCAAGCAAAAACATACATTTTATTAAATATTTAACTTCTTTCTTTTGATATTCTGGGGATCATAAGTGTATACAGAGTAACCCTGAAATAGAAATTGGATAATTACCTAAGAGATTAAAAAAGCCTAGGGATCAAAAGAAGTAATGAGAACTCTGTATGGGGAGAGTAATATCAAGGGACCAAGGAATGAACAACAGAGCTCCAACCTCTAGTCACCTCTTGTTTACACTTCTGACAATGTAAGTTTACGACCAGCTTTGCAGAGGCCAGCCATATTTTGGTATTCTCAATAGAAAGAAAAACTGTGTTTCAATTTAACCATGCTCTGAAATAGCATGGTAAAATAAAATGAATCTTATACCAACCATTAATGACATTAAATGTGGGGTCAGCTTTCCTTATTTCACATTTACCAGAAAAAAACAATATTATTCCAAGATCAACACTTTCATTTCAGATAACCTCTTTCCCAAATTTCAAAGGACAATATAAACTTCTAAAACCCATCCAAGACCTTTACTTACAAAGGAAAGGAAGAACACAATTCCATTTATCAACTTTTGCTTAGAGTTTATCAGTTTTCTACTTCGTAACAGAACCTATAATTAATTAGTTAAAATCACTATGAGTACTTTGCAGAGATGATCTCATTTAATCATCACAGCAAGCCAACAAGATACATCCTATCATTACACCAGTTTTGCAGATAGAGAAGTTGAGTCAAAAAATCATAATTTGTTTAGGGTCAGAAAAGTAGTAGATATGGGATTCAAATCCAGGTAGTCTTGATAGTTCACTTTTTTTTCCCCCACCAAAGAGCATATACAGATGAGTGCGAAAATCAAGAAAAATAGGATTTTGTATTTAATAGTATCATTTTATTAAAGCTTTTCAATAAATATTTCCCACTATGTGGTAAGAGTTAGAAATTCTTTCTAAGAATTATCTTCCCTTCTGATAAACTTGGAAAAACTTATTTTTAACCCATGTCACATACAAAAAGCTTATTTCCCTAATGATATTATAAATCACCTGAAAATTGGTTAAGTTCAATATTCCTACACAAAAATATACAAAGGATATGAGCAATTCATGAAGAAGAAATATAAATAGGTCTTAAAACACACAAAAAAGATGTTCAACACCCCTTATTTCAGAAAGGGACATGCATAAAAAGAGAGGCTTTGCCTGTTCATTGTAACCTCAGCACCCTGAATAAAATCCAGGATAGGGGTTCCAAATATATTTGTTGAACAAGTAATTTGATACATATATATTTGTTAACAAGCATGATCAAGAACTGTATAGATGCATTTCTCTCATTTGTGTGAAAAAAACAATACTATATGTAGTAATAATGGCTGCATTTGGGGAAAGGAGAGTAGCTAGCTTAAAAAGATGGAGAGAAAATCTGCAAAACATACTCTATTACCTTTCTGAATTTTGAACCACATGAATGTATCACCAATTTAAAATTTTAAAGAGAATCATCTCTACATGAAGCTAGCAGACACATGTATTTTTCTTTTAAAGAATAGTCTAGCTGAATAATGTTGAGGAATATGAGTCCAAAGGAATTGCAATTACTACATATTGAGTGGGGGAGAAAGTGAAGTTGTGCAGTATCTTTTATAAGATAAAAGGGAATATTAATATATCTTTGCATTGTTTATATTAAAAAAATAATAGTCCTGTAGGGAAAGGACAGAAATAACATTGAGGTGATAAAAATGAAAATTAGATTTTTCTAAATATACTTTGTTTTGTAATTTTGACTTTGAAATCATGCAAATATTTTGCATAACTATAAAAAATTAAATCAAAAGAGAATCCTTAAAACTTGAAAGCAAATGAAACAAATGAATCTATGTAATAAGTTAGTAGTATAACCACTTGGAAAGGAACCATTAAGAGTGACCTTCAGATACAACATTGACTGTAAATCACAAATAGACTATATTAAAAGGATAAAGAGAGCTAAAAAGAAATCTAAAATTCTTCTCAACAATCACATTGTTAACAACAGTACTTGTGAGTATACATGTGTGAAACAAAAATATCAGAATAAAGCAAATAGATAATTATATTGATGGAATCATAAAATACAAATAAAAATCAAAGGAATTAAGGTGTGAACCTTATCATCCAAAATTTGAAGTGAAAAAATACTGGTATGAACTCTTGAAACATTTTTTCTTAAAAAAAACAAAAACAAAAAAGAGGGGGTTGCTTTTCCACCTTTAGAGTGACAAGGACTGAAAACCGTGGCCAATCCAGTAGAACTAAACATCATCACTACATGGATTGTTATATCTAAATGTTCTTTCCCACTAACATGAACTGTGGCTCTTTAGAGAAACAGCTGGCCCTGGGTCTTGGCCAAGAAGTGTACCAGACAGACCTAAAACATCCCTTTGTATCAGAAAGCAAGGCTGCCAGCAAGGACAACTGGATTACTGAATGCAAATTATACCTAAAAATCAGTAACAGAAAATCCAACTGGGGTCCTGTTAAAAGGACATGAGTCAACACAGAGGGCTCTCTTCTGGGCAAAGATGGGAAAAAGTAACTGTAACAGATCTAAGCAATCCAATCTATGTGTTCCTACATCACCTCTGGAGGAGGTTGGGAAACCAACATATTCTGAAAAGAGGTAATGGGAAGTTTGTTCTTACAGAATTCTGGTGAATAAAAGTAAAAGAAATGACAAAAATGTAGTATGACCATTTTGCAGCTCCTAATAAAATGAGGATGTAGATACTGATCAGCAAGGATGGCTGTATGTGTCAGACCGACAATACCTGAACCCAGGAATCAATCTCAACATTAAAAAAAGAAAGAAAATGAGATAGCATGTGCCCCTGATGGATATAATAGGAGGTACACCTACTTTATGTGTTCCTGTGAAGTATTTTGTGCCAAACAACTCAAACCTAAATCTGGTTGAGCCTCTATATATAACCACCAGCTTACAGGAAATTCAGGAGTAAAAGAGTATGGGAACACAGCCAGCAGTATCTAGACTGGATTATTCCTCAGGCCAAATGTACAGATTTCTTCCACAAATGGTGAGAAAAAGATGGGGACAAGGAAAGAAAACACCTAGACATTAAAACATATTTAAGAGACATAAACCAAACACAATATGTGGGTCTGCTGAATTTTTATTTTTAAATGATATTTTAGATCTGATTACTGAGTGACATTTACAAGACCAAAATTTGAATACTAAGTAAATATTTGATGACAATTAAGACACTATTTTTAAGGTTTGATAATGGTACTGTGATTTTAGAAAATAAGAGAGTCCCAATGTTTAACAGATACATACTGAATTTTAATTAAAGATGAAACAAAGGACCTAGGATTTGATATAATTTTTTTAATTAGGGGGCTGAGAGATGGAGAGATCTGTAAATGAAAGTTGAGTGCATGGTAAATGTTGAAAATGGGTAATGCATATGAAGGGTTCATTAAATTACTCTATTTGAATGTATTTTGGAAAATTTCCATAATAAAGTTTTAAAAATGGGATTATATGCCTGATAATAAACTCATTTTTCTTCACCCTAAGCAAACAACATAAATTCATTAGCTATTTGTTATTTTGCAAGCATAGCTTTAGAGATTATGGCTGCCCAAAAAAACTACTCTCATTTGCCCACAAAAATCACTGATCTAGAACAGGTTAGTCCTGAGAAGTGTGTCTCACCATTATTTGCTTGCACAATGCTAGTACTGGAAAGATTTTGTGTTTTTTTAACCGTTAAAGAGCTCACATCCAAAAGAGGTGTACTAGGGGTTGGGGTGGGATAAGGAGGTGGGCCAGTGGGCCTCTGAGCCTCTGCTTTCAAAAGAGCATCTTCTCCTCTTCCTAGTTTTAAACGAGGGCAGGGAGGGGTGAATTCTATGGAAAGATGTCTCATAGTTTTCCTAAAGTAATTCCTGGCATAAGTTGGGCAAGTCAACCTGGTTTTGTAAAGGTAATTAGCATGAATTTAGATTCACACTGCTTTTTTTTTCTTCTTCCTAACATACTCCAACTGACCCCATGGCCTACCAACTTGCTAGTCCTAAAGAAGGTTTTTGCATTTGAACCTGTTGCTGGATGTGCAGGCCCCACTACCGAGTTACCACTCCCTCTTAATGGGCAAGGAGTCTCCAGTGTGTTTCTGCAGGACAGAAGGGTGTCCCATGTAATCAGAGTGGCCTGCTGGCTGTCAGTTGCTTTAGCTGCTACCACCCCGCCTGCCAGTACCCAGTCCCCGTGGCCCCCTGCGTTTCAGGACTGCCAGCAGTCTGCCTGCATGGCTGTCCCCTGCATCTATGTCTCAGAGTATCAAGCATATTCTTTCTACTCCTCCTCCTGGAACTTCTGTTTCTTGATCTCCGTGCTCCTCTCTGCCTCCTGACGCAGGCTCGTGCCCAGCTTGTTAAAGAGGCAGGCCTCGCAGGAGAGGCATGTGAGCTTTTACAGATACTATATTTTTTTCAAACCCTCTACTTTCCTCGAGTACTCCTGGGCAGGGAGGAGAGTGAAAGCACAGACACAAATGCCCTTAGGACCCCCACTCCCTCCGGCATGTAGGCCTTACTACAAGCCTGGCTAATTCTGGGTAGGGCTCTTGCTCTCTTGCCCAAGACTCCAGGCACCTCGGAAAATCTGAGACTATCTGGACTCCTAATTAAGTCACCTAGTCACTACATGACAATCAGGAGTTACCCCAAATATTCCTGACATACAGGGGTGGTTTTTCTGCCCAGGGCACCAGAGGACCTCTGGGTGGCGTGACTTATACGGACCATGTGCCCTGCCCCAATCAAATCTAAAACCACATCATCTGTCCCATATCTAGAGGGAGATTTGAAAACCAAGGTGATTAAATATATTGAGAGTTGAGTAATTTTCATTTACTACTAAACATTTTTTCAATATAATCGTATTTCTATTTCAAAATTACAAAAATGTTTTATATTCCCTTTTAAAAGTTTTTAGGTTTTGCCTTTCACATGTGTGAAGTGTTTGATTCATCTAGAATTTATACTCATGTATATGAATCAGGCATCCACTTCCTCTCCCAACCCATGTTAAATGACTATCCCAGCACCATCTATCTAACCACCTCTTCTTTCCCTCAGTGATGTGCTATGTGAGCTCTACTGCATACACCAGGAGTCCTTATATATGTGGGTCTTTGGACCCTTTACTTCCATTCTACAGGTCAGTCTGCCTCTAGAACAATTCTGCACTAAAGATTTGTTATTCATCTTGACATTTAGTAGGGCAACGGCCTTGCTTTCCCCCAGTCTGGTTCTTGAGCAATATCCTGGCTTTTCAAAGCCCTCTGTGCTTAAATATATATTTCAGAACCCATTTTTCAACTTCTAAGGATGTTGCAACTTCAACTAAAATTATATCAAGACTACAGATCAATTTGGCAAAAACATCTTTATGACAATGAATTTTCCTCAGTACGTCTTATGTCTTTCACTTAGTTTTATTATTTTACATTTCTTTGCTAAGATTTATTCCTAGGTTTGTGACTTTCTTCTACTTACTTTCCCCACCCCCACCCCAGTTTTAACTGCAGTTTCTGTCCGTTGATGGTGCACAGAAATACAATTGATTTTGTATAAAAGCAACCTTGTCAAACTTTCTTATTAATTCTAATAATTTTTCTATAGAAACTTAAGGTTTATTTCTAAATTCTGTGAGTATGTTATGTCTCTGGCTACAACTCTCCAAATAATGCTGAATGCAAAAGATGATAGCAGGCATCCTTATTTTATTCCTTATAAGAACTGTTTTAATGTCTCATTATCAAATAATTTATTTATTGAAACTTTTAATTAGATTAAAGAAGTTCTCTTCTGTTTGTGGTTTGCTAAGATATTCATTACTCCCAAATGACTGTTTAATATTATTGACTGTTTTCTTTATTAGGATGATCATATGGCTTTCTCCTTTAATCTACTAATGCTTTTAATATAATGAATAACATTTATAGGATCGGAACATTGATTCACTATTTCAGATTCTGACTAACCTGTTCTACATTAATATCTTTTATACCATATTCAGTGACATTATGAAATAAATATCAGTATCTTTACCAAATATAACAACTTTGGTCAAACTGCTGCAAGTTGAAAGATTATCCCTCAGAATAAATTTAATAAATTAGGTCCAAGAGTAGAGAAGTGATCCTATAGAACTCAGCCAAGGAGAATCCCTGTAAATATAAATCTGACTACCACATGGTGCATGCAGGCTAATTTTCCATAAGGCAACTCAGTGTATTTTCAGGGGGCCAAAGGTGTCACTGAAATGGAGCACTTATTTTGTGTATTCTCTAGCTCTGCTGTATTCCTGGTTCTAGGTCTTTAAGAAAACCCCAATTGTTTCTGGTGATACTTCTCTAGAACCAGAAAGCCCAATGACATGCACAACACTAAGTGAAGATCACTGGCTGATAAGAGTAAATGGCATATTGGTAATTCAGAATGAATAAAAAACATAATACAACTTTTCCCCAGGCCTAATATTATTAACAGACAATGTATAAGTTCTCTAAAATTTCAGTCTGGTTGAAAACCAGTTTTTAAGATTTCAGTGTGCACTTACAGGATTTTCGGAGTGAGAAGTCAGTTTACTTAGTCCAAACTCTTATTTAAGAGATGATTTAAGTTACCCAACTTGATAAATGGAAGAATTACTTTGGTGGTAATTATCACATGGGATGGACTAATAACCTGTAAGTAAACTTTTATTACCATAGATATAAACTCAATCAGCTTGGCATGACACATACCCTATAATATAGCTTATGTTTCCCTGGAGATTTTCAAACCATATCCCAGGTTGTCACCCTATGATAACCGGGTGGAAAAGGGAACAAGAGGGCAGAGGTTCTTCACAGCAAAGCAAATCCCTCTCTTTGAGCTGATAGGGAATAAACAGTTAAAACAGGGCAGCTACACTGAGCGCTGGCTCCTGGTGGGCACTCTCCCAGGGACCCCGTGTGCGAGGCTGCACTACAGAGCGGCAGGAACAGAGTGGGACGGTTTACTGTGTTACACTGGGGTGGGGGACTTGCTCTTTCTGTAGCACATGCTATAGCAAGTAAAGCCTCAATACTTTTTTGGGGGAAGGACATGAAGCAGATACAGTGATTCCCACTGAAGCAGGAGACTGGGGAGAGAGAGGAGATGACTGGTGTGGGGAGGCTTGTCAGTCTCAGAAGTGGCTGAGGTTTTAACAGCTTCCACACTAAATTTCTGCTGCACAAATGGCTCCACAGCTAAAAAACAAAAAGGGTTGAAAACCCTTGTCTTATTTTATTAGCAAATTAGTCAAGCCATGATTTAGTACCTTCCACGTGAACTACAATTTGTAAGGCTTATCTTTTCCCATTTGAAAATATGTATTTCTCTCTTTTAAGTTTTATAATCCATGTTCTTCCCATGTCTCCTTCCCTAAGTTTGAGTGTGCATATCCCAGGGATACATGGTGGTACGGGTGAGGGGGAAATGTAAGATTTGCGGGGAGAGTTAAGTAAGAGGTGAATAAATTATTTTTCAACACTTAAGTAGTAGAAACATATGACAAGGTCAAATACAAATTTCATGTGACTTTTAAAGGTAAAACCGAAGACTTCAAGTAAATATCATGGTCACTTCAGATCAGTCCCCTAATAGCCACATACATTTGCTTTTCTAAAATATCACTAAAATTACTATTCAGTCAAATTATTCAATATAGTAATTAGCTATTATAAACTGATTACTTGTAATGCAATTTAGGATGAAGGCACAAGAGATTTTATAACAGTGAATACTCCACCATCTTCCACTCTAAAATAAAACTTATAAACTATGTGAGGCATAAGCTCTGTTTATTTGGTTAGAGAAGAACTTACTGAAAACAAGACAAGCAAAAAAACTCCTTTAACAGCTACTTTTTAAAACAGGAAATTGTTATGCTTTCCCACATATTTGCTGATAATTTCCTACATTGTCCTCTTTTCATTTAAATAACTGAAGAACCTCTTATTACATTTATAGATATAATAATTTGCATCTTTTTATCAGTTTAACTTCTCTGGTTAGTTACTACCTAGTTGCAATTCTTCGGAGTTTTTTTTAGTGACCTGTCCTGAATTCATTTTTTGAACAATTCACCCTTACTTCCACTTTACCATTCTGTTTTTGACTTAATTAAGACAGAAAACAGAGTATATGAATACAGTATAATAAATTTCTGTCAAAGTCAAAATAACTACTGTTAGGATTATCAGCATACATACACATGGCTACCAGTCCCTAAAAAGCAGCAGAGAAAACCCTCTCCAGCCATAGGATACAACAGCATCAAGGCACAGTGACTCTTTCTGATATTTTAACAATTATGCCAACTATCTGTATGCTTCTCTGAACATCTGCCTGTGTTCTCACCAGACTATCATGATGTATGTGTTAAATAGTTAAAGGCTGCCTTCTCTTTAGAGATTGGTAGACCTGCCAGGCTTCCTGTTAGGTATTTCATAACCCGCATAGAACTTAGCCCTGGACTCCCAAAGGAGACAGTAACTGAGGAAGAAATCAGGAAAGACACTGCTAGCCACATAATTTGCAGTGGTGAATTTTGTCAAAAGATAACCATAAATAAGCAGGTTTAGAGGACACCTTTTAATCTAAATGAAGACTCTGGTTTTATCTAGTTTATTACCTATAATTCACTGACTTTTCCAAAATAAGTGTAATTGAGACATTTCTGTTATAAGGACAAGTACACATAAGTCAAAAATGATATACACATTTTTTTCCAGAACATCTGGGACAAAGTGTGACAGAATCATGGTGCAGAAATAGAGTTACACAACTTGCAAGTATTAAACAAAAACTATCTTGTAAAAATTAACCATTAATAACTTCTTACCCCAAAAGCGCTTTTTACAATGACAACAGGTTATATCCTTCACTGATAATTTGATAAAATATTTTACTCTAGAATACCAGCATGCACGTATGCCACTGTCTGTAAACATGTGCTGAAACCAGAGAACTCTAGTGTCTGTTACATCTCATTAATTTGGGACAATCTCTAGGACCAAATCATCAAGGGAATAAAAAGATGCTAACGTTATAGTATAAAATGGATACGTTCAACAAACCCTGGGTCTTAATAAAAGTCTTTGTTTAAATGTAACTAAACTGTATCAAGAGGCAGGCAATATTACCATCCATTCTTAATAAAACCAGCAAGAAGATCAGATGACTAGAAACTAAAATAGCAATGGGAGGCAGAGTCATAAAAAATGTATGAGAAAAGGAACCCAGTACCAATTTAAACAGCCTTTCAAAATCACCAACTAAAGGATTTATGTTCCCCAAAACCACAGCTGCTAAAATGAAGGTCTGTGCTTTGTCCCTACAATTACACACAGTTTCTTCTCTGAAGGGACAGAGTGCTTTAGGTTAAATCCTTTCTTTTAGGAGACAGAGGTATATAAATACCCAATACAGAGGGAAAAAAAAACCTGAAGAGAAGTTTCTTTCTGAACCCATGTACTTTATAGTACAAAGTCACTGGTGGTAACTGCTAAAGGCTTTCCTACCTGTGTTTTTTGATGCCATTGGAGAGAGCATCTCCTCCGCCACAATCTTTTCCTTCGGACATCCTGTGTTCGCCACTGTCCCAACGCTGTCCTTCCTCTTCAAAGGAGTGTGCTGTCACTGCTTCCAATCTACTCAGGGAATGTTCAGACTTGGAATCTGTGGCAGAGCAGGTTTATAGTCAATGAATTGAACTTTGATGCAGGGCCTTGGTGACAATGGATATCTCCCTTCATGCCTCAGGCTTTGAAACTTAAGCAGCCTACTTTGTCCTTCAATAATCCATCCTAACCACCTCCTGAGGGAATTCAGAGAACCTGTATGCAATAAGGCTAAGGCAGATTTATGAACTAGATATGGGCTTATATAAACTTAAACAGATGATCTGCATTAAGAGAGATTTCCAATGATTACCAAATCCTTCAAGAAATCATATTCAGTGGTTCCCCCTACCCAAATTTCTATTTTAATCTTCCCTCTCAAAGCATCTTACACATGATTTACAAAAAAGCATTCAGTTTTTAAAGTTCCCATATAAGGAAAAAGCTGTAGTGGTTGTACTTGTGGGAAGTTAAAATTATATCTGATACTGTAAACACAATAGTAAAGGTAGTTTTAACATACTTCTTCCTATGGCAACTTTCCAGTTTGTTTGAATGGTGGGTGGTATTGACAGCCACATGTAACTAAAATTTATGGTATTTGAGCAACATTTTTAAAGGTGATAATCAATATAATGTGCTTTATTAAATTTTGTACCATTTAAAAAAAAACCCAACTTCTTCTGGTGTTACATTATTTAAATTCTCAAGAGCTAAAAACCAAAGTATCTGTATAAAATATAATCATCAGGCAGGCACTTTTAGGATGGAAATATCACACTGCCATTTGGTTATGTATTCAGAGCATAGCCACCTGACTGGGAATGAGACAACTTAATTTTGTACAACACATTATAGGTTTCAGGCACATTCCCATTCTTCACCTCCTTGCACTGTTTGCAGGGTGCTCTGACGGGCGGCAAGGCAGGGCTACGGGGCCAACCCATATGCTAATTTGAATCCAGGTCTTCTGGGTCCTTGTTTAGCACTCTATGTATTTTAGCTCACAGCAGCAGTTACTCAACCCCTGATAACTTTCAATGGTGCCTAAATTTTTATTAAAATAAAAAAAGTTAACTTCTAACTCCCTTCATCAGCAGATTACTGTACACTCAACAGTGCTCAGCTTTAGAGAAACACTCTTACATTCAAAGAGTGTTTGCTTAAATAGATTTATTGACCATCTGCTTAGTATGGATTATGGCTAAGCTATTCAGGAAATCAAATTTTCTGGTGCTTTCTTGTCCCTCTACTGCATTGTATAATTTAGCCCAAATCACAGAATCAGATTCTCATCCCATTAGGTTGATTAGTAACAGCTGCTGGGCAAACACAACTGCAGGCTGGGCAACTGAACTCTGAACCCTCTGAACAGTGTATGTTACTTGCAAACAGACTTTCAAGGACAGTAAAGTATTTTTATTTGCTGTAAATACAACTTTACTGGAATTTCTGAAAACATAGTTTTGTTCTGTCATATAACTTATAACAAAGAGATAAAATTCCAAGAGATACATTTAAAGAGGCGTTCATTTTTCACTGCCAATTTTGGCAGGTAGTCTTAATTTTTTATTGAAAAAAATTAAAGACAGCCTGAAGAGCTGATAACAAGGGACTGTTGCCCATTAGATGAAATAAGCAGTTGTGAAAATTATATTTACAAAAACAAGTGAATAAAACAGAAAGATGCTTTTAATGTAATGCTAAGACAAAAAAAATCAGGACACCATTTTATGACTCTAAAATATAGAGCAAGAAAAATAATTTTACTTTGCCTTAATGAAAGACCAGTCTTGTTCAGGGAAGCAGATATATGTACAAATAAGAGCAGTAAAATGAGAGATTTGTCTGGGGCACAGTGAGGCAAAGAATGGCTCCATTTTCTGGGGTAGGCAAATGGGTATCAGGAAAGGCTCCACAGGAGAGGTGGTGCTAATGTGTAAATATTAAGAAAATGAACGTGGTGCTCGGGCAGAGGCGAGAGAGGAGCTGTTCAGAGGGAGCAGCCTGAGCAACCTGAATCAGAGATGGTCCTGACACGGACTAGGGTGGCTCATTCACTTCTACGTTTTCAAATTTGTTTCATATGATAAAAAAGTAAGAATTTAGAGTCAAAAAATTTTGCCTGCACTGGTTAGTATTACTTAAGGTGCATCAGTACTTATTAATTTAATGTCCTGAAAACAAGAGAGCACAGAAGCAAGAAGCCGCAGGCATTTACTGAACATCAGTAAGCGTGGATAGAGTGTGTGCTATTTAGGAGACATACGTCATAAGACACGGACCTGTCCACCTGAAAAGAGAATTCTTAACAAAACACAGATATACAGCAAACACCAAACAAAAGGTAAGGCAGTTAAGAACTTCTATGAGGCAAAGATATACTTTTGTCAAACAAGATTTTAACTTGGTGAACACAAGCTGGAGACCTGTCGCCATCATCGTGGGACACCGTGCTCGCCCTGTGACCCCAGCAGACAGCAGTTCACACCCCTCGCCCTCCGTGGCAAGTGGACACCCGGGCTCCCTTTCTCTGCCCCCTCCTCGTCCGCCTGTCACCTCACCTCTCCTCACCGCTCCCAGTCCTCACTCCTCTGTACCCTGCTCCCTCCTCCTCCTTCCCTCTCTCACATGATCAGCCTATCCCCGCCCTTCCCGTGGAGGGCTCTGATAAGCTGCATCCATGGCAAAGTCCTGTGGTCATTTTCCAATTCTCACTGAGTTACCAGTCCATCCGCCACACCTGACACTGCTTTTTGTTCCTCTCTCCTTTTTCAAATACAAAGCATGGTGCGACTCACAGCACTGTAAGATCTGATGCCTGTCCACGGTCTAGCAGAAGTGGACTGTTTTGTGACCGCCTGAGTTCAGTAAATTTTTCTAGGTGCAACAACAGAAGTCTGAACGAGGTCAGCGGGCCACTAAGGAGGTGTCAGTCAATTTTAGAATGAAGGACAGCATGTCTGGAAAGGACTGTGCCTGATGATTGAGCTGAGTAAGGTGGCAAGCAGTAGGAGCTAGAGGGTGGGGGTAAGTTACCGCAGAGGAACTGTTCCAAGCAAAGGGAACAGAGTGAGCCAGTGCATGGAGGAATGAAGCATTCAGTAAGCTGGGCGTGGAAGGCACAGCAAGGAGTGGCAGTAGGGGTGACAGCACAGAAATGAGCTATGAGTCAGTCATGAAACTGCACAGGATAAATGAAACTCAGAGGCAGGCAGTGGGACAGAGAGAATATAAAATGAAGCAAAGAATGAGGTGGTATCCCAACACAAGGTATCTCCATATACTTGTTAAAGGTAAATCACAAACTCATGTCTGAGCATTCTAGCTTAAATGGCAAAGAAGGAAAAATGATCAACTGCATGATTTACAACTGCAAGAGATAAAAAACTAACAAGCTACTTGAGAATAAAAGGTCAATTATATCTAATACTTTAAACAGAGAGAGGTCGTGTGTGTGTGCACATGTGTGTATGTGGTGTAAAATAGTTTGAACTTTGTTGTCAATAGGGAGCCATTTTTTTGAAATCTTATAACTTATTTTAATTGAGGTATAGTTGACATACATTAGTTTCATGTATATAACATTATAACAAAGTGATTTTTGACATTTGCATACATTATGAAATGCTCACTACAGTGAGTGTATTTACCACCTGCCACCATACAGAGTTATTACAATATTATTAACTATATTCCCTATGCTATACTTTATATATTCCCATGACTTGTAACTGGTAGTTTGTATCTCTTTATCCCTTTCATCTGTCTCACCCAAGTCCCAACCTCCCTCCCCTCTGGCAACCACCAGTTTGTTCTCTGTACCTATGAGTCTGTTTCTGTTTTGCTTTGTTCATTTGTGTTGTTTTTTAGATTCCACAAATAAATGAAATCATATTGTATTTGTCTTTGACTTATTTCACATAGTGTAACATCCTCTAGGTCCATCCATGTTGTCACAAATAGCAAGATTTCTTTTTTATGGCTGAATAATTCTCCATTGTGTCTACATACCACATCTTTCACTTACTGATGGTGCAGGCACTGTGGTTGCTTCCATTATCTTGGCTATTGTAAATAACGCTACAGTGAACATAGAGGTGCATATAACTCTCTGAATTAGAGTTTTCATTTTCTTTGGATAAATACCCAGAAGTAAACTTGCTGGATTATATGATATTCCTATTTCTAATTTCTTGAGGAACCACCACACTGTTTTCTATATGGCTGCACCAATTTACATTTCCACAATGTACGAGGATCCTTTTTTCCCACACCCTTGCCAACACAGGTTATTTCTTGTCTTTCTGACACTGGCCTTTCTGACTGGTATGAGGTGTTATCTCAGCATGGTTTTGATTCTCATGTCCAATATGGAGCCCTTCCTAACAGGTTCTGCCTTCATAGTATTAGTCACATCAATCTAAATCCAGTACAGCATGGATTCTTATGGAGACTCAACAGTTCTAGATACACTTAAACTCAAACATATTTAGCTAAATACCAAAGAGGCCATAGCTACTGTGGAGGTTTACTAATCAAGGTGAAGCCTGCCCACAGAAATAATTTTCAAGTCTCCCTGTACGAATAAATCAGTGATAGCTCTCACTGCCTCCGAGATCATAAATCTCAATCTTAAAACTTCAGGTTTCAATTTTGCTCACATGTAATCTAAGAGGCCAGCCCTTATGTACCATCCAATGTTAAGAGGCAATATAGTAATGTCTTAGTGGGAAACAAAGTATTGGAAAGAGCGTGCTTTTAGTGCCACCTAGATGGTGGCTATAGTGAGCTTTTATAACAGTGTAAGGCCGTAACAGTGATGCTTCAAAAACAAGGGTAGGTGGGGAATTAGTGTGTAATGGGTACAGGGTTTCAGTTTGGGATGACAAAACAGTTCTGGAGGATGGTTGTGCATCAGTGTGAATGTACTTAATGCCATTGAACTATGCATTTTAAAATGGTAAATTTTCTTACATTTTACCACTAAAAACAAACACAAAACAGAACCTAAACAAGCAAACAAAAACCCGTCAAGCCAAAGCCAAAGATCTATCATCTGGGTACTTGAACTATATTCTGGTCCTATTCTCACTCACCTTAATGCCAAGGACAAAAGAAAACCACAGAGAAGCAAAATTGGTGGATGATTCCACAGACATATTTCTAAAGGCAGCAAAAGAAATTCTAACAATATACACATCTATATTTCAAAATTAGCCTCTCATTATTCTTTTCATTTCCCACTGCATTCTCCCCTTATAAAATGTGGGGTTTCTGTAATAAGTAAAGCCCTCCTGAAATTTCAGGATACCTCACTGACCCCTGAAAAACAGGGTGAAGGAGTTTGAAATAGTCTTATTTAATGAACTTCTGATGGGTAGTTAGGAAAATTTGTATAGCTCCAAGCAATGATGGAAAATGCCATACTTAGTAAGCACTTATTTGTGGCTTTGCTTATTCCCATCCATTGCAAAAGAATTTCAGGTGGTTTAATTTATAACTACGTTTTATAGAAAAAGTGTCAGAATAACACTTTGAAAGATAAGTTCTGAAAGAAACAGTTCTGGAGATGGTTGTACATCAATGTGAATGTACTTAATGCCACTGAACTATGCATTTTAAAATGGTAAATTTTCTTATATTTTACCACTAAAAACAAACACAAAACAGAACCTAAATAAGCAAACAAAAACCCATCAAGCCAAAGCCAAAGATCTATCATCTGGGAATCTGAACTGTATTCTGGTCCTACTCTCACTCACCTCAATGCCAAGGACAAAAGAAAACCACAAGACAGAAGATTTTACAAGATAAATTCTCTAGCCTACAGTCAAGCAATTAAGGTAAATGAAACTTGGTCTGATTAATTTCTCAATTAAAACAACAGTATTAATAGAAAGTTTATTTTAACATGATAAATCGCCAAAGGCTTAGATCCTTAAAACTGTGCCCATATTAGAACTTTGAATTATTTTGAACACACTTGAGATTGAACGCAATCTCCTTTCTTATCCAAATGGCATGGAAGCCAATGGCAGTGACTGGGTTAACATGACTAATACTTTCCTCATCAAGTTGTATACATGAAATGTATACCACTTTTTATGTGTCATACCTCAATAGTTTAGAAAAACCTTTAAAATTAAGAGGATCATTACTTCCACCCTACTACTTTGAGCTTTTCCTATTAAAGACTAAAAGAAGAGGTCATGAAGTTAACAACGCAAATGTGCCAACAATTCTTATGTTATCCTTACACTTTTTTATGTGACCTTTCAAAACTAACTTGAGAACAAATAGTACAAAGGAGCAAGACGTGGAAGAACTGTGGATAATGTCCAAATAACCCCTTCCCCTATTAAGGAAACAAGAAATGTTCAGACACACATACACACACACACACACACACACACACACACACATACACACACTCACTTAATTCATTTATTGTTGGTCGTCCACGCACTAGGAATGTTTCAAAAATGTCCAAAGCAACTCAAAAGCTTAAAATATCAGTGCTAAACTTTTTTTTAGCTTTAAGGTACAACTGCATAAAGAACACAAAGAAAAAAAAACAACCTACACCACACTGAACATGAGGGTTTTCATATTTTAAGTCGAGAAAAGACTGCCAACAGACTGCTACACTAAGTTACTGAGGGAGTGACAAAAACTTGAAACAGAATCTTGCCATCAAGCAACAAGAGTCAGAGACATCCCAGACACATCATCCCTGAATGATGTGCAAGGTCAAAATCAGTTAAGTACTAGAGTTTTGCTTACTACAGAGTTTCTTAAATGTAACAGCTTGGCCCCAACCAACTAAATCTACATGTTATCCACAATTTGCAAAATCTGCCTGTGTAACTGAAGACGAACACTTACACAAACCCTAGTGTGTGGGCTGCTGGACATCTTATGTACATCTATTTTGGACTTCCAAATCCAGAGTTTCCCAATTTGTCTGGCTGGCATTCTTAAAATTGTTTGCAAGAAGGTCACATATGCATTCACTCTATAAAGAAAATAATTTTAGAACTAAGACCAGTCACAGAACCCATACTTATTTATAAAGCAAAGTATTTTCATGTGACTTCAACTTAATAAAGCAAGGAACTACCTCTGCCAGGTAAAGAGTCAGCCGGGAAGCAGTTTAGATAAACAAGATATGGTTGGTGCCTCCCAAGTATGCAAAGTTCAAGCTAGTGGACGACACATGAGTAGGCATATGCTCATACAAAGTGTTTGTGGGAACAGTGCAAGAGGACACTCTTAGGGGAACGAGGGTAAGTTTCTAAGCAGAGATGACACTTAAGCTGCACTGATGAAGAACAGTTTAAGGCAGAAAAAGAGAATAATGGGTATGAGGGGAAGAGCAAACAGCCCCACCACCTGAAAGAACAAGGCGTGTGTCCAAGAATATCTGGCATGGCCTAGAGAGGTGGGGCCGGAGGAAGAAGGTGTGCTCACCAGAGACGAAGCTTTAAACTGGATCAGGTCACAGAGTTTAGATTTAACATGTTGGAATAGGGAAAGACGGGATGTTCATCCAGGGAATATGGTAAGATAAGTTTTAAGACTTTATAGGTAACTGACATATCAGTGTCCCATGGCCATTGTAACAATCATCGCAAACTTGGTAACTCAAGACTACAAAAATTTAGTCCCTCATAATTCTGGAGGCCAGAAGGCCAAATTCAGTTTCACTGGAATAAAATCAAAGTGTTGGCAAGACTGCTGTCCCTCTGGGGGTTGCAGGGGAGAGAATACATTCCTGTATCTGCTAGCCCTGGTGGCTGCCCGAGTTCCTGGGCTTGTGGCCACATCACCCTAGTATCTGCTTCCATTCACAGGGCCTTCTCCTCTGCCGTATCTCCCCCTCCTTCCTCTTACAAGGACACTGTGACAGCAGGTTCCACCTAAACAATCTTTGATGATCTCCTCATCTCACAATACTTAATGTAACCAAAGATCTTTTTTCCAAAAGAAGGGTTACAGGTTCCCAGGATGAGAAGCAGACATGTCTTTGAGGGACCACTTTTCAGCCTCCCACACCTCACAACATGCAGTGTGGAAGATGGGCTGGTAGGGATAAAGACTAGAAGCAGGGAAACCTGTTGGAAAGGTACCGTCTCACAGTCTGTGGGTTCAAAAGAAGGGGTACGTTGAACTAAGGCAGTGGCTATGAATACCAGGGGAAAAATCGTGTGAAAAAGACTAGATACCTAGATACGGGTGGTTGCAAGGGAAGGGAGTAAAAGATGACTTCCACATCGGTAGTTTTCACTGATGATGATGCCATTAACTGAGACAGGCGACATAAAAGGGGCAGAACAGGATGACAAGTCCATTACCATCATACAGAGTTTGAGATGCTTTGGGCCAAAGTGGGAATTTTCAGTGAACACATGGAAATCCTAAGGGTATCATTATTTTCCACACCAACTGGTCCTCAAATTCAGTCAACTTGGCCTTAAAAATATATCCCAAAAGTTTACTCACTTAAATATTAAAACTCCTAATATATGCCAGTATCTGTACTGGTTGATAGGAAGGCAGAGCTGCTCAGGGAATTTAATGTTTGGTTGAGAGGCAGAACTGGCAAAAACCAAATCATCGTGATGGGAAATGCTACGGCACTACACACAGTGAACAGAGAGCCTGTAAGCAGGAATGTGGTCCATCAAGGAAGTCACCTGTGCTTCCCCAGGGAAGCCTATGGCCCTTGAACAAAGGTCAGAAGGATACGTGCTCACTAGAGCAAGAAAGCAGGAGAACCGACACTTCCCATCCTCACTGAAATTCAAACTCTTACCATTTCTCATCTAGGACACTAGGTCCTTAAATCAATCTTTACCCCTAAACACAAACATTCTACCAGAATGTCAACAGCTGTGTAGGGACCATGCCTTATTTTCTTGGAATTCCCAATTTTAAGAATAATGCAAGCATATTATAAGAATTCTGCAATGTTTACTACAAAAATGAATCTTTATAAACACTAATCTGATACTCTTTCTATACTGAATTATCTCTCTTGGCTCCCCACTACCCATTTGCTAAAAGTCAAATTCCTCAGAATCTTACCCCAAGACTAAATCACCTTTTTGGTTTCATCTCATTATGAGTTCTCAGGATCCAGAATACTCACCCTCCATTTTATGGGGACCCTGAAGGGGGCAGAACCTTCTACATCCCCACACCACATTTCATGGTGTTTTTGAAAACTAGTTTTCTCTATATTTACATCTTGATCTTACATTTGATAAAGAATATTCTACCCCCATCTTTTCTGTATGGAAAATGCTTTACTGACTCTTCAAAACACCCCTCAAATGTCTTGTATTTTGTGATGCTTTCCTCCAACTTTTCCCAAGCAGTTAGCTGCTTCCCCTCTGAAGTTCTGTAAGGCTCCTTAGGTACCATTTGGTGGTACTTACTCATTAACTTGTTGTGTGCCAACAATTCTTATGTTATCCAACAAGTATTCATTGAGCACATCTTTGTCTCGCACTATTTTAGGGGCTGGGAAATACATCAAGTATGCTAAACAAAGTCTGTCCCTCACTGAGGAGCTTATGTTTTAAATATGGGAGATCAATAAATATTATGTGAAAAGGTCAAGAAAAAGGGATTAAAAAACAATCCAGTGAAGGTCTCTCTTAGCAGAAAAATGAAGGCAGTGAGGGAGCAGCCACTGTAGATATTTGGGCTAAGACTTCCCAGCAGAGGAAATAATAAAAGCAAAGGCATGAGGGAGAACATGCTTGGCAAGTTCAAGGACTAGCACTGAGGGCAGCCTGATAGGAGGGCATGTGAGGACAGCGGCAGAGTTCAGAAAGGAGGCAGAGAGCCAGACCGTCTAGGACTTTGGCTTTTACTCTAGCCAAGAAGCCAAGGTATTGGCAGGTTCTATGCATACAGTAGATGTGAACTGATTCATGTTTCGAAATGGTGTGCTTAAAATACTGTTGGAAATAAGAGTGCAAGCAGAAAGACCGGCATTAAGCTACTGTAATAACCCAGGTGAGATGATGGGGGCTTGGGTCTGGATAAGAGCAGAATTGTTACTAGTGGTCAAGTTCTGCTATGTTTTGAAGGCAAGTCTGATAGAATTTGCTGATGGACTGAATGTGAATGTGAGACAAAAATAAAACAGCCTGTGATGGATAATTCAAAGGCTCTCAGACTTGGCCAAAGCAACTGGATAAGACAGATCTTCCTTCTACCAAAATATGGAAGACTACAGAATGGGTAGGCTTGTGAGTAGAAGCCAAGAGTTCTTTTCTAGACATTAAAACATTTAGGAGGTTTCATGATTATGCCCAGTGGATGGTTAGAAATGAATCTGGAATTCAGGGTAAAGACTAAGGCTAGGGACATAACATTGTGGATCTATCAGAATACAGACTAAGGTCATGGAAGACAATATTGCTCAAGCCTTACTGTCCATGTGAATCAGCTACAGATCTGAAAAGGGCAGATTTTATATACTAGGTCTGAGCTGGGGCCTTAGGTCCTCTATTTGCAACAGGCTCCCAGCGATGGTGATGCTACTGATCCTCAGACACTCTGAACACAAGGGGTCTAGAGAGTAAGCACAGAAAGAGAGGCTCCATGCCTGCACCCTGAGACAGTCTAAGATCTACAGTGGAAGGATGTAAGAGACCCAGCAGAAGAGACAAATAAAATCAAATGAGAGTGGAGAAAGTGTTCTCTGAAGGAGAGAGTCATCAGGGCCTACATACTGGTGAAAGGTAAAAAAAGAAGAGAATCGAGCAAGGGCAGCTCAGCAGGCTGTCACATGCCCTGCAGTGGTGGCCTGGTCAAGAGCGATCCAGGGGTGATATGAGAACATATGTAAAGAGGGCGTTCAAGAAAGAATGACGAGGAAGTAATGTGAGGTCAAAGGTATTTTTACAAGATAACAGCATTTTTAAAGGTTAAGATAGCTGGTGGGGACAAAGAACAACTGCCTGGGAGAGAAAGAACGGCATTAACGTCCTTAAGCAGGACACAAGTGGTGGGGCCCCAGGCGCACATGGAAGGACCTGCTTCAGTTAGGACAGGACAGTAGGCAAGGCAGAATATGCACATATGTGTCCACATCCAGGCCATGTGGATGGCTGTGATAGTGCAAATATGAGGAGCTTCTCAGTGACATAAGCAATGTTCTCCGATGGAACAGGACAGAGGTGAAGGTATTAGAAATTTCAGGTGGCCTAAGTATGAAAGAAACATGTAAAAGGAGAAATGTGGCAGGACTCCTGGGCAGCCAAAGGGCACAGTGGTTAAGAGCAAGGATGAAAAGCGAGCCTTGCACTGGTAGGAAAGGGGGACAGGGATGGCCTGGAGTTTTGTCACATGAGTATAAGGCAGGGGAAGGGGACAGGGAGGGATTGTAAGTCACCCCCATGCAACCTGAGCCTGCCAAGGGGGAAGTGTGGACATGAGTGGAGTGAGGGACAGTGCAAGGATGGAGCTAAGATTGTGGTGTGGCCACAGAAACATGGGACTGGGGTTCAGAAAGAGTGGGTCAAACTGTACAATGTACAAACCTGAGGTTATGGCATAGATCGTGTCGCCGAGGAAGGCAGGCTCGCAGAGGCTGATGTGGAGTGAGAAGCTGCAGCAGGAAATGGAATGGAAAGCATAGAAATATGGAAGGAACACATAGCCAGAATGGCCTTCTTCTTCCCTGAAGTGGTTCCTCCTACATATTTCTACACTCTGTGTATATTTCTACTGCTGCAGAATTTGCCCACAGAACTCATCAGCCTTTAGTTTCTCAAGGAAATCTTTGTGCTTCAATACAAATGACTATTTAGCCCTTTCCCAGGAAGCATTCACTTAGGGCAATGCCAGAAATTTCACTTGACACCACCATTCCTTCCTTATACACAGATGCACAATGAGGACAAAACGTGATACACCATCAGACTCAGCTCCTTCTAAATCATGTTACACAGTGGAATTCAAAACAACTGTCAGAAAGAAAACTGTTTCCTTCATGGATTTTTATGCACTCTTTAGTCACTGAGTGTACTGGAAAACATTTTTAAATAATCAAGAGATCCCCTGAAGCAGGAAAACTACTACACTGTGTGCTTGCATCTTGGTTTGTCTCGCCCTCTGTAGTAGTGTATTCTCACTAATTCTGCTTATCCGAAAAAACTTCAAGGGACAAGGGAAAACGAGAAATCACATGGACTTTAAAAAAAACTAACCTTTTAAAGGAAGCCACACAAGTCGTAAGCAACTTTTACGAGAAGTGTCCTTAAAGCTCTTTTTTCACATCTTTTAAATGTTAGGATGGGCTTGATTTCATCTACTATTCTGGCAATTAAACTAAGCTTCACATGAAGTACAGTTTTGCGTACTTTCTCTCGTTCTCACTGAACTCCACCTGCCCCTGCCTGCTCCTGCTACCGCGTCTGAGGAAGGGCGGACAGCCAGCGTGGCACGGACACAGCAAGTGACAAGAGGGAAGAGACAGGCAGGGTTTGGGTCCTGCCAAGAGCCATGAAGGTTCATGAAGGAAGAAGTCTGAATTTACTCTCCGTACGAGAAGCCAGTGAAGGAGTTTAGGTGGGGGCGTGGTGAGGATGTGACTGCCTACAAAGCGTCACCACAGGTGCTGTGCACTTCCAGAGGGCAGGGCTGGGAGCAGGGCGATCGGTTAAGCGGCTGACAGCACGGGGGTGAGGATGACAGCCACCATCTGTCAACCCCTTAGTATGCCCAGATACTGTTTCATCTACAAATATGTATTTATCTTTTCCTCACAATAATACCATGACCCATTTGCAGATAGATAGATGAAGCACAGAAAAGTGAAGTACCTTTCCAAAGGGCACAGGAATTAGTAAAGCCACAACTGATCCACAGCCTTCTAGCTCCAGCACCCAACTTTTAAGCATTACACTACAGTAATAGAACACAGGTGGCTTTATGGTATCCTGTGAAGGCAGAATGGGCAGGCCTTCGTCAGAGCTTCACAGATGTGACACATGAATGTCACAAATCGTTTCCAGGTTTCTGGCTTTAGGAGATGAATGAAGCACTATTTACTAAAGTGAGGCAACAGAATGAAGAGAGTCTGGGGGGAAGACCAAGAATTCATTCTTTATTCATCCACTGGAGTATACGTCTTGGAACAAGAGGTCAGGGTTGGACATATATACATTTGGGAATTGGGGTAGTCAGAATAATGCAACCCTCCCTCTCCCCTAGCCCCAAGATGTCCATGTCCTAATTTCCAGAACCTGTGGATGTTATCCTACAAGGTAAGAGGCCTCTGCAGACGTGACTGAATTAAGGACACTGAGATGGGAGGTTATCCTGGATTACTGGGATGGGGCCACTGTAATCCCTACGTCCTTATAAAGGGGAGGGAGGAAGGTCAGGGTCAGAGTCAGAGGGAGACCCTGGAAGATGTCACATTGATGGCTTTGAAGATGGAGGATGGGATCTCAAGCCAGGGACTGAAGGTGGTTCTAGAAGCTGGAAAAGGCAAGGCAACAGATTCTTTCATACAGCCTCCAGGAGGGACACTGCCCTGCTAACACCTTAACTTTAGGAATTCTGACCTCAGACAATAAGAGAATAAATCTTCACTGTTCAGGCCACTATGCTTGCAGTAACTGGTTACAGCAGCCACAGGAAACAATGACAGGGATTGTAAATTAACATTTAAAATGACATGGTATTAAAAGTGGAGGTGGAAGAAACAATAACTAAACAAATTCTTAAGAAGGCACAAGGAAATGGGTACCTGAACCAATGAGGAGGGGATGGCTTTAAGGCTGGACCTTTCTTCTTTCATAACAAAAAGGAAGGAAGAGGGAAGGGAGAATGGAGGTCACATGCAGAGACAGCAGTGAGAAGATGAAGTCCTTCCCAAATGATGGCTTTTATCATCTCAATGAATTATGTGGCTAGGTAGGTAGGTCAATGCTTGAACGCAGGGCACCTGACTCTTAACTTTAATGTAGTTCTACACTGTACCAAATGATTCCCAAGACGTTTAACAGGAAACAGTTGTGACCACAGAAAGGCCACTATGTTCTGGCAAACCCAACAAAGTTCAGGTGGGTCATTCAGGCAGGAAGGAGCAAATGCATGGCCCTGGTCCCTTTCCCTAGCTTCCTACAATCATGGCAGAGCATGATGACTAACCAGGCACTTGGGCTCAGCCTCAGGATCCTTCTCAAGGCAGCAATCCACCAAGCAGCACGCACCTCCGACAGTCTACATCGACCCTTGAGACAAAACGCACTTGCTGCCCTGACCTACACACTGTAGTTCTTCCACCTCCTCCCAGAGAAGAGGAGTGTGGAGATGGGTGTTCACATATGCCTGAGAAGCAGGAAGGTGGGAGTAGCTGCGAAATATCTATCAAGAAGACAGTGGTTAGGAAACTGTGATAAATAATGTCAGGGATTTTCATGCAACCTTTAGAAGGAATGACGAGTTGTAGAAATGACAGGTAAGATTTCCAGGACACGTTATTACATGAAAAAACAGACCTAGAACAATTATACAGCCACCTCCATTCATGAATTTTAAACAAAACCCATTTGTACACATGCACACATGTGAATGCTTTAAGAAGGTCTGGAAGAGAATATATATCAGGCTGTTAATAAGAACCTCTGCAAAGTGTGCATAATTAGGATACAGAATGAAGAGTTTATATTGATATGTTTATAACAAATTTTTAAAAAGTGTTTTAAAGGACATAAAAACTGAGCAGCTGAAGTGTCTGGGCTCCTTTAAATTCAGACCTCTTTTAATCCTATAATCCCTCTAGTGACTTTCCGGTTTTGGGTGCTCCAAACAGAAGGACAACAGGAGATAACACTATCTCGACTTAGCACAGGGTAGATGTAAGTATCAGCAGCCTCAAATGTCACTCACCCTCCCCTCCCAGCTCCCTCAGTCGGGTTAGATGGCTCCTTAACCCCACTTCTCAGTCCACTGCTTTCAAACCCTATCATTACTTTCTCTTTCCAATGAGGCATTCTTTCCACTAATACCATTATCTCACTGACAACATTATAATCTTTTCTCCAATAATTCCAAAATCTGGCTATTAAAATTATATTTCCCTTTATTTTGATTATATTACACATCTATTAATAATGTTCCTATTTGCTCTGTTTATCTTATATAATGCATCTTTTCTCCATAAGTCTACCAATGTCACTTCCCTTTTCCTATATAATCACACAATTTTTTTCCTTTCCTCAGTCTAACCTCCTTTAGTTCTCATTTCTATTACCTTTCATTGGGCTTCCTTCAATTTCCTATTATGTATTTGGTCCTTTAAGTCCATATCCACCCAGGTCTCCTGCTTCCATAGTCTAGTCTTGTGAGACCCAGTAATTGCATATGTTCAGCTATTATATGAACACTTAATTTCCTCATATAAAAGAATTAATTGTTCTCAATCTCACTGATCCCCAACCACATTCCTCCAAGCTTCCTTCCACTCCTCCACCCACAACCTCAAAAATCCTACAGTAAACTCCTAAAAGGTCAAAACCACTTAGTGGTACCTCCACTCGCAAAGCCATTCTCAATTCTCCACGCTCACCTCACATTTTTTGAGTACCTAGTACACATTGGGCCTTAGACATGATTCAAACACATGAACTCATTTAATCCTGACTCAACCTGTTGAAAAGGATACTATAACTCTCCCCATTCTAACTACGTATAAACTGAGAACCATAGAGGTCATGGAATTTGCCCAAGGTCACTCAGCTGGCTAGTGTCAGAGGCATGATTCCAGTACAGGTGACCCAGCTCTGGAGTCCATGCTTGTTACCAGCATATCACACTGTCTGTCCTTTAGCATATGTTTCCGAGGAAAAGTTAAGCAATGCTTTTTTTCTGCTCCAACTACAGCATAGTCTCACCTCTACTTGGACACTTAGCATACTGCACTGGAACCACCTAGTACTCATCTTTAGAGTAGCTTTTACTCTAAGGATACACAGTACTCTTTGAGGACAGACACTATCCATTTCTCTATCCCTAAGCATGTAATGGCAACTGGAACAAGGAGGTATTAATGGTCAATGAAGAAAGGAATAAACCCAATCCATGCAGTTTGTAACAGCACTTCATTCCTAGCACAGCATACCCTGTTGACAGGAGCAAATTCAGTGATAACCTTCATTCCAAACTCCTAGGCTCCTGCCTCAACAGCACAACAAAAAATATATAAGTAGTTAAGACGCTATGGGCTATAGTGATGTATCTCTGCTTACTCCAGGACACTCAATGTGACATCCATTCTAGAACAACATTTAGGTGGTAGACTTTAAATCATCAACAATGCAGACAGCTGGATTCTAGAATTACCTGACAGTGCATCATAGAACTCGTCTTCACTAAGGATGCTGAGGACTGGTGAGCCTGTAACCAGAGACTGCTCTAATTCATGATGCTCAGCAGCCAGAGTCTCCAGGTTTCTGAGAAAATTTTGTTTTTTTCTGCTCCTGTTTCAACTTAAAATTCCTCACCTGGAAGAAAACAAATATACAAAAAAGACTTCAGAATGAGGAGACAGATTTACTCTGAAGAATGTGCATTTCTTTTAATCCAGTTCAACTGCAACATCAGAAATGAAACCAGTCATGTTATATACACACGGATGAATGAGCAAATTTACTAAGCTAACTGACTTCCTGGGGGCCTTTTCTCACAACATCTCTAGCGAACAAAGACAGACTGAGAAGAGCAAATTCAGCTCAAATGGTCAGGATCCCAGTGTAAAAACATTAGCCAATTCAGATGTCATAAAATTTTCAAAAAAAAAGAGAGTTTCTCTCTTAATATTAATGAAATTAAGAAGCCAGTTTTTGAATAAAATAAAGGATTAAAACCATTCTAAATATTAAAATGTGTATCATATCAAAGCATAAGATATAATCCTCCAGTTTATTTCCTAAACAGTTGGTTTATCAAATAAAGGAAACAAGCGGCCAGGTAATGACATTTTAATTTCCATTTTTTAATTCCATAGTTTGGTTTTGGTTCCATATTTTACCTTGAATTTAGTAAACTATAAAAAAAAAGTAGACTATAGAAAAAGCAAAGCCTGTTTTGATTTTTCATCTTTTGAAGACAAAATCTACTCTTCCTAATGAATTCAAGAACATCTATAGCCTTTTAACTAAAATCCTCTAAAACTGAAGTTACCTAATCCTCATATAAAAGAGCAGGTTCTAGGTTTGGCGCAGACAGTTTCACCTATTTTGGTACCACAACTCTGGAAATCACAACTATTCTGTGACCCTCCTCAGTTTCTAGAGCCCCGAGGTGCGTCAGGAGCCAGAGAAGCTTGGGTCTACTGTGAGCCACTGTGTAATCTCCAGAGTCCCGAGTTCCTCAGATTCCCATCTAAAAAACTAGAAGAGACAACAGAAGAATCCGTCCTCTCAGTGGCAGTCTTTACTCAGTGGTTTCAAACTCTTTTTAAACTCCAGCAGCAGAACATGTTTCTCAAACAGAATCCCCACATACAGCACAGATGTTTCAGAAAGCAGACTGCGATGGGAGACACTGGTGAGATGAGGGGCCTCTTTGACTTTCTTTCCCCTGCCTCCCCCGAGGGTCCCTCAAGGCCCAAAGCCAGCGGCTGGTCCAGGAGCTTGGAAAGCACTGGGTGGGGTGACCTCCAGAGCCTGCTCCGGATCTCGGGCTCTGCCCCTGGGTCCTGCGAGCCATGGAGCCTGTGGAACTCTCTCAGAGGCTCCTGCGCGACTCACTCCCTGCTGAGCCTCACTCCTTCACTTCCTGGCACTCCCTCTCACCCTCTGCTCCCTCCGGTCTCCAAGGACGCAGCCACCTCTGCTGTTCTGCCTCCAGAGGCCCTTTGCAGGCCCTGAGTTCCTGAGAGCCACCACAGGTACAACACTGCAAGACTGCCAGATATAACTTAAAATCCAGCTTCACTGAAATGCTACACTCACAACAGAAACAGAGTTGGACCTTCATTATCTTAGGAATAGTCCCAGTTCTCAGGCACCATAGTGCTTATCATTACAGCAACTAGATTATTATTAGGGCTGTGATAATGAAATAAAAATAACAATAAATGGTAAGTCATAATGAGCAGAATTGACGTGCAAAGCTAAAAAAAAATCCTTATACAATTACAATTTTAAAGAAGTTGCAAAATACTTGCAAATATTCCTATAATCTACATTTTCCCTCCAGAGTAAGAAATACCATTACTATGGCTGGCATCAACAACAACAACAATAAAAAGGGGCGGGGGAGCTGTTCTTCTATTTGATGGGTTAGACAATTCATTTATCTATAAACAAGGATAAAACAGTTCATTTATTTATAAAGTATAATGTGAGCACAATGGCCAAACGGCCCTTTGTTTGAATGGAAAAGCTCTTTCAGCACCATTACATCTCTGACCCCAAACACCCCTCTGTAGGCAGATCTGAAGCCGGTGACCACTGCCCACCTGCTCCCTTTCACTTTCTTGTGGGCTTTTAAATGCCAGGAGGCAAATGGGCTGCCAACACTCTCTACCTTTCAGTGTATGAACCAACTGAAATTTCCTTCTAGTGCACAAACACCTAAGTATTATATTACTACCTAAATTCAGAAGGGCGGCAAAATAAACGATCAAGGCCTGAAAAGATGACGTCCCCTCAACAAAATCTTACTCAAACCCCCAATTTATCCTTTCTCCATGTAAAATAAGCAAAGCATCACTTCACTTCCACCACCTTGACCTCTGTTCTCACGTGTGCTTGAGAGGAGTGAAAGGGTGGGAAGCAGAAGGGAGCAGAAACTCTCACTGCTGGTCTAGCTCTTGCCTCGTGTTTTTATCTGTCAGTTGATCTGAGTGCACGTGTATTAGTTCACAGCGTAACAGGATCTTCTGCAGTGTAGAAACCTTACCCCAATGCTACCCACAAACTGGCAAGTTCTCCTATCACATACACTGACTTAGCTGAGAGAGTAGGTGTGTATATATGTATGTGTATATGTATATATGAATATATCACAGAAACTGTACTAGTAAAGAGCTCCTTACTGCTTTAGAGAGGCATCTAAGAACATACTTAACCACCACTGATACTTCTTGGCCAGTTAGACCACTGGAACAATGTCATTCCAAATCCTCTATTATCTCAGGACTTCAGAAACACCTAAAGTATATCCTACATTTAAAAAACAGTGTGGAACTACTGATAAAGGTATGCAGAAGGCAAGTTCATAATTACTGGAGCTGAACATATGTGTTTACAATTACATTAGGACATTATCATGTATGTTAATTAACATCACTAAACATAAATATCAAACTTCTTATTAGGAAAAACTTAAGGACTGAACCACCACACACTTAATAATAAACACATACATTGCTCCGTGCCTGTGGCCCCTTTAGACCAATACAAGCCTTTCCAGTATTCTCCTCAAACTGCTTCAACATGACCATCTTTCATCTTACTCCATTTCACGCTGGCAGGAAATTCACAATGAATCCTTCCAAAATGTTCTTCACACTAATGATGAATGGATGCCAGCAAAACAAGTCATGTGCTAGCCCGTGTATACACATCTTATCTGCTCTTTCATTCTGTAAAG
Organism: Manis javanica; assembly: GCF_040802235.1. Classification (NCBI taxonomy): domain Eukaryota; kingdom Metazoa; phylum Chordata; class Mammalia; order Pholidota; family Manidae; genus Manis; species Manis javanica. The sequence goes on from NC_133164.1 coordinate 90,126,521, forward strand.
TACCCTGCTATTTACCTATGGTTTCACTGGGGTTAAATCAGGCAGAGATTAATTAAATCTGGCAAAGCCACACCACTAGGTGAGGAGTAAGTGATTAGTATTCACAGAACACTGTGTCCAATCGTCCAGTTACAGGTTGGGTGAAATTCTGGCCCTGATCAATCTGGTGAAGCTCTTTCACTGGCCACGCTCTGGTCAGTTCAATAGCATTTGCTTTACTCATTTCTTTTTTGTTGGATGTAAGGCTGTAATAACCAAGAATGCTGAAATACTAGATCTTGCATTTTAAAACATCTAATTTATCTTTCTGCTAAGGAATTACACTGACATTTATTTCAGTGGTTACAGGACCAACAATATACTGACTTCAAAACTTTTTTAAAGATAGCTGCATTAAGTGACTCCCTGCTATGGCCACATAGCTGTTAAAAAGTGGGGGTGGTCATCTGCAGTTGGTAAGGGCTCTCCTATTCATAGAAGACCACCTCATATGAGGAACACAGAGATCAGGAAATAAAGAGGTCATCAACCCACAGGCCCCAACATGTGATGTAATAAGAAACCTCTAGTCTCAACATTACATACAACGTAAAAAGTTTGCCCTGAGATTAAAAATGAGATTGTACCCTAGGCCCTCCAAAGCCTTACCCACACTACCTTGGTCAACCCAAGACAGTGCAACTGTTCAAGCATTTTCTTCTTGCTCACAATCATCTGTTAAGTGGCTCCTGGCACCATTAAAGAAAGGCTCCTTTCTTACTGGCAATGCCATCTTCCCCCATCTCGCTCAAGCCAAGAGAAGAGGCAATTCCACTAGGAATTACCTCTGTACCTCTCTGCCTTAGTCTCCATCTTAGGAAAGATGAGGACTTGTATCAGTTTGTTGACTTACTGAAATAGTCTAAGTAAAATGATCTCAATGGAGCTTATTAAACTGCAGTTTCTGCAAATTATCTGCTAAATCAATTATTTCCAAATGTATCTTTGAACATTTAAATCAATGAGGAATTTGGGGGATAACTGGCTACTCCTATATGTAGGAAAAAGCCCAATAAAGCACTTAAGTACTTGATAAATAGATGAGGGGAGGGGTGGTTTAAAAGCAAGGGGATAATGAAACTTGGAAGAATCAATATAAACCCAGGATATCTGATACCTATTTTTGTCAGACTGGTTTAAAAATAACCTCCCATAAAAACAAAATTGAGAGACTAATACAGTATACAAATGACAATGTAACAAATTTAGTCTTTACATTTCTTTCAAAAAAGGAGAAAACAGAAATACGTCTTCTGAAACAAAAGTGTGCTCACTTCCAAGTATGCTGCCAAAAGTAGATTCAATACACATTTACTCCACTGCCTTCATCAATGAGTCTGGCACTTAAAATAATTTGGAACAAGTAAGATCTCACAATTTTTCTCTGGGTTACAAAATTGAATCACTTGACACTGATTATAACACTCACCTAAGGAACGTCTACACTATATTAAAATTTCCATAGTTAGGTGTTATGTTTTACTTTTCTAGAAGTAGCACTTAGAGGATACATTCCTAAAAGCACTATGCACTTCAAAATATAATTTCTAATATTTAATATTCTAGATTACAGTATAATAGCATGAAGTTTCAAAAGGTCTCAATGTATCATCATATAAATTACAGAACAGAATGTTAAATTGCCATTTCATGGTATATAATAAGCACACTTCAATAGTCAATGTAATTGGTGTTTGCTATATAAAAAGGTAAAATTCTAAATCACCCTATTTAATAAACTGAAAATTTTAAAGTATTTTTTATTACATCTTTAAACTCTCCACTAAATATCTGTTCATGAGTGTATTCTCTAATCCCTGGAAGGTGCTTGGAACATGCTCAAAGGTTAGTATTGAAGCAATTATTTTTAAACGAAGAAACATTAAGGTGTATATAGTAACAGGGGAGGCAAAGGGGGGGGCTGAGGCAATGCAAAGTAACTTTTTTGGATGAGATCTCTTTAGTATTAATTAGTATTTCAAATTTGCCAAGAAATTATTTAAGTTCACAACTCTGAGCAAAAATCTCATTTTTAACTTTAGTATGAGAGTTTGTCTAGCAAAAAATAGGACCCTTGTAAGCATTTTTATAAACCACAGTTCTGCATACATATGGCTACTTCTATATCTATCACTGATAAAGTATATGCATAGCATTTTACAGTTTAAAGAGGCAATTTACATACTGTTAGTTCATTAAATGCGTCCAACAACCTTGTGAAAAATGCATAGACACATAAACCGGAGATCATGAAGTCTAAGTTACTTGCAGAAGTGGAGCAGAGGACTAAGAACTGAAACCAAGATCTTTTAACTCCAGGTATCATCAGCTTTCCAAACCACAGTGCTGCCAATAATTTTATGACCCAATAACACTGTTGATGGAAATATGTGATCATGAGTCTTAGATCTAGAGGATCTCACTTTTTTGGGGGTGGGGGTGGGTAGTGGTTACTAGACTGGTGCGCCAAGCAAACAGGGAGAGAGACAATTACCTGGAAAACAACACAGCATTTGTTAAAACTATCCCTTGGACCCCTGTCAGGGATTACATCACTATAAAAAGGCAAATTCATTAGGCCATTAGGAACCTGGCTGCATCCATGCCCTACAGGAATCAGCAGCTCTGTCCTGTTCAAAACATGGCTCAGAGCTGAGATTCTCCATCATGAACAGTATATCTGGATCAGCTATAGGGTTTCTTTGTTTTTGTTTTTGTTTTTAATTAGAAGGCACAGTTTTAGCCCAGACCTACTGAATCAGGATTTCCAAGAATGAACTAGGCTGTGTTGTGAGAGACTCCTAATTCCTCCCCCTCTTCTTCCTTAGTAAGCATCCCAAAGTCCTAGCTGGCTACTTGGCCCTCCAGCTACAAGACTATTTCTCAGTCTCTCTGGCAGCTGTGGCCACGTGACTAAATTCTGCCCAAGGAGAATGAAGTTATTGTGGGGACTTCACCAGATCTCATTAAAAGGAAGGGCACACTCCTATTTTTGCCTCTTCCTACTCTCTGATGACTACAATTTGATATTTGGAATAGCCCTTCACACCTGAAACTGCTCTTCCAGGCCCACTCTGCCCACCTCCTGTCTTAAAAAATGACACAACTCAAACTTTTTAAAGCTAAAGTTATTTGGTCTGGGGTTGTTTGTTCAATGCTAATGCTAACATGAATACATGTAAGTTTTTTTCAAAGCACCATAGATTATTCTGATGTGTATCTGGATAAGAATTACTGACTTGGGGAAACTTCAATGTTGTTAAAAAATATTTCTGAACACCAACTACTATTTCAAGGTAAGTGCTAGGGATATAAAGCAGAATAGGAGACTGGTTATTTTCTTGGAGAGGTTATGGTCTAGTAGGAGAAAAAGAGCTTCACATTGCTACTCAGCTTTTTCTAGAGTTCCTTACTGCCTCTATTAGTCTCCTAGGTAGACTGTGTGTACCCATGAGTCAGGGGAATATTAAAAGTGCTTTATGTTTTTGTTACAAATAAGAGACAAAAATATTACATACAGTTTTGATACATAGAGACTGATAGTGGTGCCCTCAGATGGCCCACAGAGTCAAGGGTCAAGTGCAGGATGCACCACAGCTTCAGGGAAGAGTGGCAACTACCACTTAGACTGACAGTAGCACCTGCTTTCAGGGTATTGGGACGTCCTGCAGTTTATGAGGGCTTGGTTACCAAGACCTACAGACTGTATTATCTAGCTTTAGATACAAATACGCCCATATCATAAAGACCATTGCAAAGGAATGCCAGATTGAAGATAATGCCAAAAATGCAAAGTGGACAAGCAGAAAATGACAAAGACATCCACTGCTAGTGTGAGTTCTTTGCCAGCAACCCTGGTAAAAACAGATCATATATAATCAGATGACAATAAGCCAGTTCTCCGGAAGACAATATGAATGGTGAATGGATGCATGTAATGCAGGCCACCAATTATGTGTTACTATGCTTTGAGAAATATATGCCAATGAGCATATGAAGCCATATTTGGCTCAACATTTAAAATCTAAGATTCCAGAGGATGAAGATACATTTTTTTTTCAGAGCTATTTGAAGTCATATGACATACAGTCCAGAGATTTACCCTTTAAATTTCCACACTAAATGTAATGAAATGTTTAGAAACTCTTTTAAGGTTTCTTAGTAAGAAAGAGGAAATGCTACAAATTACTTGGGGAAAATGCTTATTCTCAAACTACAAAAAAAGTCTGAAATAACAGAAAATAGCATGATGAAAAACTAAGATATATTCCTTTGTCAGCAAATACTGATGTAAAATACACAAAGGAAACTGAAGATAAGAAAAAACTATTTAGTGTGAGGTATCTGCCCTATGGAAAATTACAGATGCTTTGAGTATGTCTCACCTACACCATGCTTGAATAATGAACTATAAAAGGTAATTTATGAATCTCTGTCTTTAGTAGTACTAAAGATGACATATTCTCAATAGTAAATAATTTTAAATGTTTTATGGAAAAACTGTGTATATGAATAAAAGTAAGACATTGATAGAACAGTTATTCTGACCAAAGCTCTTAAGAAATTTTGGTATCAAAATGTGATTAAGGAAACATAAGAAAGAAAAATTGCAGGTCAATCTTAATCAGCAATATAACAAATTATTAGCAAAATATTAGCACACTGAATTATGCATGAAAAAGAAATACATCACAACTAAGATGGGCATTTATTCCAGGAATATATGGTGAGATCAACTTTTAGAAAATTTATCCTTATAATCCTACATAATTGGATTAACAGATTTCTACATTTCTAATTAATATAGAAACATTATAATATTACAATATATACAGAAAAATCACTTGATTAAAGTAAAGCAACTGAAAAACTAAGTTTTAAAAAATTACAGTTGTGTGTGTGTGTGTGTGTATGTATAAGAAGGGAACTTCTTTAACATAAAACAACCTGAAAAAAATCTACCAAAAAAACTTAGAGCAAACAGCTTTTTCAATGCTAAACCATTAAGAGCATTCTTCTCAAAATAATAATGCCTTTCAGAAGTTCTTTTCAACACTGCTCTTCTGAAGCCCTAGTAACACAGTCAAGAAAACTAAAGATATAAGAATTGAGAATAAAGAAACAAAAATGTCATTTTCAAAAGATATGACTGCACAGAAATGCCAAAAGAATCTAAGTTATTTAACTTTAGTAAGAAAGTCTGGTGAGGTTGCTGGATATAAGATAAAATAGAAAAGCAATACCAACCACAAAGAAAAATGCAATCCTTTTCCTCTAATGAACTGCCTGAACACCTTTATCAAGAATCAGCTGACCAGATGTGTGTAGGTATACTTCTGGATTCTATTTATACTAAGTTATGAGTCTATTCTCTCATCAATACTATAAAGCTATAGTAACTGAAAGAATATAAGTATTGAAATCAGGCAATCTAAGTCCTTTGTTCTTCTCTTTCAAAATTGTTTGGCAGTTGTAGGTTCTTTGCATTTCTACATAAATTTTAGAATCAGCTTGTCAATTCCTACTAAAAAAAAATCCCTACTGGAATTTTGCTAGGGGTTACTTTTACTCTATAGATCAATCTGGGAGACCTGTTATCTTAAGAATATTGAGCCTTCTGACATAAATAAATGATCTCTTTATTTATTTAGGTCTTTAGTTTCTCTCAGCAATATACAGAAAGAGAACAAAAGCAAACACTAACTCTTAATGGATCATAGACCCAAATGCAAAGCTAAAATTAGAACATCTCTGCAAGAAACCACAGGTTTGGTGAAGACTTCCTAAATAGGTCACAAAAAGCAAGATATAAAAGAATTTGAAACTTTGACATTATTAAAATCAAAACTTTTGCTTTTCAAAAGATAATGTTAAGAAAATGAGAAGCAAACAAGAGGCTGGGAGAAAATATTAATAAACCAAATATCCAATGAAGGACTTGTGTCTAAACTATATAAAGAACTCTTAAAAAAAAAAAAGAACTCTTGTAACTCATCAGTAGAATGACAAACAACCTAATTTAAAAATGGGGAATGGACTTGAAGAGACATTTCTCTAATTATACACAAATGGCCAACAAGTATGTGAAAAGATGCTCAACATTTTTAGTCGTTAGAGGAATGCAAATAAATCATTACAACAAGTTATCACTTTATACCCATTATGATGGCTACCATTTTTTTAAAAAGTGTTCACAATTTCTTCAAGGGCATAGTTAAGTAACATATAAGTAACTTCTGTGTTGCTGATGTTAAGATGTTTGTCTAAGGCTCCACAGTGAAAATGGACTTGTTTTCATTGTTGTTTCCTGTTCATTTTTATTGCACAAAATAAATTAAAACTAAGTTTTATTTACATGTTGGGGGAAAAAAAAGTGTTCACTAGGATGTGGAGAAAACTGAACCCTTGTGCACTGCTGATAGGAATATAAAATGGTACAGACACTGGGAACCACAGTTTGGTGGTTCCCCGGAAGGCTAAACATAGAATGACCATACAACCCAGAAAATTCACTCTCAGGTATGTACCCGAAAGAATTTCAGTATGTGCTCAAATACCTTTACAGTAATGTTCAAAACAGCACTTTTCACAATAACCAAAAGGATAAAACAACCCAAATGTCCATAAATGGACGAATGGATAAATAAAATGTTTCATGTGCATGCAGTGGAAAACTACTGAGCCATAAAAAGGAACAACGTATTAATACATGCAACAACGTGCATGAAGTCCCAAAACATTATACTAAGTGAAAAGAAGCCAGACACTAAAGCTCAAATATTATATAATTCTATTTATATGAAATGTCCAAAATAGGCAAATCCATAAATGCAAAACACAGATTAGTCATTTTCAGGGATTGAGAGTGACTGCTTAAGGCGTACCGAGTTCTCTTTTGGGGCGATGAAATGTTTGGAAAGAGAGGTGATGGCTGCACAGCATGGTGAACGACCAAATGCCACTGAATTGTATGCTCAAAATAGTTACTGGTATGTTATGTAAATTCTACCTCGATTTTTAAAAGATTAAAAACGAACTAAAAAAAGCCCCACAAACATGCATTTCCCATATGCTCTGCCATTCTTACTAGGTATTTACCTTAAAGAAATTGAAGATTATGTCCACACAAAGACCTGTGCACAAATATTAATAGCTTTGTTTCTAATAGCCAAAGCTTGGAAATAATCCAGATGTCCACAAACAGGTGAATACTGTTTTAACAATAAAAAAGAATGAGCCATTGGTATAAGCAACAACATGGACAAATCTTAAAGTGACTGTGCTGAATTAAAGAAGCCAAACCTCCTCCACTCCAAAAATAACATGCAAACTATATAATTTCATTTATGTAAGATTCTAGAAAATGTGTACTCACCCCTCGTGATAGAAAATTGATCCACAGCTGCCTCTGAATAGTTTGTAGGTGGAAAAGTGGGTTATTACAAGAGGCAGGAAGAAACTTTCAGAAGTAAAAGTTTTCCTTATCTTGATTGTGGCAATGGTTTCACTACTAAAAATGTCAAAACTCACTAGACTTCAAGTATGCAGTTTATGGCATGTTAGTCATACCTCAATAAAGCTATAAAAAAATAAAAACACTAAGCAATAGTAAGGGCATGGTGAAAGACTGCTCACATGCTGACGAAGGAATTTGAAACACTTATTATGCAGACAACTTCAAACAGTATGTGTGTGATAAAGAAAAATACTCTGTTACTACTAAAAAATAATGTAGGCTTCTAAAAAGTAATGCATACTCTATTTGTTTGCCAATATGAATAAATGATGACACAACAAAATACTGCCAGTGGTTGCTGGGTTCTGGTTTCTATATTCTTTCTCTTTATTTCACAGAATATAGCTGTCTTTATACTCCTGTGTATCTTCCATACAGCTCTCCAAATTTACAACTATCAAATATCTTTTAAATATGTCTACTTAATAGTTTATGTTTGCATCAAACTTGTACATTAAATTTGCAAGTCTCCAAAAACATGCATTGCATCAAACACAAAATGATGTTTTTGCCAGGTCCTGCTGACATGGTGCAGAACACGCGGCTTTCTCAGCCATAGGAACCCCATCTGAGATTCCGTGAAGCACACTCCAGGCTCATTATGGTTGCAGAGCTTCTACTTAAAAATAGCTTACTCTTATATAATCACTCACCACAGATTTGTATATTTTATGTACCCTTGAAATGAATTTCTTTTTTAGAGATATACCACAAGAGGCAACAAATCACTTTTAAAAGCAGAGAAGTTTCATCATCATAATTTAAAATCTTATTTTCAGAAGTTACTTAAGGCCTCTGTAGTTAGTTGACAGCTCCATTGACGAAAATAACTGAAAGAGTTATATATAGCAGAAATAACATCCTACCAAATCTAATTTTTAAAATCAACTTTGAGAGATCATATACAAAGTACATCCATTTTAAATGTATAATTCAATGAATTTTCACAACTATATACCCTGTATAACTAGCACCACTGCAAAGATATGAACATTGCCACTCCCCTCCCACAGACTCTTCTGTGCCCCTTCACAGTGTCGCTCCCCACTCTCCCCACCCTGGCAGCCACTGCCCTGATTTCTATAACCAAGCCTTAGGTTTGTCTGTTCCTGAGCCTCAAACACATGGGATCATGTAGGACATATTCTTGTGTATCTGGCTTCTTCCATTCAGCATGACATTTTGGATTCATTCATACTATTGCAAGTATAATCTGTTCTCCCTTCACACTGCGGAGGACCACGCCACTGTACAGCCTCAATTCCAACTCTATGCTTCTAATGCCTCAGCTCTGCCTCTGGAAATATCTTTCTGTATGTGCTGAATGTTGTGGAGCCCAAAAAGTCACTAACTTTCCTTTTATAGAATTTTTATGTTTTATTGTTTTAACAAGTGATTTCATGGTTCTCAAGCTAGGGCAAAAAGAAAAAAAAAAAACTAAAATATGCTGGTATCACCACTCTGTAGGTTGTAACTTCATCTGAAGACAACATTTTAAGTATCTTGAAGTAGTGCTTCCCTTCCCAAGTTCTGCAAGTCATGTAACACACAGAAAATATATGGCACACTAGCAAGGCCACACATCTGGTTTGGGGCCCTGGCCGTTGTAAGACCGTTTATGTTAATCCCAGTAATGGAAAGCTCTTTTAAGATATATTTAAAGAATATTTTTGTTTTAATAACTTTCATGTTTACAGAACATAAAAATCTTATGGGTGAAGAAAATTATATAGAAAATATCAATCAGGCAACCAAACAAAGTGTTTTGAAAATTTCCAAAGTTGTAAAACAATGAATGTGGCTTATTTATCCTTCTTTAGGTACACTTCATTTTTTAAATTTTTTCAATTAAAAAAATTGACCAATGACTGTGAACTGGTACCCTAGTGCATCTTTCAAGCCCAGTATGATACAACTTCTAAGCGAAGGAGAGTCAGTCATTCCACTGTGCTCTTCATGCAACAAATATTCATCAAGGGCCTACACCATGCCGAGCATTCCAGGCTGCAGGGGGTCAGCAGTAAACAAAACAGACAAAAATTCCCTGCACTCAGAGAACTTACTGTCTACTATGGGGAAAGAGACAGGTGAATAAGTGAAATCTTTAGTGTGTTAGATGGTGAAAAACACTAAAAACAAAAATAAAGCTGAGAAGAGGAAAGGGAGTCCTGGAGACAGGACGGCCAGAGGATTAAAGGCTGACAAAGGGGAGGAAGCCAGCAAGGATCTGGGAGAAGCCAGCAAGGATCTGGGAGAAGAGTGCTCCAGGCAGAGCAGAGGCACAGCAGAAATTCACAGGCAGAAAGGAGCTCACAGGGCTGTGCAACAAGAGACCACAGGCCTCTGGACAAAGCAAAGGGGAGCGAAGCAGAGAGGTCCGGGAGGTCGGGCAGGAGGCCCTGTGCCACAGGGCTTCGTGGGCCATTGTAGCAACAGAGGCTCCTTCCCTTGAGCAGTTGGAAAGCCAGCTAAGGTGGGCCACCCTCTGTGCGCCAGCTTCATGTGGAACACTCGACTCACTTCTAGATGCCCATTTCAAGAAAAAAACAGATCAGTGTAGAGCAAGCAAGGAAGGATCTGCAAAGCCTGACCTAGTGGGAACAGCTGAGGGAACTTGGAAATGTTTGGGGAGAGAAAGAATTTACTGGTTGCTCCAAATGGCTGAGGTATTGTCATCAGAGGAAACACGTTTTTCTGATGCTGCAGAGCACAGACCTGAAACCACAAATTTAAAAAAAGGAAAGAAAAACACTTCACTTTAGGGTTCACTCTCTGGTATGTATAGGTTTCCTACACTGGAATGGGTAATACTAAGAAATAACTCATGTCTAATAAGTAGTATTAGCAGCAGGAAGAGTAGGAGATAATACCTAGGTATGTTTACTACATGCCAGATGTTACAGTGAATACCTGGCACACTATCTCACACATTCCTCCCACAAGCCTGTGAGGTGAGCATTATTAATGATGAGGAAACTCAAACTTACTCAGAGCACATTACATGACCTGCCCAGGGTCACACAGCCAGCAAGTGGTAAACCCAGGTCTGCCTGACTCAGGCTCCAGGCTTATAACCACTGGTACCCTGCCTACATACTCACTGGCAGTATTCACCTACATGCAAAACGACCGCCCAGCTGGAAGCTGCAGAGAGGATTCTTCCAAGCAGAGGAAAATTTGATGACCTCTAAAATCTCTTTTATAATTTTATGGTTACATTTTTCCCCAAAGTTCCATCTTATTTTTAAAATTTTCCTTTGACTTCAAGGTTTATAGAAACTCTGTACTCCCTAAATATGGCTAAAGATCATTTAATTTCATTGTAAAATAGGTTAAATTCCCTGCTCAGTTCTAATGCTCAAGTTAATTATTTTCTGGTGTTGAGTAAAAGATATTTTACTGTATTAGTTCCCATGTACTAAGTGAAGATAGGCTTGTATCAATTTCCTTGCCTCCTATTTTACATCTGTGATTATTTAAATATATCTTTGTTTTCATTTTTCTAAGCTAACATTGTAGACAAAATTCTTTTCAATTAGGCAATTATTCTTTAAAATACAACAAATCAACATTTCGTAGCTAAAGTACAGAAAGATAACAAATATAAAAGTAGAATACCGATATATAGACTTAAAGTCTTAAGTCCATGGAAACCTGAAGAATTATCCCTGCTTTGTGCAATTGTTTTTTCCCCAACAAGAGGAAAAGAGGGCACTAATGTAGACCAGGGGCCAAGCACCCTCCACTGTACTTGAACCAGAGCAACTTCTGAATGGATTGAAAATAAAGGAAGATCATGGTTCTGCAGGGCAATTGTGAGCCAATGTAGGAAGAGAGAGTCTGTCAAGTCTGGGGTTAATATTTGACTAAAAACATGACTAATTCTATTAACAACATTTTTTTCCACACCTCACACCCATTAGTATGGTTACTGTCAAAAACCACCACCACAACAAAAAAGTACAGAAAATACTAAGTGTTGGGATAGGAATGTAGAGAAATTAGCACTCTCATACACTGTTAGAAGGAAGAAATGTAAAATGGTGTAGTCACTACAGAAAACAGTATGGCAAGTCCTCAGAAACGTGTAAACAGGACTTGTATATGATCCCGTAATTTCATTTGAGTATATAACCAAAAGAAATAAAAGACGAGACACAAACACATTTGTATTCTCCTGCTCATAGCAGCGCTATCCACAACAGCCAACAGGTAGAATCAAAATAAATGCAGCATCAACGAATGAACAGATTTTTAAAATGTGGTATATGTATATACGGTGGAATAGTATTCAGTCTTAAAAAGGAAACATTCTAAAGCATGCTGTAATATGGCTGAACCCTGGAGGCATTATGCTAAGTGAGATAAACAGTCACAAAAGAACAAATACCGTGTGATTCCACTTACATGAGGTACCTAGGAAAATCAAATCCAGAGAGACAGAAAGTAGAATTGTGGTTGCCAGGGTCTGGGGGAAGACAGGAATGGGGAATCACTGTTCAGCGCAAGCAGAGTGTCCGTTCAGGAAGATGGAAAGAGCTCTGGAACTGGATGGTGATGAGGGTTGCCTGACAATGGGAATGGACTTAGTGTCACTGAACTATGCACTTATAAATGGTAAAGACAGGTAACAACTTTATGCTATGTACATTTTATTGCAAATAAAATCAAAAACATTTTCTCCAAATATTTGCCTAAAACATGGTCAGTTTGATTTGCATTAATATGATAAAAAAACAAAAAAGGTTCCCACTGGAGCATCTGCCATATAAACTTGGGTCCTTGAAATTATTTATTACAAAGTCAACCGATTATCAAAACATACATTTTTGACATAAAACTAAAATATAAGTCTTTTCCTAACATTTTAACAACTTATATAACACCTACTATTCGCATAAAAATCCCAAAATATAATCAGCATACGTGAATGCACTCTGGGTTATTAAAGACCATATTCAGCTAACTCACAGGAGAATACTACAATCCAGTGATTTCCATACTGGGAGGCTATGAAAATGTAAATCGGAATTCTGACACAGTATTAGGGTAGGACTTACAAGTGATGGAGCCTACATAGAAACTGGATGGACCACAAATCTGGCTCTGAATTCTCTAAAGGCCAAAGCAAAAAGAGAAACACAATTACGCTGTTTAAACTGTCCACGAAGAAAAAAAAAAGTATTAGTTCTTTAGGGAAAACAAACTCCTTCCTTGCCCTTTGCTCTAATTTTTCATTCAGGGTAATATGTAGGGGAATCAGAGTATCCAAGGGTAAAATAATCAATGTCATTAAAGCTAATTTTTTTTTAGAAATAGAAATTGAGGGTATAATCCCAATTTACAACTCACTGAGGAACATTTTTCAGAAAATCAAGAATACATAGCTCAGGCTACAGCATTCTGAGAGCCCAGTTTAATTTTAGGATAAAATACAGACTATTTAGAGAAGTGGATGACTTCTGTATCTTCCAAAACTGTGACCTCTACCAAGCAAAATCTTCACAAAATCATGGGCAGCATTTCCTGTTGAGAACATGAATACAGGTATTCTGTGCAACATCTGAAGACAGTGCACTATTCTTGGCCATCTGCTTATTTCTAAAGCTGGTACCCTCTTGTCAAATTGAGAAGTTAGCATATACATGGCCACATGAGCTTGGAAACAATGTGCACTGTCTTCTCTAAGGCATGAATTTTCCTAATTCATGCCATGTGTGATATACGGAGTTATTCCTAAGGACTGAATGTGGAAGCAGAATCCTGGATTTAGGTCAAGAGCAGCCCCCTCCTAACTACAGTCTGGAAAGCTGTCAACCCTCTCTCTAGCTATACTTTTTCCTCATCTATAAAATAAAGGATTACGGATCAATTGTAACAATCATTTCAAACTGTGTTTTATGGAGGTGCCTTTGTGCATGAAGAGGGAGTTCATTTGATCTGTACTGGTGTCTACCTTAGACTCCAATAAAATCTTTGAAAATCACCAGACTAGATGCTCTACTATCTAAGACTGATGTGATAACATTAAGATTTTAAACAAGGAGTCCAAAACACAAAGTAAAATAAAAATAAATGAAGAATATATTCAAAGTCAAATTATTTCAGTCACAAGTATGAAATTTTACTATGGGGAATTATAGTCACAAACTTCATTTTTAACACATTTGTTTAGAACCCCGAACAAACTCTCCCTCATAGAAACATTATGGTAAATGAAGGTTGATTTCTCAAGTATGCTTGAAAAGGCACTCTGTCCTGAATGTAACAAATAATAAGTAGGTGAAGGAAGAGATGATGTCACTACAGGCTGGTACCCAGCCACCAGATGTAACGATGTGTCCATGTCTCCAGCTCCTTTCCACCAGGAGGGACACCTCCCTGACTCTCAACCACTGAGCAGATCTCCTATGCTTCCTGTCATTTCTATCACAAGGGCTTGCCATCAGGGTTTCTTTGATCCGACACCCCATGCCACAGACCACGTTTACTCTATTTCTCTGTCCCTGAATTGAGCACAAAATTCTTTTAATATATTTTTCTGAAAATAAAGCATGGGAAGATTATCTTATATAAAAGTGATGGGCTTATCCTTATCTCATTGCTTCTCACAGCAACTTGTGCAACAGAGAGAAGAGGTCTATGTTAATAACCCCTATGTTACCCAGGAGGAATGGCAGGCCTTGGAGTAAGCCGCCCAGAGTCACACACCAAGGGAAGAGTCCCTGCTAGTGGGGCCTGAGCATCAGAACAACAAATGCTTTTTCCCAAGGCCTTTTCTGTATCCTTCCTGACTCTGTCATCACTTGGATTGTGTAAGGAATAACAAAGATCATGTGGTAAATAATAATAACCCCTTGAGCATCTAAAGAAAATTAGACACAAGTTATCCTCTTTTTACACTTTGGTGCTAGAGCCAGAATCCTGAGGAGAAGAGCAAGACTGAATGGGCTGAGCAGATAATGCAAAAATCCCACAAACACTGTAGGACTGGAGCAGAAAACCAGGGAGCGAGAAGAAAAACATAGGGAAGGGAGTTGTGGGAATGATCATTTTTCTTCCACCATGCAAAGTGTCAAGGGATAGAAGTTTTTAAAGGTGAGGGGGAGGCAGGAAGAAGATGAGCAGCATGGTAAGGAAAAGAAATGGAGAGAAATGAAACAAGGAAAACAAGGAGGAGTTGGGGAAGAGAACAAACAGGAAGTAGTCAAAACCTTCCCAAGTGTTTTATGTGTTTTAAATATTAGATGGCCAGTACTTTATACTATATACTTCAGCATTCCTCTTTCTAGAAAAAGAAAGCCTAGGAAATACATAATTAAAGGATATAAAATGATCTAAGTAATGGAAACAGCAAGCTGTGATATATACACTTAAATTACAAAATATAGGGAGTAAAAAACATGCAACTTGAAATCTGGAAAAGGACAAATTTTGATCAAATTATCTACTTTCAAGAGACACAGGACAATAAATGTTTAGATACCAGGGAAAAAAATTAACGCAAAGAAAAGTGCAAGAGATAACTATGAAAATTAATTTAAAAGAGAAAGATATAATAGATAACATGACTAAAGACAGTTCTTTGAAAAAATAAACCATACTTAATGAGACTGATTTTAAGAAGAGAGAGAAATTTATTTGGAAATATCCACATAAGAATGTTAGGGAAAAGAAAATAGAAAAAGATTAGGAAAAAAAAAAGATTAGGAAAAGGAATACATACTTACAGATCCAAAATAATTTAAAAAGACAATAAAAGAATATTATGAACAACCTTATAACAATAGATTTCAAGACTTAAATGGAAAGGGTAAATTCTTAGAAATATATAACTTCTCAAAACTGACCCAAAAAGAAATAGATATTGATGCAAAAAGAAATAGAAAACTAAAATAGTCCTATAACCATTCAATCAGTAGTTTAAAAAAAAGAAGCCCTCACAAAGGTAAATTTTCCTTCCTTCCTATCTACCTACCTACCTACCTATTTATAAGAAAGTTCTATTCATTATTCAAGGAACAGGCCACATAAGCTCTTCCAGAGAACAGCAAAGAGGGAATACTCCCTAGTTCATTTTATAAGGACAGTATAATCTTGATACTGAACTCTTGATGAGAACAGGAAAAAAAATTACAAGCCAATCTCACTCATAAACAGATGCTTAAATCCAAAAGGAACCAAATCAAGGAGAATGTTAAAGACAATACATCATGACCAAATTAGGTTTATTCCAGGTACACAAAGGATGGCTCATTGTGAGGAAAAGTCTAAAAATATGACTTGCCACCTTAACAAGTGAAAGAAAAAATTTATGATACTCTTATTAGATGCCGAAAGACCTTTTAATAAAATTCAACATCCTTTCATGATAAATTCAATAACATAAAAGTGAAAAGGAACTTCATTAATCTGATAAAATGGTATTTACTAAACATCATTCTTAACAGTGAATCATTTTAAGTTAGAAGCCTTTTTTAAGGGTCAGGCATGAATGAGGGTTCCCCACTATCTCAGCTTCTATTCAACACTGTCCTGAAGGCCCTAGCCGGTAACAGGAGCAAGGAAAATAAATAACAGGTAGAGAGATTGAAAGAAAGAACAAAACTAACTGTCTGCAGAGACTGAATCACAGTCCACATATTTCTTCTTTCTCATTCCCTATTTATCCTCTGCACACTGCAAGCTGGCTTCTTCCTGTGTCTTGCTTCTAAAACTTTACTCATCAAAGACTCCAATGATCACCTGCCTATCAAATCTAATGGACACATTTCAGTTGCCACCTCAGCCTCTTGGACAGCTTGTCTGCCTTGGCCTCCCCTGTAGCCTTCTCCTGACTTTCTGGCTGCTTTTTCTTAGTGTGTTCCACTGCCTCCCCTTCTTCCACTTGTCTCTGAATGTCAGTATTCAATCCTTTGATTTCAAACTTTTTCAATCTGTACTTCTCCTAGGTGGTTATATTTACTCCTTTAGCCCCAGTCACCATGATTATTCAGGTGACCTCCCAATACTAATGATTCCCAATTTTTTAATTGGAGTATTGTTGATATATAATCTTATATTGGTTTCAAATAATACAACACAATGGTTCAACAATTACCCACATTATTAAATACTCACCTCCTCCAGAGAGGTTGCTATGTGTCAACATAGTAAGATGGTACAGAATCACTGACTATATTCTTCATGCTGTACCACCATCCCAGTGACTAAATTATTTTATGACTGATAATTTTTGTACTCTATCCCCCATCACCCTCTCCACCCACACACCCCAACCCCTCCCCTACAGTAACCTCAAGTTAGTTCTCGGTGTCTATGAGATGATTCCCAAATTTTTATTGGACAAGTAAGGACGGTCTTCCTTCCACATTCTGATCTCCAAAAGTGAATTCATCCTCCCCTACTCCCTTTATTCCTTACTTCAGTCACTTTCTATCCAGTTACTTAGGCTATAAACCCGGGAGTCATCTATGAATATGAGGAATGAAGGAGAAAGTGGAGCCAATCTATTAACAGCTCCTGCTAGATTGTTTATTCTGAAGTCTCTCTCTGCTCCATATCTCCCTTTTCTTTATCACAGCCACAACTTGGTTCAAACTCTGATTCTCTGTCTCCTGAATTCCTCCACGTGGTCTTCCTCTCTAATCCTCATAAGGAGCAAAGCTGATTAAATCTCTCCCCTGATTAAAATCTATCAGTGATTCTAAATGCCTAAAATAAGATTCAAATTATTTAGGCATACTTTAGAAAGCCTTTCAAGAAGACCCTGATTCTATCTAGCCTTGACTGGTATGTATCGTTAAGGTACCTGACAAGGTAAACACTGTATAAATACTTATTTAATTAAAGAAAAATTTTTACATAAAGTAGTAGATAGTAAATCTGGGTGGACCATTACAACAATGTATGGGGGTTACATCTTTACCACTCTAGAGTTAAAATGAGAGGAAAATTATGTTTGCCTATATAACTCATTCAAAATTCATCAGATAGAGATGTCAGGTGCTACACTCTACTAGAGATACAAGACAAACACAACTGCATACAAGGTACAGTCTTGGTACCACTGTGAGATTTAAAAAAACCTGCCGGATAGATCCTGGGTCATATCAAGCATGACAAGACTAATACACACACACACACACACTCTCTCTCTATCTCTCTCACACTCTCTCTCTTCATGTTCCTAAGTAAAACCTTATGTGTTTTTGTTAAATTCACAGAAGTTATCAAAATGAAAAACAGCTTCATCTTACATAAACTTCATTATTTATGTTTAACATGTCCTAGCTGCTTTCAAAATTAATAGGCAGTATATTTCTGGATTACATATACAACAAGCTAAAAATTTAGGAATAATGTGGACCAAATAAATATTGTAAATTGCTGCTTTTTAAAGTAATTAAAGTTTTTTGTCTAACTACATAAAACTTACAGTATAGTGTTACATTTTATCTTCTCTGTATCATTCCAATTTTAGTATATGTGCTGCCAAAGTGACCACTGGTGTTACATGTTTTATCAATTATATGTCCAATACTTCAAATGTCCTTTAGCTGTATTTACATACTACCTTGAACATAATACCTGCATTTGCTTTTAATATGGTAAGTTTAATAAGCTTTTTAATTTTCCCTCATTCTGCAAGGTGCACAGATGAGGGCAGAAAGACTATGTGGGTCACATGCACCATCAGTGAAATTCCCTGAAATTAACCTTTAAAGAGCTTCTTAAGTGGGAAGACTAGAGTCCTGCAATTATTTTCACAGTGATACCAACTGCTTTAAGACCCCAGTCTAGTAATAACAGTACTGGGACAAAGGCTCTATGGTCTTCACGTTCAGATTAAATATCTGCTTAATCGGAACTGAGCTAATTTGCCCAAGCCATCATCTGCGGGGCTGAAATCAAACATTACTTGGACCAGAGATTAACTCTGCTGCGTATCAAACTGAAAAGAAAATTTACATTCAGATCCCCATATTGTAGCCTGCACACTACTCCACCAGCACGCATTTCAAGCATTTTTCCCATTTGAAAAAGATTTCTGCTAAGCAAAGCTATGTCTTAAAATGAAATGCCTTCTGTCTTTGAACCTAGTTAAAATTAAGAAACTTCTAATAGCTTTAATAACTCTCAAAGGCTGTATTTCCCAGGCATCTTCCCCTCCTTTCTACCCTCCCTCCAAATCCAGAAAAAAAACAGCAAACACAAAACACAAAACAACTAGCCACATGCTCTGAATGTTAGGGAACGTGATTCTCCACTGGGTTAGGCTACAAAGAAAGCCTGTGAATAATCAAAAATCCCTGATCAAAACAAAGTTAACGGCCACCTCCCCACTCCCCCACCCCAGTATAATTTCTCTTTCTCTAATCCTGTCATGCATTTCCCCTAGTTTTCCTGGAATTTTAGCGGCCTCTGAAAGCGGTTGGTAAGTTCATCTCAATGTCAGCCAGGACAGAGCCATGCAAAAAATCACTAACTTGGAAGGTTATTTAGGACAGTAATGTCTTTCACTGCCTTACTCCTCCCACTCCTGCCCCACTTGACCCACTACCAATATTTAGCTGAAAAAAAAAATCTGTCCACCGGCTTCCGCCCCCTACCTACCCTCCACCCCTGGCTCTTCTGTGGGAACCCGACGCAAACAGAGAGCCCGACGACGACCCCGCGGGCAAGGAGGGCAGGGGCCCCGGCCTTCCGCGCCCCTCCCCGCACGCCTGCACTCCGCCCTGCACACTGGCGCCCAACTATTCTTGGATCTACTCACGTCCCCGGATCCGGGCTGCGCGCCCTGCCCCCTTTCTTCCCCAGCGTCCTCGCCCTCCGAGGCTGCCGGGCAGAGCCCCGCGCGGTCGGCACACACACCCACCTGGGCCGGACCGGACCCGGCTGGGCGCTCCGCCCTGCGCTCCGCGGCCAGCTCAGCACAAATGCGCCCGGCCTGTTCCCCGCCGCCTCTCCGGCCCGGCTGGGAGGCGCGGCCCGGGGCGGCACCGCAAGGTCTCCCGAGTCACCTCCGCGCAGCCCGCGCGGCTCCTGCCAGGTCAGCCGAGGCGCGGCCCCGCGGCGCTCCCTCCCGCGCCGGCGCCCCTGGGCCGCCAGGCAGAGCGCGGCGGCGGCGAGTGGCCTGCGGCAGGCGGCCGCCCCCGCCGTCGTCCCGCCGCTCCGCCCCCGGCCCCTCCCGCGGCGCTGCTCCCCGGAGGTGCAGGTCTGGCCCTACCCCGGGCAGCGGGGCGCGCTCGGCCCCTCGGCCCCCGCGGGCTGCCGGCCAGGAATTAGGGAAGGAAGTCAGGACACTGCTGCTCCCCCCAGCGGGGCTCCCGCCAGGTCCTGGCGTGGGCCGTCGCTCCCGCCCTCTCCTGGGGGGGCGGCCCTGACAACTTTTAGTGGCCAGCCCGCCCCGGGGCGTGAGCAGAGGGGTCCTCGCTTGGTCAGAGCTCTCCCACCTCCAAGATAACTGACACGCAGGCTTACGTTTCTGATTCCAAAACAAAGACTAAGCAAGACTTCACGTATTTGTTTTGTGTTTATATACTTTCTGGGCCACCATTCGAGCATTGAGAAAAACAATAATATTTGTTTTTTATAATGTGAAACCTACCTATATGAAAAAGATGTTTTGTTATTCCATCTGGGCTTGGAGGGTAGACAAAGGCTCAAAGGCCAGAAAAACCCAGCACAGAAATAACTAGACTTCAGTGGGATGTGCAGGTTAATGACATTCCTGGTGAACTTACAGGCTGGGGAAGGGGGATGGCACAACTTTTTGTTCCAACAGCAGTTTTAAACCTTTCTAAAGTGGATAAATCTGCCCTCAAACATTAGGAACAGAGTAATACTGAACAAAATGGAATGTTTCTTTGACAAGGTCCTAGGGTACTTTAACTTCACTGTCCCAACACTGGTAGCTGTATTTGCACTACAGATGTAAAATGTGTAAAAGATGACATAACACCATCCTCAGAAAATTCAGAATTAATGTCAGTGAGGTTTCCTGGTGTCTTTGCAAAATCAGTTTGCTTTTTTCTTTTCTTCCATTCTTGATAACTAAATAGTACTGTATTTCAAAGTCACATTTGGCACTGTGAGGAACCCTGGCTACAGAATCTTTCTCCCCTAAGCCCTGAAAATTAGAGAATGAACCCAGTTTACAAAAGTAATACTAGGCACCAAAAACAAAACAATGAACAAAACAGCCTACTTTGCTTTAGAAGGCAACTGACAGAGCACCTAGAATATGCTAGGCACTGTACTGAGGAACTTCACATAAAATAACTTATTTTCAGATTTCAAAATGGAATTCATAAATATATATTAATTTGCTCAAGGTCCAGATAGTTTAGATTCTTATTATTCTGAGCCAAAAGCTTATATTCTTTCCTTTGCATAATCAATCATTCATTAACTCTCTACTATTTGCCAAGTACTATGTTAGACAAAGATGCCACAAAAATAAGATAACGCTTACTTAAGGAGCTCCAGTTCAGTAAATATATAATCAGACAGGCAAATATATAATGATACAATGTGATAAGTGCTACACTAGCAAGGAACTCATGGAATAGGAAAGACAGCTAAACCAGTTTTGAAGGGTATAACATGAATATGGTGGCAGTCATCCAACAGAAGAATCCGGAGAACTTTACTAGAGTGGCAGTAGGGAATTTGTGCACCGGATGGGAGGAGAGTGAGTGAAGGGGGATAGACAGCTGAGAAGCAGGAAGTAAAAATGACAGGACTTGATTGAAGGTGGGCATGAGGAAGAAGGATGAACCTAATAAGACAGTTCCCCTGTTTCTGGCTTGAGTGACTAAACAGGTCTAATTCTATCTTTGAGTTTTTAAACACACTGGTTTTCAAATGCCTCTGGTATAACCATATGTAAACGTTCAAAAGGGAAATGAATATACTGGTTCATACCTCAGAAGAGATGAAAGGTGGAGATATGAGTCATGGATTTCTGGCTGAAGGAGTGTGTAAGATCATCCAGGGAGCGTGCTGAGTGAGAAGGCCACCCACAGAAACCCAGGGCACACTAACACTCAAGTCACAGGCAGCAGAAAGGAGGCGACAGAAGAAACCTGAGGAGGAACTCCTAAAGGGAAGAAGCTGGAAGAGGCAGGCGCCGTGGACATCACAGAAAGGAATTCCAAGAAGTGAGCAGTGGTCAAAATGCCAAATCTTTCAAAGACGAGCAAGATAATGTAAAAGTGTCTCCTGCTTCAGCAGTAAAGGAGCTGTCGGCAAGAATTATTTCAGCGGGCTAGGTGAAACAGAGAGCATTGTATTTTAAAAAATGGAACTGGAAAAGAGTGTAAGGAGATGGAAGGCCATAGGGAGCGCAGAACTCAAAAGAAGAAAGGAGCTGTTTTGAAGCAGGAGGAAGGACACGGATGCTTCCAACAAGAGGAAAGGACTAATAACTCAGTGGGGGTGGGGGGGCAGGCAGCACACGACTGCCTGATGTTTAACGAATGATTTTGCTCAGAGTAAAGGGAGATATAGGCCTGAAAGATATAAACATTAGAAAATGAAAAACATGAGGAACACGGAATGACTAAAGAACTGCACAGCCCAAGAAGCTAAATGAACATTAGAGACCGTGACTTTATAGTTACAAGCACACATAAGGGCATGATTACTCCCCAAAGACATCAGCATCTGGTCCTGGGCAGCAGTACCTTTCACACGGTTCCAATTTAGATCCTGAATCTTTCCATTACACCACAAACTTAGCATCACTTAGCATCCAAATCATACACTTGGGTTATAGCTGTTTGGCAGTCATGAAATTTAACATGGAAATATTTTACGAGTGAGTTTACATTAACGTTAAATAGGCAAGTTCCTACCTTAGAAAAACTGGTTTAACTAATACCACAAGAAACTCAATAATACACAGAACAAAAAGGGCACCAATGATGGCTTTGTGACATTTTAACCACTTCTGATACCACCCCTCTGGCGAGGAAAACTACAGAAACACAAATTCATAAAACCGGTTTTTAGACTTTAAAATAGAACTCTCAAACAAGGTTGAAGAAAAATCACAGCATTCACATTCTGTTATGTTTCCCAGGTTATTTCACCCTAAAAACACCTAGTAAGTTTCTCTTTAGTACAACACAAACTTTACAGCTTATTGTACATATTGCAATTTTTCTCAACAAAAGTAGTGCTACTTATAAGTAAAATATCCTACATAATGACTCATTTATGCAGATATCATATAGAAATCTTAAGTATCTGAGTCATATCAGAGCATCCCCAAATAAGCAAAGGACACCCACAAACCAGAGAAATAGAGGGCCCCAAATCCAGGCACTAAGGCCTGTTGTCATTTTACCCTAAGTTGCTGATTCAGATTCTTCCTGTGGACATAATTTTACCAAGTTTGGCTATTTGGTTTTCTTTCTACTGAACAGATTTTAGAAAGAGTAAATCAGAAGGATTCGATATGACCGCTGCCAGAGAGAAGCACACAATCCATCTAAATCAAGACAGAATTTTTTTAAGTCCATAAGGAACAAAAGAGAATAAAAGCATTAGCAGGACTGGGCCATTTATTTGAAAAACCCACAGTGCCATAAACACTATCTCCCACAGGTATCCCATATTAAGGCAGACTAATTATGGACATACAAAAGGACAACCCTGAGGTATTCAGAAAGCAAAATTGAGTTGAAAAATTTTAGCTAACTAAATGCCTAACATTTAGAATAACTGTCATCAGAAAAGATTAGAATAAAAATTGGTTTTGCTGCCTTGTGGGCTGGGCTGTTACATCTGCTGGGTCCCTGTTTGGTGTCAGTTACCAAACAAGGTGTTTTGCCAACAATGTTCTCATGTACCCTTCAAAACATTCTTTTTTGGTTGATCACCACTTTAAACAGTAGATTATACTTAAAAACTGAGATAAAGAGACATTGAATAGCAGAACCAGAAATCAGACCCAGGTCTCCATGAGTTCAAAGCTTACGATTGCCCTTTTAGTAACATTTTCAGATAACAAATATAATTTATGATGCCAGATAAATAAGGCATTACAGTACATCATTATTCCACTCTGACCTCAATTAAGCTAGTAAATTCCTATGCTGTAATTCTTAGCCATTTGAAAGACTAACTTCAATGATACCATTTATCTTTCCAATATTACTGGGGCCTCTTGTTGTCTATAATCATATTTCTCAGAAGAAAACCCCCAGATTCTACTGAGGGCTCCACAGAACTGATATTACGTAGAATTACTGAACAGGAATCTTGAAGAAATTCTCAAAATTTGAAGCAATAAATTCCATTTACTAAATTAATACTATGTGCCTTGCAATGCTCTATGTACATATTATTCATCTATGTACATTTGATTCCCAGGCCCACCATCAAGGTGGTTTGATTTCATTTTATAGAAACTTGCCCAAGGTCCCACAGTTGTTTTGGGGGAAGACTGAGATTTAACAGAGGTCCAGTAGACTTTCAGACTGGTGCTCTTAACTACTTTCTATCTGGTCTCCCCTATTTGAAAGATAAAGATACCAAGATTTAGAGAACTCACGTAGCCCACTGTCACTTAAATAATAAGTAATAAGGATGAAAACAATGCAGTCATTCCACACATCATCAAATTTTCTTTAGACAACACTACCTCTTCCCCAAACAAGATGAATTCAATGTTAAAGACACAAAAGCTCCAAAATACCATCAGAGAAAAGGGGTCAAAAGTGTTCATTAGACAGCATTATACAATAACAACTGCTAGTTTTACTCACGACTTCCTATGTGTCAGGAGCCATACTGACCATTTTGCTACATTATCTTATTTAATCCTCCTGACCAATTCTAAAAGGCTGAAAGAGGTTAACTAGACTAAACTTTAGGATCACATACAGATTTTCACAGAGAAGTGAGTACTTAGGCTATATTTTTAAGCAAATAGTTTAAAAATTAGCATAGGTTGGCTTCTCCAGAAAGTAAATCACTCCTAATCTCATGTTCACCTTAAATCTATACATCTCTAAAACGAAAAGTTATCAATACATCCATCAGGTACCACGTAAGAGATGTGAATGAAATTTGATTTTGCAATATAAACACTACCTGAATCCCATAATATCATAATTCCTTCACTTCAAAGACGTTCTGCAATGCTGTCATCCTATTTAGATTTATTTAGATCACTAATTCATTCCTCATTTAAATAAGCTAAAATATGAAATCTGCAAACCACCAAAACCCAGAAATGCTGAAAAGTTTTCCAACAGTATTAGATGAATCAACCATTCAGAATGTTTAGTGAACAATATGTTTTCTGATAGCTAACAGAGTTCTGTTGAAAGACTCTGAGTTTATTTTAAATGAATTCAGACAATTTGCATATTTTTATTATTTTCCAAGTAAAATGATATATGAAATCTGTGGCATACACAACATGGTATTTGAATACATTTTATATGAACAAGGCTTTCATTCTAATCACAGAAAAATAAAATTTTAGAATTTTTACATGTAAGAGTAATAAGTGTTATACATATGCAAAACCATTTTTATCTATCCTACTTTACCAAAACCTAATCTCCAACCAAAAAGTACACATTAATTGCAAGGAGAATAAGAAATCTGGCATCTTAATCTAAAAAGTTGAAGATTAAACATGTATGTAGAAATTAACAAAATAAAAAAGCCTAATGCTATTTAGCTTTCACTAAAATAGTGAAAATGGGGAGAAAACCATAAAACAAGAAAAATCCTAGTTGAGGCAACCGAAACAAATTTACAACTTTTCAGAGCTCAGAGAAAGAATTACTAATGGACATGCATACCTCTCTTACTCATATCTGGAAAAACACATGGCAAATTTTGGAATGGGAGAAAGCAGCAAGAGCACAAAAAGCATTCAACCCCTTAAGCTCAGTTCACATAGGTGTGAGAGCCCTCTATTACCTAATAAGAGAACTGCATTTTTTATCATATAAAGGCCTTTAGTTTCTAGAATATTTTCACAACCCTCCTATTGAAAATGTCACAACAGCCTGAGTAGAACAACTTGAAAACATACTTGCTAAATACGGCCATATAAATAAATGAGACAATATGAACTGACGTTTTATTCAGAATTATCCTACTGAATCAAGAATAAGTAAGTTCTAAATTTCGGTGAAAAATGAAGCTTTCATTTCCTTTGTGAAAACTATTTTCTCCAACCTTTGGACAATGTGAAAGCAATAACTTACTGGATGATAAAGCATGTGACACCCAGGCAACTATTAAAAAATATAATTCCAAACTACCTATCCCTTCTTGTTTAGTGAAGAGATTAAGGCAATCACTCAAAGCTACACAAGTTTTTCTAGAAGCTTCAGAGACAACTTCAACTTTCTGAAGAGATGATGGAAGCATTTCTATAAATAAGAAAAAATATATACAATGAGTGGGGTTTTAAGTAATCTTTAAGTAAGACCACAAACATTTTTGTATCTACTGACTTCATGTTTCCTTCCAGCTGCCTTAAACAAAGCAAATAGTATGTTCCATGGGGATCATCAGGGGCCTACTACATGCAGGGCACATAAGTTGGTACAGAAGAAGAAAGGATAAAGCCTTATCCTAGAAAGGCCTATATCCGACAAGGAAAAGAGCTGGGACTAAAAAAAAAAGTTTATAGGAATAAATAATATAATGGTTAGGCAAAGGAGCTGATAAGGAGGACTGATAGCACTGGCTATAAAACATTAACATTTCCTTTCATGATATTCTATGCCAGATAAATAATTTTATTCAAAAGCGAAGTGCTAAAAAGAGACAAAAATAATTCTGCAGTTGACATGATGGCTAATATATCTGGAGGCAGCATTAACTCAACTTCCTCTAATCACTATTTGGATAAATGTTTAGCATAAATAGGTTTTTAAACTCTCAAAAATGTGTCCCTATGGAGGACCAGCAACTTTTTTTTTTTTTTTAGAGGGCGTCTCTCATATTTATTGATCAAATGGTTGTTAACAACAATAAAATTCTGTATAGGGGAATCAATGCTCAATGAACAATCATTAATCCATCTCAAGCCTAATTCTCATCAGTCTCCAATCTTCTGAAGCATAACGAACAAGTTCTTACATGGTGAATTAATTCTTACATAGTGAATAAGTTCTTACACGGTGAACAGTACAAGGGCAGTCATCACAGAAACTTTCAGTTTTGATCACGCATTATGAACTATAAACAATCAGAGGACCAGCAACTTTTAGTGTATGTTTAAAGTTGAGAACAAAGAATTGTAACATCAGTACCTCCCTAATCCCCTAGAGAAAATCTTAGTCCATTTATCCATTACCAAAACCCCCAAAACAGGAAGCAGAATGTTGGCAAGTGAAAGCTGCAAAACACACACACATCATTTACACAAAGCCTTCTATCCCATCCCCACATTAGTGCAAAAATGTATTTAAGTTGAAATAGTTTTGGACTTTAAATTACACATTATGATCCTTTATATCTGTTCCTTCCATCAAATAAAAATCATAACATTAAGAAAGCTTTTAATCTCTAAAAATAACTTAAAGACAAAAAGACAATTAAATTTGGAGCAACCTTTGTAATTCAAATAATCTTGATGTACTTCAAGCACCGAGCTTAAACATGGTAACTAAAGTTAATAAACAAAAGCAATTAAGTAAATCCAAATGTCAGCAGTTTGCAATTATTAGGCATAAGCAGTGGGTCCTATCACAAAACAAAAATTCAAATGGGAAACAGAAATTAAAACTATCAGGAACATACAACAAATTGTTTACAGTTATTACTTCTAGGCGATAAAATGGTGGTAATTGTATTTTTTTTAATTTTCCAAATTTTATAGGCATGCTACTTATTTAGCAAAGAGAAGTTCTTTTCTTGCAAAAGTTGTTTCTCACAACTCAGGCACAAGTGGGCAACAAAAGGAAAAGGTCAGAGTGAATGAGGTATGAACAACCTTTCATTCATGTCTGTATATGAAGATCAAATGAGAGGTTAGCATCTTTTTCATTTTATGGGATATAGTTTCCTAGTGTTAGCTATTCTTAGTATCATCCAAACAATTGAAAACTTCGATATTCTAAAATAAATTTGACATCACATACCTTATTTTTCAATTTGAATCTTTAATATACATTGTGAAGATTTCTTCTGTATTTCATTACTAAGTAGCAGAGAGAACCATATGCCAGATGCCACATGACTTAAATAGTACCTCAACAGATGTCTCACACAGAGCTGTGGACAGAGTACTGTGAGGGGATGTTAAGGAGAAACAGACACAGCCTCTGCCTTCAGTTTTCTGGGTAATCTAGTAATTTTCCACTTCCATGGCACAAATGACAAGAAGATGGAAGCATAGTCATTCATGGATATATTTCTCTTTATCAAAAACTATCATATGCTTAATCATCTCCAAGTCTATGTTTTAGATATTTCACACATTAGATACTTACTGATCAGTATAAAACAAACATTAAATGTCAAAATAAAGTTTCAGGAACACAAGTTTAAAAAGAAAACTGATTCTGCAAGCTTTCCAAAGATATTCTGCAAAAATATATATTGTTTTCGTAAGAATCCATATTGACAAAATGTCAAATCCTTTTGTCTAAAACAGAGTCAAAAGTTACCTAATTTCCCTGCCAACTTAATGTTCAAACAAGATTTTGAAATTCCTATTAACTTTAATGTACACTGACACTATGATCTGGACTGATGAGCTTTGGCATATTCTGTAGGGCAAAGGGGGCAGTTGGTTCACTCTGGCATGCTTCTTATTCAATGATGTTTGCATATTGTTATATAAAAGGAAAAAAAACTGCTAAACTTCTACAAGTTACCAACTGGAAGTCACTGCAAATATGTTTTAGCCAGTTAATATTTAGAGACTAAATTACTATAAATAAATGCAAAAAGACCAGTGTGTTATCATATTTGGCCTATAAGAACTGAACACTGTTAATTTTAATGGGAAAAGTTATTTTTTGTACTAAAAATAGTTTCAACTTAGGAAAGATGCTAGATCATATGTGAAAAGCTTAATTTTAGAGACATGTATAAAAAGCTTACAATCTGTCGTTTTCATAATCACACTGCATAATTTTTAACTGGTTAAGTTTTATAAAACTGTTGGGGAAATACTTGTGTCTTCTTATGTTAACTAAGTAAACAGATGGCCTCTATTGTTCTCTTAATGAAAAAAAATCTATAATCTTTAGCCTAACGCTTAAGACACTCTATAACCTGAATCAGTTTCAGTTTTCCTGGAAATACCTGTCTTCCTAGAAATACTCTACCTTACTGCCTCCAGACCTTTGTTCAAGATGTTCCCTCTTCTCTAAATATAGGAAATAATAATTAGTTATATTTGAAAATTTCCTCCCTTAACCAAAACATTTTTCCCCCCAAGGCCAAGTTCAAATGGCATCATCCACATGAAGCCCACAGGAGGGGAGAAGCTATCATTCAGTCTCACAAAGCAAAGAGGCAGGGTCCTGTGAAGGGCTAGACCCAGTGGAAGCAGAAATGGAAAAACTGCCCTTGGGCTCAGGAAAGCAGTGAAGGGCATTTTGTGCCTATTGCTCCAGGTGGGAATCATAGGGAATAGAAATACCTAACCTGTGGTACCCCTAAACAAGAAAATCCAATTTAAAAACTATTAGCCTGGAACCAAAAAAATGTTTACTGCCTCAACAGAAACAGACACAAAACCACTGCATAGAGACACTTCCATAATCCAGGAGGCAGAAAAACAAGCCCCACTGAAGGTGAACTCTCAACAAAAAGTTAGAATCCATTGGGAGGAGAAACAATCCATCCTAAGGGACATTTATCAGACAAAAGAATTAGCTCCACAATAATTTGTAAGAACATTCTGAAAAAGGTTTACCATTTATATGCTTAAAGTATATAAAATATGAAAGAACATGTCTTTATGGAAAAAACTAAGACCTTAAAAAACCATCACCTAGAATTTCTAGAATTGTTAAATACAGTCACAAGGATTAGAAAGTCAAAGGATTAAACAGAAAAAGAGATCCAATTGAGAAACCAACTGGAAAAGAGATCTGAGAAATTAGTCAATCTAGCATAGAAAAATAGAAGAATGAGAAACTAAGAAGAGGGACATAAATTAAGAAGGTTCAACACATATCTGAGGAGTTCTGGCATTAGAGAATAGAAAGAAGCAGCAAAATTTGAAGAGATAATGGCTAAGAATTTTCCTAGAGTGAAGAGATAATAAATGAATCTTTAAATTAAAAACACAGTCCCAGTGAGATGTTCATTCATTGAATCAGTATTTCAGTGAGATGCTGATGTTGTTTGAACAAAAATTGTTCAAATTGTTTGACAATTTGAAACCTAGAGACAGAATAAAACTGTAAAACACCAAAGACAAAGTGAAGGTCTCTGAAGAAACAAGGGGACATTTTTTAAAGACACTGAAGAAATCATTCCTAGACTATCAGAAGCCAGCAGAAGTTGGGATCCCTTCTTTAAAAAGCTAATGGATGGTAACTATGACCTAGTGAGAATGAAATACAGATTTAGATGAGACAGATTCTACCACTCATGTACTCTCAATAATGGTACTCAAATATTCACCTGGAAAAAAAAAGAATCCAGTGAGAAAGAAGATACGTTTTTTAAAAAGGAGCGTTAACTGTGGAATCCTTATTGATAAAAGGATGCAAAACATTCCACATGCCGATGGCTACTTCCCTGTATGGCTTCCCTCCATAAGGTCTCATTGACTTGTACATCCTTACGCTTACTACCGTGACACACAAATTTAGTACTTATTCGTCCCTGAGTTCAAGAGAAATAAGAAATAAATGTATAAGCTAGGTGAGTAGGTCATTCATTTTCACTCACTTAACAACACATACAGAGTGCCCATACATGCTATGCACGGGGTTAAGGTGAAGATAATCAGTGAATACTTCCTGCCCCCATGGAGTCTATATTCTAACAGGAGTGGTAGACAATCAAATATATATACATACCCAGTAAGCCTGGTAATTCAAAGAGAAAAATAAAGCAAGGTAGGGAGAGAGTAATTGTTAGGGGAATTGAAAATTTAGACAGGATGAGATATCAGTACGGGTGCTAGCAGGAAAGAGCTGGTGAACTCAAAGGGAACCTGAAAATAATTTTAGAAGGAGATTATGCACAAACAGGAGGAGGGTGTGAACTAACACACTGGCATGTGGGATAGTTATGACCCTGGAACAGAAGGGACAGTGCTGATGGCCAGAGTCAGGAGGTTATGTGTGAGTAAAGACCCGGGGAGCTAATGAAGTGAGTAT
Source organism: Manis javanica (assembly GCF_040802235.1). Classification (NCBI taxonomy): domain Eukaryota; kingdom Metazoa; phylum Chordata; class Mammalia; order Pholidota; family Manidae; genus Manis; species Manis javanica. Next base: position 90,157,409 of record NC_133164.1, read on the forward strand.
CCTGAAGTCTTCCAGCCAGAAGGACCCCACAGCCCAGGCCAGAGGCAGCAGTATGCCAGCTGCTTTGAGAGATAGCCAGAAGGCAGGTGAGGCTGGAGAGGAACAAGCAGGGGTAACTAGGAGATGAGGACAGAGGTGAAAGGGGATTGGAAGGGTTTGCGGGCCACTAGAAAGACTCGGTCTCTCATTCTGAGATGACCTGGAAGCTACTGGGTGTTTTTAGTAAAGGACATACACAGTGCTGTTTCAGGGGGATTCCTGGAGCAGAGACAACCAGGGCAAGGGTGGAATCATTTGGAGGGACAGTTGGGAGGGAGGCTGTTTTAAGTTCATGTGGGAGACGGTGGTGGTTTGGATCAGGGTAGCAACAGGGAAGGGAGTGAAAAGTGTGTTTACTCAAAGCCAGGATTTTGAGGAAAGAGTTTTAAGTGGATTAACAAAAATGCTTTTTCTTTAAGATTATTTATTTTAAATAGCTTTTACAAGTTTCTTCTAAATCAATCTCTTTACCCAGGGATTCACTATATACATAGAGTAACATGCTCTAGTATATGCATTAAAGCTGGCATGTAACTTGTATATTTTATTTGGAAATAATTTAGCAATATATATAAGCTTAAAATGTTAATCTGTTTCACCCACTATTCCGACTTCTAAGAATCTTATGGTAATAAAGTCATGTGATCAAATATAAATGCCAGTATAACATGACTTACCATAGCCAAAAACTGGCTACTGCCTCTGGGTAAATTTAGAGTTGTACGGAAAAACAGACTGACTGCATCAACTTCAAAATCTTCTATTTCAAGACTTCAAGATGTCTTCCTAAAGTTTTATTAGTTTGGGTGATTTTTTTTTGCAAGCAGGCTTTTGCTAAAGATAAAATAGAAATTTCAATATTGTATTTATTGAACCTTGAATGATGTATTCGACACACATACATAAATTTTGGCATTCACCAAACAGGATTTAGGTTTAAGGTCCATTGAAACTAAAGTATTTCAGTTGAGGACATTTTGGACTGAAAACACAGTTTGGGTCAAAAGCATTTATCTGTGACAGAATACAGTCGGGCTAACTTCAGAGGGTTTAATGACTTTGATTTAATGACAGTGCAAAAGGAATATTCACTCAGTACAAACCGCACTTTGAATTTTCAGTTTGGGTCTTTTCCTGGACCCCTGATATGCAGTGTGATCCTCGCTGGGGCTCTGGGCAGTGGCAGTCATCGCAGCTCCCCATCAGCCACGCAACCACCATGCTGAACAGCCAGCAGCTTAGGACCGTTCTGCACTCTGCATGTGACCATTCTGCTTTTCACTTTCAGTACAGTATTCAGTAAGTTATGTGAGTGTGTCAGCACTTTTTTGAAAAACAGGCTTTGTGCCAGATGATTTTGCCCAACTGTAGGCTAAGGGAAGTGTTCTACGTGTGTTCAAGGTGGACTAGGCTAAGCTAGGATGTTTGGTAGTTTCGGTGTATCAAATGCATTTTTAAATTTATGATATATTCAACTTACAATGGGTTTATCAGGGCATAACACCATCCTAAGATGAGGAAGATCTGTAATTGTAAATAAAGCTGAAAAAATCAGGTTGTGATGGGCAATGATGGTCCCGAGATGCCAGGGTAAAGACTGTGAATTTTACTGCATAATTACAAAGACCAATAAAAGTTATTTCAACAGAACATTTTTATGATCTAAAAAGTTCCTTCTAAAATTAATCTGGCGGCAATTATGCAGCCTTTCACAAATTTGAATTGGAAGAGTTCACAAATTTGAGTTGGAAGAGTTCCTGAAAGTCTTCTGATTCAATTCCCTTTAAGAATGGAATGCAAGGGTCCCAGAAGGCAGGGAGGTGAGAGGGGAGGCTGCTGCAGTAATCTGGATTTGAGGTGGTGCGGAGCTGAAGTATTATGGTGCAAGTTGGAATAAAAAGGAAAGGAGCTGAGTCTTAAAGTTCATAGTTTTGTACTAAAATGCAAGACAACTAATAATCAACCACAAGATACGGACTCTGTCCATAAACATTTTAATTTTACTACAGTTTGGAGCAGGAAGTGTACCTATCACTTTCTTTAATAAAACACATGGTGCAGGATGATTCTGTAGAATCCTCCTTTGGCATGAAGAGCAACTCACTTACCTTCATCCCTCCAATTCCATTCATTAAATCACCTTTATCCCAATTATTATTTATATAAAAATGCAGACTTATCTAAACCTATCTTTCAAAAAATAATGTTTATAATCATTTGTGTGTAAGTCCATTGAATTTTATTACAGATACATGACATAGGGTTGTCAGATCACAGCCAAACATCTCAAAGTTTCCCAGATGGCACTGTCCAAAATGAAATTTCTCTTTTGTGGTATTGAATATTATTCATATCTAAGAGCACAAATGATGTGTACCATCACTATGAGTGACATGTCATATAGATAATCCAAACCAACAGATTTGACTCCAGGTTTTGAAAAGCAACAATTTGGCTGTACTTCTGATATAATTTCTTCTTTGGCGCAACTTAAAGGAATTTACTACATCTTTTAAATGTTACTAATATTTCTTCTTACTTTTGATGGTTCAGCTCTGTGAATATGCTACTAACTACCAAATGGTGGACTTCAAATGGCTGCATTTTAGGCTCTGTGAATTATATCTAATGAAGCTGCTGTTTTAAAAGTCCTTTGAGGAGGGATTAAAGATGGCAGCATGAGAGGTGAGACAGAGACCTCCTCCTAAAACCACATATAATACGAAAATATAATTAATACAACTAATCCTGAAAGAGCAACTGAAAAGAAAGTTGTGCCAGATGACATACACCTGGCAGAAAGAAGAGACCTCACGGAACAGAGTAACATACCAAAGCCGTGACCTGGGGGGACTAAAGCCCTTCCCCCACCCCAGCTCACCAGTGGAAGGAAGGAAAACAGAGCAGGGAGGGAGTGGAGGCCTGGGACTGCTGAATACCTAGCCCTGGAGATCTGCTTTGGGGGGCATGAACCTATATTGCATGGTGCTCTGGTGATTAGAGGGGTTGGAAAGCTAAGACAGAAGGAATAACTGGAGAGACTGAGATTCCAGCTGCTTGTGGAAAACAGTGATCCATATCTGACTCATCTAGGTGGACACACTGAGACACTTCCTAAAAGCAAGAGGGCTGCCAAAGGGGCAAGGACTGCACAGAGCTTACTGCTCAGGAGAAAGGACAGGTAAACAAAATTGTCTGGGTGCACTCTGCCCAGCAGGAACTTAAATGATCTTCAGGTGCTCCATCCCCCTGGCTGGTTACACAGTTCTAAGGCCCCCCACCAGGATATGCAGCTTGCTGTGCCTTTCTCCCTGCCAGCCCACACCTGGCTCACACACTGGAAGTCCTTGCCCTGGCATCACGCCAGCTAGAGGGAAGCCCCACCTATATCAGCTACAAATGCAAAACATAGAAGCTTACACCTGTGTGCTCGGCCCACTGGTTCTGGGAGTGGACATGGGCATAGAAGCTGGGAAGCAGGAAACAACTCTTTCCTCCCCCCAGGCACCAGCACCATTCCCTGGGACCCCCAACATTGCTCCAGGGACTGAGCAGTTCCAGAGAGTAGAGCTTCTGGGCACTAGAGGATGCCATATACAAATATGAAACGTCAAAGGAACCTGGTTCAAAGCAAAATCTCAACAACACCAGAAAAAGGGTCAAGTGAGACTGAACTTCCTAAAAGAGTTTTAAAATAAAAATCATAAACATGCTACTGGAGGTACAGAAAAATATTCAAGAACTCAAGAATGAATTTAGGACAGAGATCCCATCATTGAGGAACACAATGGAGGGTATTAAAAGCATATTAGATATGGGGGAGGAGATGATAAATGAAATAGAAATTAGAGAAGAGGAATACAAAGAAGTTGAGGGACAGAGAGAAAAAAGAATCTCTAAGAATGAAAGAATATTGAGAGAATTGTGTGACCAATCCAAACAGAACAATATTCGCATTATAGGGGTACCAGAAGAAGAAGAGAAAGAGAAAGGGAGAGAAAGTGTCTTTGAGGAGGTAACTGCTGAGAACTTCCCCAATCTGGGGAAGGAGATAGTCTCTCAGACCATGGAGGTGCACAGATCTCACAATACATGGGACCCAAGGAAAACAACATCAGGCTATCATCAGACTTCTCAACAAAAACCTTACAGGCCAGAAGGGAGTGGCATGGTATGTTTAATACAATGAAGCAGAAGGGCCTCGAAGCAAGTATATTTTATCCAGGAAGATTATAATTTAAATTTAACAGAGGGATTAAATGATTTCCATATACACAGAAGTTGAGAGAATTTACCTCCCACAAACCATCTCTTCAGTGTATTTTGGAGGGACTGCTATAGATGGAAGTGTTCCTAAGGTTAAATAGCTGTAACCAGAGGAAATAAAAAGGAATAGACAAAGAGTACAGAATATGATACCTAATATATAAAGAATGGAGGAGGAAGAAAGGAGGGGGATTAAAAAAAAAGAACCTTTAGATTGTGTTTGTAATAGCATACTAAGTGAGTTAAGTTAGCCTCTTAGATAGTAAGGAAGTTATCCTTGAACCTTTGGTAACCACAAATTTAAAGCCTGCAATGGCAATAAGTGCATACCTCTCAATAATCACCCTAAATGTAAATGGTCTGAATGCACCAATCAAAGACACAGAGTCACTGAATAGCTAAAAGAGCAAGACCCATCTATATGCTGCCTACAAGAGACTCACTTCAAACTCAAAGACATATACAGAGTAAAAGTGAAGGGATGGAAAAAGATATTTCATGCAACTAATAGAAAAAATCAGGTGTTGCAGTATTTGTATCAGACAAAATAGACTTTAAAACAGAGAAAGTCAAAAGAGACAAAGAAGTACATTACATAATGATAAAGGGGTCAATCCAACAAGAGGATATAATCATTATAAATATCTATGCACCCAACACAGGATCACCTACGTATGTGAAACAAATACTAACAGAATTAAAAGGGGAAATAGAATGCAATGCATTCCTTCTAGAAGACTTCAACACTCCTCTCACTCCAAAGGACAGATCAACCAGACAGAAAATAAGTAAGGAGACAGAGGCATTGAACAACACATTAGAATAGATGGACCTAACAGACATTAACAGAACTCTCCACCCAAAAGCAGCAGGATAATTTCCCAGATTCAAAAAGACATATGCACCCCTATGTCTATTGCAGCACTAGTCCCAATAGCCAAGATATGGAAGCAACCTAAGTGTCCATCAGTAGATGAATGGATAAAGAAGATATGGTACATATACACAATGGAATACTATTCAGCCATAAGAAAGAAACAAATCCTACCATTTGCAACAGCATGAATGGAGCTAGAGGGTATTATGCTCTGTGAAATAAGCCAGGCAGAGAAAGACAAGTACTAAATTATTTCCCTCATTTGTGGAGTATAACAACGAAGCAAAACTGAAGAAACAGAACAGCAACAGACCCACAGACTCCAAGAAGGGTCTAACAGTTACCAAAGGGGAGGGGAGGGGGAGTGCGGATGGGGAGGAAAGAAGAAGGGTACTGAGGGGTACTATGATTGGCACACATGGTGTGGGGGGGATCGTGGGGAAGACAGTGTATCACAGAGAAGGCAAATAGTGACTCTGTGGCATCTTACTATACTGTTGGGCAGTGACTGTAATGGGGTGGGGTGGGGACATGATAATAAGGGTGAATGTAGTAACCACATTGTTTTTTCATGTGAAACCTTCATAAGAGTATATCAATAATACCTTAATAAAAAAAAAAGGCCTTAGAGGATGAGGAGCACTAAATAATACAATATTCCAGCCTGTGATTAATAATTAACATCACTTAACTGCCATCTTTCTCAAAGCTATCATTGCTAATAGAAATAAATGTTTGTGGAACTGAAGTAAAGGGATGCCCAAGGCACATCTGGATACATACATGCTATGTATGCTTAGTTTACTCTAATATTAACATTTCTTCATGTTCTCTGGGTACATATAAACTTCATAAATAAGAGGTAAATAAAAGAATCCACTGAGGGAAACTAGTTTACGATTAAAAATATTAGTTAATCATAAACCCATAAACAACTATATCAATTATATTTTAGAGGAGTTATTTATAAACACATCACAGCCAATGTCGAAAGCAACTATTAGGAGTGTAAAGGTGAAGGAGCATGACAATTTTTTAAATTCACAAAGTAACAATTTTGTGCCAATATTTAATTTTTGTGTTGGACTTTGTATTGGATGCTGTTTTGATCTTTGGAGTATTTATAGTCAACTTCTGATAATTTTGAGTTATTTCAAGAGTTACTGTTGAAAGGTAGATTAATCATTAGACAAGTTCATGTATAAATCCACAGAATCATAAAAGGCCAAGACCTGTAAATAACCAAACCCTTCATTTATAAGTGGGGGGACTAAGTTCAGAGAAGTTAAGTATACTGTTCACAGTAACAACTGGTAAGGGGAAGAGCAAAGGCTCCAGCCCAAAAGAGACTGACTCCAAAATCCAAGTCTTCTGGGATTCATAAGCAGAATTCTTATTACGTAGCCAAAATTGATTTATAGTCCCAAAGTGTTAACTTTGTTTTTTTCTTAAAACATTATTAATCTACAAACCAAGCCTCCTCCATGAGTAGAAATTTTAAATACCCCTTTTAAAACTTCAAAATACTTTCTATCAAACATAATTCTGAATTCAAAACCAAAAATTACCTAAAATGTATAATCCACCAAAACTACAAAGGGTCAATATCTATGATAATGGGGTGTGTTAAAAAGTGGGGTTTCTCTGGGGTTTTTTTGGTTTTATTTATTTATTTATTTTTAACCTTTAGTCATGTCACACTCCTTAATCATTTAGAGAAAGCTGGAAATTTCCCCATCTAGTTTCTGTTGGCATGTTTGTGATTTCTGGAAGAAAAAAAAAAGACAAAATTAAACTAATAAAGGATTTTTACATTACATATGCTTTAATGTTTCTTTTAAAACTTTTAGTTCAGGGCGGAGCCAGGATGGCGGCGTGAGTAGAGCAGCAGAAATCTCCTCCCAAAACCACATATATTTATGAAAATATAACAAAGACAACTCTTCCTAGAATAGAGACCGGAGGACACAGGACAACATCCAGACCACATCCACACGTGCGAGAACCCAGCACCTCCCGAAGGGGCAGCCCGAGCCAGGCCACGCTGACAGCAACAGCAGAGATAAACTCCATAGCAGCCAGGCAGGAAGCAGAAGCCCTGTCTGCACACAGCTACAGAGCACAAGCCACTAGAGGTCGCTATTCTCCCAGGAGGCCACAAACCAACAAAAAGGGAAGTTCTTCCAGCCGTCACTAGTCCCAGCTCTACAAACTATTCCTATCACCATGAAAAGACAAAATTACAGGCAAACCAAGATCACAGAGACACCAGAGAAGGAGACAGACCTAACCAGTCTTCCTGACAAAGAATTCAAAATAAAAATCATAAACATGATCACAGAGATGCAGAGAAATATGCAAGAGAAATGGGATGAAGTATGGAGGGAGATCACAGATGCCAGAAAGGAGATTACAGAAATGAAACAAACTCTGGAAGGATTTATAAGCAGAATGGATAAGATGCATGAGGCCATTGATGGAATTGAAACCAGAGAACAGGAACACATAGAAGCTGACATAGAGAGAGATAAAAGGATCTCCAGGAATGAAACAATATTAAGAGAACTGTGTGACCAATCCAAAAGGAACAATATCCATATTATAGGGGTACCAGAGGAAGAAGAGAGAGGAAAAGGGACGGAAAGTATCTTGGAAGAAATAATTGCTGAAAACTTCCCCAAACTAGGGGAGGAAATAATTGAACAGACCACAGAAATACACAGAACCCCCAACAGAAAGGATACAAGGAGGACAACACCAAGACACATAATAATTAAAATGGCAAGGATCAAGGACAAGGAAAGAGTTTTAAAGGTAGCTAGAGAGAAAAAGGTCACCTATAAAGGAAAACCCATCAGGCTAACATCAGACTTCTCGACAGAAACCCTACAGGCCAGAAGAGAATGGCATGATATATTTAATGCAATGAAACAGAAGGGCCTTGAACCAAGGATACTGTATCCAGCACGACTATCATTTAAATATGATGGCAGGATTAAACAACTCCCAGACAAGCAAACGCTGAGGGAATTTGCTTCCCACAAACCACCTCTACAGGGCATCCTACAGGGACTGCTCTAGATGGGAGCACCCCAAAAAAGAGCACAGAACAAAACACACAACATATGAAGAATGGAGGAGGAGGAATAAGAAGGGAAAGAAGAAAAGAATCTCCGGACGGTGTATATACAGCTCAATAAGCGAGCTAAGTTAGGCAGTAAGATACTAAAGAAGCTAACCTTGATCCTTTGGTAACCACGAATCTAAAGCCTGCAATGGCAATAAGCACATATCTCTCAATACTCACGCTAAATGTAAATGGACTTAATGCACCAATCAAAAGACACAGAGTAATAGAATGGATAAAAAAGCAAGACCCATCTATATGCTGCTTACAAGAAACTCACCTTAAACCCAAAGATAAGCATAGACTAAAAGTCAAGGGATGGAAAAACATACTTCAGGCAAACAACAGTGAGAAGAAAGCAGGGGTTGCAGTACTAATATCAGACAAAATAGACTTCAAAACAAAGAAAGTAACAAGAGATAAGGAAGGACACTACATAATGATAAAGGGCTCAGTCCAACAAGAGGATATAACCATTCTAAATATATATGCACCCAATACAGGAGCACCAGCATATGTGAAGCAAATACTAACAGAACTAAAGAGGGAAATAGATTGCAATGCATTCATTTTAGGAGACTTCAACACACCACTCACCCCAAAGGATAGATCCACCGGGCAGAAAATAAGTAAGGACACACAGGCACTGAACAACACACTAGAACAGATGGACCTAATAGACATCTATAGAACTCTACATCCAAAAGCAACAGGATATACATTCTTCTCAAGTGCACATGGAACATTCTCCAGAATAGACCACATACTAGCCCACAAACAGAGCCTCAGCAAAATCCAAAATATTGAAATTCTACCAACCAATTTTTCAGACCACGAAGGTATAAAACTAGAAATAAATTCTCCAAAGAAAACAAAAAGGCTCACAAACATATGGAGGCTTAACAACATGCTCCTAAATAATCAATGGATCAATGAACAAATCAAAATAGATATCAAGGAATATATAGAAACAAATGACAACAACAACACAAAGCCCCAACTTCTATGGGACGCAGCGAAAGCAGTCCTAAGAGGAAAGTATATAGCGATCCAGGCACACTTGAAGAAGGAAGAACAATCTCAAATGAATAGTCTAACATCACAATTATAGAAATTGGAAAAAGAAGAACAAATGAGGCCTAAAGTCAGCAGAAGGAGGGACATAATAAAGATTAGACAAGAAATAAACAAAATTGAGAAGAATAAAACAATAGCAAAAATCAATGAAACCAAGAGCTAGTTCTTTGAGAAAATAAACAAAATAGATAAGCCTCTAGCCCAACTTATTAAGAGAAAAAGAGAATCAACACAAATCAACGGAATCAGAAATGAGAATGGAAAAATCACGACAGACTCCACAGAAATACAAAGAATTATTAAAGACTACTATGAAAACCTATATGCCAACAAGCTGGAAAACTAGAAGAAATGGACAACTTCCTAGAAAAATACAACCTTCCAAGACTGACCAAGGAAGAAACACAAAAGTTAAACAAACCAATTACGAGCAAAGAAATTGAAATGGTAATCAAAAAACTACCCAAGAACAAAGCACCCGGGTGGATGGATTTACCTCAGAATTTTATCAGACATACAGAGAAGATATAATACCCATTCTCCTTAAAGTTCTCCAAAAAATAGAAGAGGAAGGAATACTCCCAAATGCATTCTATGAAGCCAACATCACCCTAATACCAAAACCAGGCAAAGACCCCACCAAAAAAGAAAATTACAGACCAATATCCCTGATCAATGTAGATGCAAAAATACTCAATAAAATATTAGCAAACAGAATTCGACAGCATATCAAAAGGATCATATACCATAGTCAAGTGGGATTCATCCCAGGGATGCAAGGATGGTACAACACTCGAAAATCCATCAACATCATCCACCACATCAACAAAAAGAAAGACAAAAACCACATGATCATCTCCATAGATGCTGAAAAAGCATTTGACAAAATTCAACATCCATTCATGATAAAAACTCTCAGCAAAATGGGAATAGAGGGCAAGTTCCTCAACATAATAAAGGCCATATATCATAAACCCACAGCCAACATTATACTGAACAGCGAGAAGCTGAAAGCTTTTTCTCTGAGATCAGAAACTAGACAGGGATGCCCACTCTCCCCACTGCTATTTAACATAGTACTGGAGGTCCTAGCCACAGCAATCATACAAAACAAAGAAATACAAGGAATCCAGATTGGTAAAGAAGAAGTTAAACTGTCACTATTTGCAGATGACATGATATTGTACATAAAAAAACCCCTAAAGACTCCACCCCAAAACTACTAGAACTGATATCTGAATACTGCATAGTTGCAGGATACAAAACTAACACACAGAAATCTGTGGCTTTCCTATACACTAACAATGAACCAATAGAAAGAGAAATAAGGAAAACAATTCCATTCACCATTGCATCAAAAAGAATAAAATACCTAGGAATTAATCTAACCAAATAAGTGAATGACCTATACTCTGAAAACTACAAGTCACTCTTAAGAGAAATTAAAGGGGACACTAAAAATGGAAACTCATTCCTTGCTCATGGCTAGGAAGAATCAGTATTGTCAAAATGGCCATCCTGCCCAAAGCAATATACAGATTTGATGCAATCCCTATCAAATTACCAGCAACATTCTTCAATGAATTGGAACAAATAATTCAAAAATTCATATGGAAACACCAAAGACCCCGAATAGCCAAAGCAATCCTGAGAAAGAAGAATAAAGTAGGGGGGATCTCACTCCCCAACTTCAAGCTCTACTACAAAGCCATAGTAATCAAGACAATTTGGTACTGGCACAAGAACAGAGCCACAGACCAGTGGAACAGATTAGAGACTCCAGACATTAACCCAAACATATATGGTCAATTAATATTTGATAAAGGAGCCATGGACATACAATGGCAAAATGACAGTCTCTTCAACAGATGGTGTTGGCAAAACTGGACAGCTCCATGTAGGAGAATGAAACTGGACCATTGTCTAACCCCATATACAAAAGTAAATTCAAAATGGATCAAAGACCTGGATGTAAGTCATGAAACCATTAAACTCTTGGAAAAAAACATAGGCAAAAACCTCTTAGACATAAACATGAGTGACCTCTTCTTGAACATATCTCCCCGGGTAAGGAAAACAACAGCAAAAATGAACAAGTGGGACTATATTAAGCTGAAAAGCTTCTGTACAGCAAAAGATAACATCAATAGAACAAAAAGAAACCCTACAGTATGTGAGAATATTTTCATAAATGACAGATCCGATAAAGGCTTGACGTCCAAAATATATAAAGAGCTCACACACCTCAACAAACAAAAATAAAATAATCCAATTAAAAACTGGGCAGAGGAACTGAACAGACAGTTCTCCAAAAAAGAAATACAGATGGCCAACAGACACATGAAAAGATGCTCCACATCACTAATTATCAGAGAAATGCAAATTAAAACTACAATGAGGTATCACCTCACACCAGTAAGGATGGCTGCCATCCAAAAGACAAACAACAACAAATGTTGGCGAGGCTGTGGAGAATGGGGAACCCTCCTACACTGCTGGTGGGAATGTAAATTAGTTCAACCATTGTGGAAAGCAATATGGAGGTTCATCAAAATGCTCAAAACAGACTTACCATTTGACTCAGGAATTCCACTCCTAGGAATTTACCCCAAGAATGCAGCAATCAAGTTTGAGAAAGACAGATGCACCCCTATGTTTATCACAGCACTATTTACAAAAGCAAGAATTGGAAGCAACCTAAATGTCCATCGGTAGATGAATGGATAAAGAAGATGTGGTACATATACACAATGGAATACTACTCAGCCATAAGAAGAGGGCAAATCCTACCATTTACAGCAACATGGATGGAGCTGGAGGGTATTATGCTCAGTGAAATAAGCCAAGCGGAGAAAGAGAAATACCAAATGATTTCACTCATCTGTGGAGTATAAGAACAAAGGAAAAACTGAAGGAACAAAACAGCAGTGGAATCACAGAACCCAAGAATGTACTAACAAGTACCAAAGGGAAAGGGACTGGGGAGGATGGGTGGTTAGGGAGGGATAAGGGGGCACGGGAAGAAGAAAGGGGGTATTAAGATTAGCATGCATGGGGGGGGGGGAGAAAGGGGAGCACTGCACATCACAGAGAAGACAAGTAGTGATTCTACAACATCTTGCTATGCTGATGGACAGTGACTGTAAAGGGGTTTATATGGGGGACCTGGTATAGGGGAGAGCCTAGTAAACATAATATTCTTCATGTAAGTGTAGATTAATGATAACAAAAAAAAAAAAGAAAGAAAGAAAGAGAAGGCAGATTACTCCCTGATAGGATAAAACTAACTGTAAATCAATGATTAATGCATGCTTTAAATATCCTTAATTTTGATCACTTAAAGGGTGTCAGATGATTGGCTATGGATGTACACTTTTCTGATAATATTACTTTCTCTTAAAAAAAAAAAAGCAGTTCCTGTGTGGTGACCTCCAATGAGTTCTACACAATGGTATAAAGGGTATATCAAAGTGTGGACAAAGGGTCTGTTTGTGTTTATACAGAGGAACAAAGCCTAATTTGGCTACCCAGAAAATGAACTAAGATATGATATGAAAAAGAACTTCCAACATCAGCACTCTCTGGAAGAGTCATACCAGAAGATGATCATCAAAAAAACCTCAACAAAGATCAAGGCGATGCTGCAGTTGTAGCTGCATTCATCCCACCGGTTCCTGCACTTGCCATTGGAATGAAGAAGGAGATATCTAAGCTGGCCTGTGCATACAGTAAAACAACAAATCTGACTGGATCTATACTGTTGGAACTCAACCAAGAATTAGGAGAAGTGCAAATTGTGGTGCTCCAAAATCTTACAGCTACAGACTACTGTTAAAAGAACATATGGGATGTGAACAGTTCCCAGGAATGGGTTGTTTTAATTTGTCTGATTTCTCTCAGACTGTTCAAGTACAGTTGGAGAATATCCACTATATCATAGACAAATTTTCACAAATGCCTAGGGTGCCTAACTGGTTTTCTTGGCTTCACTGGAGATGGCTGGTAATTATAGATCTGCATTGGTTATGTAACTGCATTCCTATTGTGTTAATGTGTGTGCGCAATTTAATTAGTAGTTTAAAAACCTATACATGCTTAAGTTACTCTACAAGAAGATATGTCAAAGAAATAATCAATCTTCCCATGTTTTCTTCCATCTGCTACCTCTATAGCTTTTCTTCTTCCTTCCTAATTACAATCCTTAAATAGAATTTGTGCCTCATATCGAATTCACCGAGTATCATAACTCCTCCAAGTGGTAAAGATACCTCAAGACAAATGCTGGGCATAGAAGCCACAGGGCATAAACCTGCAAAGAAGTAAAAAGCTCACCTTTTCAAACAATATGGCTTCTCTCTCACTTACCAATTTTACATTTCCCTGTATGGCCCCGGAAGATGACTGGTTAGCCAGAGATGGGTAAGATTCCTCAAGGGAGGAACAACCTAAGACAGGCACAGTTGCAGGAGGACCATCAGGTGAGAAATTGAGGATCAACAGAGGTGAGGCTTAGAACCTCAGCCCCCCTGTTTTGAGAGAAATCTTCTGCAGCCATGGATGTATTATTGCCCTTGTCTAGCTTGGATTAACACATAGTCTACAGGCACACACCTGATCATCTACATTTGCTCTCTTACAACACTAAACTATGTTTTCTACCTTTATCTTGCATCTACCTACCACTTCAGCATTTTATTTAAAATAATAATAATAATAAAGGGAGAAATGTGGGATTCACATATAAATTAAGTATAAAAATCAAATGAATATTCATATTTGACCCGATTGTGTATAGTTCATAATGCGTGATCAAAACCGAAAGTTTCTGTGATGACTGCCCTTACACTGTTCACCATGTAAGAACTTATTCACTATGTAAGAATTTGTTCAGCATGTAAGAACTTGTTCGTTATGCTTCAGAAGATTGGAGACTGATGAGAAAAAAAAAAAAACTTTTAGTTCATAGGTTGATACAATAATTGAGACATACTCCTAACAGAGAAAAAGAAGGTGAAAGAAAATTTCCCTAGAAATTGAACATTTAATCATATACGGATTAATAAAAATAAATATTTCTAAATTCTAAATACATTCAATATCTGTATGTAGATACCGTACAAGTATATCATTTCAAATAAATCATGATTTCTAATAAATCATGCTGCATTTTATTTCTGATTTATTAACACTTTTAGTAGACTTGATTAAATTCATCAAGGAATTAAAAATGCATTCCTTAAAAATATATTTTAAAAACTGTTAGTTAAAAAGAAATACAGATGGCACTAACATTTGGAAACCATAAGCTAATTTCATTCAGCAATCTGAGTGCACACAGCCCCTACATAATCCAACATTTTCTTAGTAAGTAGAAGCCTATAAAAACAAGGCAAAGTTAATTATAGAAAGCTTTCTCCCTTGCAATCTGAAATTCCTACTTTTAGATCCCTAAATGCAAAACATAAATTCAGTTTCATGATGTAATTTTCATCTTATCTTAGTATAGATTTGGAAGTGGAAAATGAAAAATCATATAAATCCATTTATTAACAATGAAAATTTGAAGTTTCTTTTATTTGTATTTTACCTTTACAGAGGTAGGAAGAATAAGCAAGAAAATTATCATTGCAAGTTGGTTGGTTATGACAATAAAAAACACTTACTCTGAGACCCTTGACCTCTTTAACATTAGGCACACATCGTCATCAGTAGAGTAATATATTTAACCTTATGAACCTTCCCTACTTTTTACTCCTAACCTCAACTGGCTCATCACTAAGCATTTTTGCTCCCCCCAGATCAGACCTATGTGCCAAGGTGACATAGGTAAGTACCCTTTCCTCCTTTTTCACCTTATAAATTTTTTAGTGTTTATGAAGCTCAGCTCAACCACAGTGGAATTATTCATGGTACCAGGCAATGTTACATTAGTGACAGGCAATGTTCTCTTTAAAATCTGTTCCTCTGTTCTGAGAGCTCTAAGAACATAAGAATATAATTCACGTTTATTTTTTTTGGAGAGGGGCGTACCTACACCATGCAATTTAAAACACCACAGAAAGGGAAATGGTATGCTGGATAATTTTTTCAGACATACCCTGTGAACAGAGGTTAAAGGCAGGGAAAACGTTGATCTGGAGGCACTAAAAACATGCACCACAACCCAATATACACTCATAATTTATTAATAGAAAAATCATCATTTCCCTCCATACATATTTAATACTCCTGTCCATGCACAAGTCAGTATTACTGTTTTCTCTTTCCGTCTCTATGGCGAAAGTTAGCTGGATGCATGAAAACAAGCTCTGGCTTCATTTCCATGCTGGGAATGTGTAAGAAACAACAGCTCTTGACGTGATACCTAAAGATGAGAATCACTCCCCACAGCACTGTCTCCAAACACGTGGATCACATCCCTCTTCCCTTAGCATGCCTATCTAACAGTTACTAAAAAAAGGTTTCCCTGATTGATGATTTTATTGTTTTAAATAGTATATAATAGGTCAACCGGAGATGATTTGATCTACATATACTGTTTTATACTTGGGTACAGTGTGTCTTCTGTTCAAAGCAGTTAGTGCCATTTAATTGGTACTAAAAAGAACAGAAAGAGGTTATTAATACAATAAAATACAACATGTTCTCCTATTTGCTGTAATTTCCCTTATATTATTAAAAACCTAAAAACCTATTTGTGAAGGTTAATGCCTGGGAATTCTCTGCAGAGCCCAGTATGGTGTCCATTCTTGACTTCTACGCCAATCACCTTAAGTCAGGGAGTCTTTTGATTTTATTTATACTACGTAAATGGGATCCCACTATGAGCAACGTTCTAATACCCAGTCTAACTGTGACAGTATTTTAAATACAAGTTATGTGGGCACGAACACAAGCACAGGACCACACCAACTGACAGAGGCCAGCAGGTCAGAGGCACCCAGGTGAGAGCTGCGCCACATTCACAACCCAGGGGATCCTGCCCTCCACCTGCCCACCCATGTTTCAGCTGCTGGCTTTGTTAGATTTAAGTTGATGTTAAACTACTTTGTGAACCCTGGCCTACAGGGCAGCTCAGACATGTGTATCAAGGCAGTGGATATGTTGTGGACAGGGTGGAAGAGAGGTCTTTATTTCCAGGCTATTTGTTACAAACAAGTCTCATTTGGTTAATGAAGAACAGAAGCACACTTTCTATTCAGCAATAAAAAGGAACAAACTACTGAAACCCAGCATAATGAGTGAAAGAAGGCAGGCACCAAGGGCAAATACCGTATGATCCCATTACATAGAATTCTAGACCAGGCGAAACTGACAGTGCCTGTAACACCAGAAAGCTGTGCCTGAGACGAAGGTGGAGGGGACTGTCTGGCAGGGGACCCAAGGGAATTACACAGGGTAGATATATTTACCAAAACACATCAAACTGAAGGTAGAAAATGCACTGATTTTCTTGCATAAAAACTGTACCTCAATAATCTACATTTAAACTTTCAAAACAGCAAAGTATAAAACACTAATAACTTTTCTCTTTGCAGAAAAGAGCCAGTATTGCAAGTGCTGTGACCCCAGTACTCATCTCCAGGTCTTCCTAACCCCCACCAAACCCACTTCAAGTATAACCTCTACTCCATCTTCCCTCAAGCTAAGTCAACCCATAGAACATTTATTTCTGGTATCTGGTGATTATTATGGCCCTACTCTGTAATATTCTTAATGTTTTATTTTGTAATATATATTTACACAAAGTTAAAAACAAAAAGTGAAAGGATATGAGGTAGGCATATGAGGGAGAACTGCCTATCAGTCCTAGAGTACCTTTCATCCCCACCCTCCCCAGCCTCAAAGCAATAACTGCTAATAATTTCTCATCTCCCCAGGGATGATCTAAGCCTACACAAATTTGTGTGTCCATCCCTGCTTTTTTTTCTCCCAAGTAGTAGCATATCAGACAGACCATTTTATACCTTTCTCTTTTCACTTAATTCTAAATCTTAAATATACCAATAAATATATCAATATTTATATATCTGCTTCATTCTTGTATGGATGTACCAATCTATTTATAGTCCTATGTTGATGCATATTCATCTGTCTGTACATTCATTTTAAATAGGAATTATTCTTAAGTTAGGGAAGTTTAATTTACTTTCTCATTTGGCTAAAATTTAGCATCTGCTCATTACTTCTTATAATACAAAGTTCAGATTGTATAGAATCAAGATATCTTCAACAAATAAAATCCCCACTTTGCTAGTATCACCCCAAATTTAGAAACCTATTCATTTTGCCCAATAGAACTTTCTATGATGATGGAAATATTCTCTACCTGCACTGTCCAAAGTGGTAGCCACATGTGACTACTGAGCACTTGCAATGTGGCGAGTTAAAATGAGGAACTGAATTTTTTATTTAATTCCAATTAGTTTGAATGTAAATAGCATATATGTCTAGTAGTTATCATACTGAATATAGTTCTAGTGGAGAAAAATAACAGAATGTAGAATTTCCAGAACTTAACATTCATAAGAGTAAGGATACAATCCAAAATTACTTGACATATGAGGAAGCAAGAAAATGAACACACTCTCAAAAGAAATTAATTAAAAGGCAAAAACTGTAAAGTAAATATACTATCTACAAAAGACAGAAAATAAAGATATACACAGGTTGAAAGAAAATGGACAGAAAAAGAGACACTATAGAAACAGCATATGAAGGCCTGAATGGTTATATTAGTATCAGGCAGATAGATTTCAGAACAAAATTTTTACAGGAGATAAAAAGGGCTACCACATAATGATACAAGGGTCATTTAATCAAGAAGATAGCAAACATAGGTATGTATGTGATCAACAACAGAGCACAAAAACAATGCCATAAGCACAGCTGAAGATTTTAATACCCCTCTCTCAGCAATTGATACAATTAGTCAAAAATCAGCAAAGACACAGAAGATCTGAACAAAGGTACCACCCACCATGACTGAGTATTTATGGAATACTACACCTAACAATAGCAAAATACACATTTTCAATGCATTTACTAGGATAATCCATACATAAAGCCATCAAGCAGGTCTCAATAAATCTGACATGATACAAATCCTCTAGGATTTATTCAATGATCAAAATGGAATTAAATTATAACTCAAAAACAAGGTAATCAGGAGAACCCCAACTATCTGGAATTTAAACAACATACTTATAAATATTCATTGATTAATAAAAGCAACTACAAAAGAATCAGAAAATATTCTGAACTGGATAATGAAAATACAATAAGCCAAAATTAGTAGGATAAAATTTAAATAGCTAAAAAGGAGGAAATACAACTTCATTTTGGGTAAAATGGCTCTGTTAGTAAAGACAACAGGTCTAAATCAATAAACTCAGTTTCAAATGTTAAATGATATGAGAGCAAATTAAACCTAAAACATGGAGAAATTTTTTAAAAAGAAAAAAAAACAATAGAAAACAAAAACAACAATAAATTTCAATAAAATTAAGAGCTGGTTCTTTGAAAAGATCGATAAAGTTGATAAACAGTTAGCCAGGCTGATTTAGGAAAGAGAAAAGACACAAATTACCAATATAAAAAATGAAAGAGGGTACACATTGCCTATCACACAAACATTAAAAACCTAAGAAGGAAATGTTATTAATGATGTTTGATAACCTAAAGAAATTTCTTGAAAAGTAAAAATTACGAACATCAACCAAAGAATAAATAGAAGATCTGAATAGTTGTATAGCAGTTGAAAAAATTAAATTTTTAATTACAATCCTTGACACATAAAACACCTTCTGGTTCATGTGACTTCTCAGTGAATTCTATCAAGCCTTATAAACCTAATCCTACACAAACTCTTCCAGAAAACTGAAAGGGAATATTTTCCAATTTACTATGTAAGACTGACTATGTTATATACTCTGATTCTAAAACTAGAGAAAAATATCACAAGAAAAATATAAACCAATAACCATCATGAACACAGAAGCAAATATCCTTAAACTATTAGCAAACAGTATATTTAAATGGTAACGTATCATGACTAGCTGGGATTTATCCCAGCAATATAAGATTGGTTTAACTCCCTAATATCTATCAATGTATTTAATCACATCAATAGAGCAAATAAGTAAAACCCTGAGATCATTTCAGTGATATGGAAAAAGCATTTAATGAAATTCAATGTATTTTCATAATGAGGGCTCTCAGTAAACTAGGAAATTTAAAGAATTTCTTGAACCAGATGAATGGCATCTATGAAAAATCTATAGCTAATAACTCAGTGATGAAAAGCTCAATGCAATGCTTTGTACCTAACATAACAAAATAAGGATGTCAACTCTCACCAATTATATTTAAAACTGTATTGGAGGTCAATTCTAGCACAATAAAGCAAGGATAAGAAAGGAAAGGCATAAGTATTGTAAAGAAATATAACAATCCTTATTTACAGAAAACATGACTGCATAGGTAGGAGACTCTGAGGAATTCATAAAAGAGCTACAAGAACGAATGACTTTAGCAAACTTGCAGGACTTTAGGTAAATACTGAAAAAAGATTTTTGTACTTGTATATAATATCAGCAAAACAGAGCATGAAAATTTGAAGTCTATCATGGTAGCTTCAAAAAATAAATGCTTAAGAATTTAGCAAAAAACTAAAAAAGGAAATGGAGGAAAATTTCAATGAAGGAGAGATACGCAATTCCATAGCTTGAAGGTCTCAATATTCCTAAAATAACAATCCTTGCCATAAACTTCCAAAGAGTCAATACAATCCCAATCAAAAGCAACAATTCCACAACACTGGAAGACCAAAGACATACAACTAATTGAAAAGCATTTATTCGAGAAAATCTGAATCTTATTAAGAACAGCAGGTGTTGGTGTAGTTTTAGCCTGGGTCCATTCCACTGCCCCCTAACTCTGTGGCACAATCATACTAAGATGGATCGTACCAAGCTTTGAATATTGGGGCTGACTTTAGTCAGAGCAGGGCCTTGAAAACTCCAAGTCTGGGGCATTGCCAGAAAAACACAGCAATCTCAGTGCGACAATCAGGAATGGCCGACACCACAGCACAAGAGATCTGAATATCTGAATATTGCTGGGAGCACGCAACAAACTGGAAAATGACCAGAAATGTTACAGCTCTTTAAAGATGTCCAGAAACTAAAACTTTTGTATTTAAAGAATTAAAAAATATAATGATGACAGTTCATCAAATAGAAAATGTTAACAAGAAGAGGCAAGTTATAAAAAAAAAAACAGATGGAAATTCTGGTGTTGAAAATTACAAAAACTGAAATGAAAAATCCATTAAGAGAAAGAGAGACACAACAGAAAATCTGAGATGGCAGAAGGAAGAAACCATTGTATGGAACTATCACATGTGTCAACAGACAAGGGAGTCCCAGAAGAAGAGAGGAAGAAAGGATGAAAAAATATTTGAAGAAATAATGGTTGAAACCACACTAGTTGGGATGAGGATCTAATAATGTATATAACTGCTGAATCACTATGTTGTATACTTAAAATCAATATAATATTGTCAATCAACTATACTTCATTAAAAAATATGAGAAAACAAAAGCACAAGTGAAAAAAGAAAAAATAAATTGAAATATTTCAAAATTACAAATGTCTATGCATTAAAGGGCATTATCAACAAAATGAAAGGGTGCCCTACAGAATGGGAGAATATATTTACAAACAGCATGCTGATAAGGGGTTAATATCCAAAATATACAAAGAACTCCTCCAACTCAACAACAACAAAAAACAACCCAGTTAAAAGATGGGCAAAGGACGTAGGCATTTCTTAATATATACAAATACTCAATAGGCACATGAAAAGATGCTCAACATCACTCATCATTAGGGAAATGGAAGTCAAACTACAATTAAATATTACTTCACACTCATTAGGATGGCCAATACAAAAAGAAAAGAAAAGAAAAGAACAGAGGTGTTGGTTGGGACAAGGAGAATTGAAATTGAAGCCCTTGTGCACTGTGGGTATGAATATAAACACTACAGCTGCTATGGAAGACAGTCTGGGAATTTCAGAAAAAACTGAAAATAGACTACCATATGATCCAGCGATTCCACTCCTATCTATATATCCAAAAGCACTGAAAACAGGATCTTGAAGAGGTATTTGCATGCACCTGTTCAGTGAACATTATTCACAATAACCAAGAGGTGGAAGCAATCTAAACATCTGTTGATGGATGAATGGAAAAAGAAAATGTGGTATATACACACAATTGAGTATTATTTAACTTTAGAAAAGAAATATTGTCACATGCATGAACCTTGAGGATATTATGCAAAGTGAAATATGCCAGTCATAAAAGGCAAATACTGCATGATTCTCCTTATAAGAGGTATCTAAAGTGGTTTAAGTCATAGAAACAGAAAGTAGAATGGTGGAGAAGGACAATGAAGTGGTTGCCTGTGTGATCAGGCTGGACTGCTGGAGACTGCGACCAAGTCTGTGACTCCCACCAGAAGACCCACTGGTCTTCTGAGAGTGTTCACACTGAGGAAGGTTGGCACTGTGCCCCCCAAAACAGATGGGTGGCCACAGCATGCTGACAGCCTTTAAGGACCTAAGTGGGAGACCAGAAAGTTTGTCTAGGCTCCAGTCTTAGACTAATCTCTAAAGAGGAAAAACTCACTTATTCTCCTGGTTGGTAAAAGTAAAACAGCCAGAAGTGAACACAGAGAACCTAAGAATCCTGATTTCAACATAGAGTTTAAATCTTAGCACCATTCAACTTCCATTATCCCACTATACCCATGTACGAATACATGCATATGCACATGCATATATACATGAGAACACATACATACAGACACATACAAAACACTAAGGGCTCTGTATAAATGCTTTTGGATAGCTCATCTCTCATCCCACAATATGTGGAGATTAACAAAAGTGGATTATATTTTTAAAACAGAGATTCCACAATTTGTGTTATCAAATAAAAACTTATTTTTTGTTCACAACTTGTTACTTGTTGTCAAATAAAAATCTATACAAGTGTTTTCTACCCCAAGATGTTACAGAACAGTGTATACAAATGGTTTGGGGCAATTACTTGCAGAACTGATCTCACAGTTTTAACAAAAGACGCGCATATATTCCTAAGGGGCATACTGCTTGAGTTAGATGTTTGCATCCCTGGTGATAAATATTATGAACTGCGTCAGGCCTTCAAAATAAATATTAAATTATCAAGGCAAAAGGAAAAGAGGTAAGTGAAAACTTCTCTTTCAAATTTAGATACTGTAATAAAGGTAAAGCCCCACGATACTTAGTGTTTCCTATACCATGAAAGGACTCCATGTTCTAACACTACCCAGAGTAATCTACAGCCAAAAAGTCTTGAACTCTAAAGGAAAAATGACAGACTTTCAAGGCTGACACATCTAGACTGAAATACTTGACTGATAAAAAGTCATAATTAAGTTGTGACAGTTCTGAATCTTTCATCTAGAAATACTAATGAACATTAAAAAATGATCTAACATGCACTTAAGTATTGTTAGGGGCAGTAATGAAAACACAGCGCTACAGGGTCACAGAAACAGAAGAAATGCCACACTGCTCAGATCAACAATGAACACCATTTATGGTCCTGACAATATTGTTTGGGGATATTTATAAGAAAGATATCAGTTGTGGGTTTCAAAGACAATTTCCTCAAAGCCCTGAATGAATTTCCAAAAAAAAAAGATTACCCTAAGTTTATTTTATACAAGCATATGTACATAAATATAGAGGGCATACTTGCAAATGCAAAAGAAATTATGTTCTCTAAAACAGGTAATTCTACAAAATAACTGAACTCCAAAGCGCACAGAAAGTTAGAAGAAGATTTTTTATGTGTGTTCTGTGACAATTCAAAAGTTAAATCCCTCCTAAGTCCTTCCTGGTTCAATATTCAAAACAAAAATACTGTAATTCTATGATTAAGTAAGAAAAAGTTTCTCCTACTGTTTTCTGTACAAACTTGGTCACCTAAGTGTTAAACCATCAACATAAAAGACAAGATTGTTACGAGTGAATGACTAATAAAGTCCAGCAGTACAAGAGTTGTTTACATTATAAGATCCAAGAATAATTAAATCACATATATTTCAGAAACTGAAAAAAAATTTTTTTAGTAAAAATAGAACACCTGAGAATAATTCTTTCTGGTGTTACAATTTAAAAAAACATCCCAGCCTACCTTCCAGAGAGGGCCTTATTGTTTCAATTGAAATCATTTTTTAATTAAAAATGCCATCTGTGTATTTCAAGAATTTAAAAATTTTCCTAAAACTTATTAATGCAAGCCATTACTACATACCTTATTACCAATAAGAATGTGTTTCATTTCAGCCCCATGGGCAAGGTCAAGGGGTTTCTGATCTGTGTAAAATACAAGGGAAAAAAGCCATCAAGAGTTTACCGGTATTGTGAAATTGATGCTGTGACTGCAGCACGTGATATTCTTTCATTATTCAGTCAACTACACCTTTTTCTTCTTCCAAATTACCTACCTGAAGTTGCCATCTCAATTTTTTTTCTACCCAAAATATGTTCAGTGGGATGGTTTCCCGTCTAAAGGAGCATCCTCGTTTTCGCCCTGTAGACTGGCAGAGCACAGTGGAGCGGCCAAAGCACAAAATTACCGTTTGTGCGTGGCTAGAGACGGTGGTGATGTTATAGCATCTTGGGCATTTCACATCCATTAAATAGGAACTGGGGCTCCGCTCTTCTTGTGTTTCCTCTTCTCTCCTTCTGGAGGGCACTGAAGGAGATCCTTTGCAAGAGGCATGTTCTCACTGGCAGGTCGTCACTGCCGGGAAGGTGCCGTCTCAGTTCCTTAAGGCTTCCTTTACGGAAGCTACCTTGTTTGAAGGTGGGGGAGTAGGGGGTTGCCACTTTTCTTGCCTGTTTTCACATGACCACAATTATATGTGGTTTTTCTTATTGGAATAAGTTGATTAAGTAGCTATTAAACCAGAAATCAAGTTAACCTCAGAACACTCTGTACACATTCTGTTATCATTCAAGTTTAAGTAAAAAGACTGTATTAGCTTCATGTTGCTGCTGTAAAATTACCATAGACTTAGTGGCTTGGAACAATACAAATTATTTCTCTTATAATTCAGGATGTCAGACATCTAAAATAAGTTTCACTGGGCTAAAAATTCAAGGTGTTTTCAGGACTGCATTCATTCTGAAGGCTTTGGAGGAACCCATTTCCTTGACTCACCCACCTTGTAGATGACACCTACGTCCCCTCATTCACCATCCTGCCCTCCACTTAAAGACATATCGTCCAAACCTCTGCTGACAGCCTTACATTTTCTGCTTTTGATATTCTGATCCTCCCACCTCCTCCCTACACAGACCTTTGTTTGTTATTATGTTGGACCCACCTGGATAGTTCAGGATTCTTCCCCTATCTCAAGGTAACTCTAACCACTTCTTTAGGGGGTCATTTGTCATTCAGCCTACCACTGCCACTCTTAAGCTACCTCACCCGAGAACAAGTAGCAGAGATAGCTCACATAAGCTAAAGGTGTGGTGGCCCACAACTGAAGACAAAAAAAAAAAAAGTGGTAATGTAGAAAGAATCAAGGTATTATGGTTCTCTTTCTCACCTTATGTATGCAAACACCATTTTGCTAAACAAAACAAACAGAATGTTTGTCAGTTATTGAGTTCTGACGTAAACAAGATGCTACATGAAGGGTGCAAGCTAAAAAATAATCGTGATTTCAAATACCTTCTAATTACTACAGAAACAAAGGGTATATATAAAAATTTTAAACAAAAAGTGGCCCTTTCAAAATAACACATCAGATTGGAACGTTGAACACTGTTTATGCAGTTGGGTGATATATTCTATCAAATAACTTTTTTATAAATACCAAATGCCTGATATAAGTTGGGCTATTTTGTGTCAGTATCTCCTAGGGAGAGTCTGTTATATGCAAATTAACATTTCAGGCACTGAGGATTCAGCAGTGAACATGACAGAAAAAACTGGGGTGAGGCAGGGCAGGCACAGAAAAAGGGACAGACAGACATTAATTAATAAAAATTATATAACAGATAATAAACCGTGCTATGCTGTTATTTTTTTAGTGAGTGACCTGACAGAGAAAGGACTGGGATACCACCTGAGACTGGAGATTGGGGGTTTGATCAGAGACTGCCTTTCTGAGAGGGCATTTAAACTGAGAGGAAGCCTTGTGAAAATAGAAGGGATGGGCATTCCATCAGAGGGAACAGCTAATGCAAAGGCTCTGAGGTGAAACAACTTTATGGGCAAAAGATAAAAATCACAGAAGTAGAAAGAGGCCATGTCATGTAAGGCCATTATAGCCCAGACCTTTGGGAACTAGCGTGAGGATTTTGGGTTTTATGATGGAAACCCATCAAGGGTTTTAAGTAGAATAGTAACATGATCTAACTTATGTTTAAAACTCTGTTAAAGTATTTAAGAAAATTTGTAAGGATAACTGGGGTAATGTGAACTTGGACTATTTGATAATTTTGAGAAATTATTAATAGGATAATGCTATTGTGGCTGTTTTTTAATAGCTCTATTGAGATATAAGTTGCATACCATACAATTCACTCATTTAAAGTGTACAGTTCAATGTTTTTAGTATATGTACAGAGTTGTACAACTAACAGGTGGCTATAAGTTGCACTTTTCTAAAAAAAAAAAAGCCCTGTCTTCCAACATCCAAAAGACAAGTAACAACAAATGCTGGCAAGGATGCAAAGAAAGGAGAACCCTCCTACACTGTTGACAGGAATGTAAATTAGTTCAACCATTGTGGAAAGCAATATGGAGGTTCCTGAAAACACTAAAAATAGAAATACCATTTGATTCAGTAACTCCACTCTTAGAAATTTACCCAAAGAAAACAAGATCCCAGATCCAAAAAGACATATGCACCTCTATGTTTATTGCAGCACTATTTACAATAGTCAAGATATGGAAGCAACCTAAGTGTCCATCAGTAGATGAATGGATAAAGGAGATGTGGTACATAGACACAGTGTTGTATTATTCAGCCATAAGAAGAAAACAAATCCTACCATTTACAAAAACATGGATGGAGCTAGAGGGTATTTTATGCTCAGTGAAATAAGCCAGGCAGAGAAAGACAAGTACAAAACAATTTCTCTCATTTGTGGAGTATAAGAACAAAGCAAAACTGAAGGAACAAAACAACAGCAGACTCACAGAATGCAAGAATGGACTAGCAGTTACCAAAAAACGGGGGTAGGGAAGGTGGGTGGAGAGGGAGGAAGGGATTAAGGAACATTATGATCAGCACACATAATGTAGAGGAGTCACGGGGAAGGCAGTATAGCACAGAGAAGACAAGTAGTGACTCTATAGCATCTCAATGCACTGATGGACAGTGACTGCAATGGGGTGGAGGGGGGACTTGATAATACGGGTGAATGTAGTAACTGCAATGTTGCTCATGTGACACCTCCATAGGATTGTTTATCAATGACACCTTAATTTAAAAAAAGACCTGTAATTTATAAATACACTGAAATATTTATAGACAAAATAACATGGCATCTGGAGAGTGGGAATTATTGGTAATTCCTGAAGGAAGGTGATGAGTACATCAACAAATTATACTATATTTTTTAGGCTTTGGGAATGTCCATAAATTTTTTTTTAATCATGGCTGCTATGTAGAAAATGCTTTGTAAACGTGGGGAAGAAGAAAGTTGGAATACTAGTTACAAAGCGTTAGAAAGATACTGGTGGTTTGCACTAGAGAGTTAGTAGTAATATGGAGACAGTAGTAAATTAGTAGTAAACATGGGTTTGAGATGTTTAGAGGAAGAGTTCTAGGACTGCTCATGGGTAAAAGTTTGACTGTATATTACTTCTTTAGTGGAGAAAATACTTTAAATGTTAACTGAGAAATTAATAATCACTTTAGGTTTCTTAGCTACCACAGAGGAAGATGTTTTATGAAAAGGTCTGACAACTCTGTTATTTTTATTCTATGTACAGGGCACTTGTGAGAAATTATTCCTTTAGGCAGGGGAGGAAAAACAATGTGCTTTGTTTCACAAAATTCTGCCCTAATACCAAAAAATAAATTCTGAAGTCCTGCCAATAGCTGAAATACCAGCATAGGGCCTTCATTTCTAGATTCAATGCCCGAAGTGGTTGGTACACAGTAAGAATTCAATAAAATGCTTTTTGAACTGAATGAAATAGCCTCCCTATCTGGATGGGTACCATAACCAGTAATTTCAAAATTGCACTCATCTCCTATCAACCAACAAAATAAAAAACAGAAATGACCCAATATTTGAATTTTTGCATAATACAGATTTGTCTCTTAATGAGGAAACTAAAATCATCAACACTCCTCAAATAAATTTACACAGAATGTAATTTCAATTAGATGCCAACAATATTTTCACTAAGAACATTTTAAAAAGCAATTTTAGGGGCGGAGCCAAGATGGCGGCGTGAGTAGAGCAGTGGAAATCTCCTCCCCAAAACACATAGAGCTATGAAAATATAACAAAGAAAAATCTTCCTAAAATAGAGACCACAGGACACAGGACAACATCCAGACCACATCCACATCTGCAAGAACCCAGTGCCTTGTGAAGGGGGTAAGATACAAGCCCTGACCCTGCGGGACCCGAGCGCCCCGCCCCCTGGCTCCCGGCGGGTGGAAAGAAACCGGAGCGGTTTTTTCTTTTTTTGGCGAGTGCTTTTTGGAAGCCTTAAAGGGACAGGGACCCCATTCCTAGGGAGGCAGGGTGGCGGGACCGGTGAGCAGGTGCCTGGGACCGGCACTTGAGGACGGAGGAAATTGCGCGTTTTTCCCCTTTTTTTTTCTCTTTTTGGCGAGTGCTTTTTGGAAGCCTTAAAGGGACAGGGACCCCAGTGCTAGGGAGGCAGGGTGGCGGGACTGGTGAGCGGGTGCCTGGGACAGGCACCCGAGGACAAAGAATATCCTGCGTTTTTCCCTGCGGGACCTGTGGGCGGGTGCCTGAGACCCGCACCTGAGTACGGACGAAATCGCACGTTTTTCCCCTTTTTTTTCTCTTTTTGGCGAGTGCTTTTTGGAAGCCTTAAAGAGACAGGGACCCTGGTGCTAGGGAGGAAGGGGGGCGGGACTGGTGAGCTGGTGCCTGGGACCGGCGCCTGAGGACAAAGAATATCGCGTGTTTTTCCCTGCGGGACCAGTGGGTGGGTGCTTTTTGGAAGCCTTGAAGGGACAGGGACCCTGGTGCTAGGGAGGCAGGGCAGCAGGACCAGTGAGCGGGTGCCTCGGACCGGGGCCTAAGGACAAAAAAAAAATCAAGTGCTTTTTCCTTATTTTTTTAAAATTTTTTTTCTGTTCCCTCTCTCATTGTTGCTGTTGTTGTTTTGGTTTGGAGAGTGCTTTTTGGAAGTCTTAAAGGGGCAGGAGAGGTCACTTAGACCAGAGGCAGGGAATCTGGGGATCTCTGGGCACTCTAACCCCCAGGGCAGCAGGGAGCACAGAGGCCACTTACGGAGATAAACAGCCTCCCAGCCGCTTCCCCTCCAACGGGGCTCCACCATTTTGGAGGAGCAGCCCCAGCCAGGCCATGCACAAAGCAACAGCGGAGATAAACCCCATAGCAACTGGGCAGGAAGCAGAAGCCCTGTCTGCACACAGCTGCCCAGCACAAGCCACTAGAGGTCGCAATTCTCCCAGGTGAGGAAGGCCACAAACCAACAAGAAGGGAAGCTCTTCCAGCGGTCACTTGTACCAGCTCTGAACACTATCTCTATCACAATGAAAAGACAAAACTACAGGCAGACAAAGATCACAGAGACAACACCTGAGAAGGAGACAGACCTAACCAGTCCTCCTGAAAAAGAATTCAAAATAAAAATCATGAACATGCTGACAGAGATGCAGAGAAAAATGCAAGAGCAATGGGATGAGATGCAGAGAAAAATGCAAGAGCAGTGGGATGAAGTCCGGAGGGAGATCACAGATGTCAGGAAGGAGATCACAGAAGTGAAACAATCCCTGGAAGGATTCATAAGCAGAATGGATAAGATGCAAGAGGCCATTGAAGGAATAGAAGCCAGAGAACAGGAACATATAGAAGCTGACATAGAGAGAGATAAAAGGATCTCCAGGAATGAAACAACACTAAGAGAAATCTGTGACCAATACAAAAGGAATAATATTCATATTATAGGGATACCAGAAGAGGAAGAAAGAGGAAAAGGGATAGAAAGTCTCTTTGAAGAAATAATTGCTGAAAACTTCCCCAAACTGGGGGAGGAAATAATCGTACAGACGATGGAATTACACAGAACCCCCAACAGAAAGGATCCAAGGAGAACAACAGCAAGACACATAGTAATTAAAATGGCAAGGATCAAGGACAAGGAAAGAGTTTTAAAGGCATCTAGAGAGAAAAAGGTCACCTATAAAGGAAAACCCATCAGGCTAACATCCGACTTCTCGACAGAAACCCTACAGGCCAGAAGAGAATGGCATGATATACTTAATGCAATGAAACAGAAGGGCCTTGAACCAAGGATACTGTATCCAGCATGACTATCATTAAAATATGATGGCGGGATTAAACAATTCCCAGACAAGCAAAAGCTGAGGGAATTTGCTTCCCACAAACCACCTCTACAGGGCATCCTACAGGGACTGCTCTAAATGGGAGCACCCCTAAAAAGAGCACAGAACAAAACACACAACATATGAAGAATGGAGGAGGAGGAATAAGAAGGGAAAGAAGAAAAGAATCTCCGGACGGTGTATATAACAGCTCAATAAGCGAGCTAAGTTAGGCAGTAAGATACTAAAGAAGCTAACCTTGAACGTTTGGTAACCACGAATCTAAAGCCTGCAATGGCAATAAGCACATATCTCTCAATAGTCACCCTAAATGTAAATGGACTTAATGCACCAATCAAAAGACACAGAGTAATAGAATGGATAAAAAAGCAAGACCCATCTATATACTGCTTACAAGAAACTCACCTTAAACCCAAAGATAAGCATAGACTAAAAGTCAAGGGATGGAAAAACATACTTCAGGCAAACAACAGTGAGAAGAAAGCAGGGGTTGCAGTACTAATATCAGACAAAATAGATTTCAAAACAAAGAAAGTAACAAGAGATAAAGAAGAACACTCCATAATGATAAAGGGCTCAGTCCAACAAGAGGATATAACCATTCTAAATATATATGCACCCAATACAGGAACACCAGCATATGTGAAGCAAATACTAACAGAACTAAAGAGGGAAATAGACTACAATGCATTCATTTTAGG
Source organism: Manis javanica (assembly GCF_040802235.1). Taxonomy (NCBI): domain Eukaryota; kingdom Metazoa; phylum Chordata; class Mammalia; order Pholidota; family Manidae; genus Manis; species Manis javanica. The sequence continues at coordinate 90,188,157 of NC_133164.1, forward strand.
AGACTTCAACACACCACTCACCCCGAAGGATAGATCCACCAGGCAGAAAATAAGTAAGGACATGGAAGCACTGAACAACACACTAGAACAGATGGACCTAATAGACATCTATATAACTCTACATCCAAAAGCAACAGGATATACATTCTTCTCAAGTGCACATGGAACATTCTCCAGAATAGACCACATAATAGCTCACAAAAGGAGCCTCAGTAAACTCCAAAATATTGAAATTCTACCAACCAATTTTTCAGACCACAAAGGTATAAAAGTAGAAATAAATTCTACAAAGAAAACAAAAAGGCTCACAAACACATGGAGGCTTAACAACATGCTACTAAATAATCAATGGACCAATGAACAAATCAAAATAGAGATCAAGGAATATATAGAAACAAATGACAACAACAACACTAAGCCCCAACTTCTGTGGGATGCAGCGAAAGCAGTATAGTATATACTATACTATACTGAGGAAAGTATATAGCAATCCAGGCACACTTGAAGAAGGAAGAACAATCCCAAATGAATAGTCTAACATCACAATTATCTAAACTGGAAAAAGAAGAACAAATGAGGCCTAAAGTCAGCAGAAGGAGGGACATAATAAAGATCAGAGAAGAAATAAACAAAATTGAGAAGAATAAAACAGTAGCAAAAATCAACAAAACCAAGAGCTGGTTCTTTGAGAAAATAAACAAAATAGATAAGCCTCTAGCCCAACTTATTAAGAGAAACAGAGAATCAACACAAATCAACATAATCAGAAATGAGAATGGAAAAATCACGACAGACTCCACAGAAATACAAAGAATTATTAAAGACTACTATGAAAACCTATATGCCAACAAGCTGGAAAACCTAGAAGAAATGGACAACTTCCTAGAAAAATACAACCTCCCAAGACTGACCAAGGAAGAAACACAAAAGTTAAACAAACCAATTACGAGCAAAGAAATTGAAACGGTAATCAAAAAGCTACCCAAGAACAAAACCCCGGGACCGGACGGATTTACCTCGGGATTTTATCAGACACACAGAGAAGACATAATACCCATTCTCCTTAAAGTGTTCCACAAAATAGAAGAAGAGGTAATACTCCCAAACTCATTCTATGAAGCCAACATAACCCTAATACCAAAACCAGGCAAAGACCCCACCAAAAAAGAAAATTACAGACCAATATCCCTGATGAATGTAGATGCAAAAATACTCAATAAAATATTAGCAAACAGAATTCAACAGTATATCAAAAGGATCATACACCATGACCAAGTGGGATTCATCCCAGGGATGCAAGGATGGTACAACAATCGAAAATCCATCAACATCATCCACCACATCAACAAAAAGAAAGACAAAAACCGCATGATCATCTCCATAGATGCTGAAAAAGCATTTGAAAAAATTCAACATCCATTCATGATAAAAACTCAGCAAAATGGGAATAGAGGGCAAGTACCTCAACATAATAAAGGCCATATATGATAAACCCACAGCCAGCATTATACTGAACAGCGAGAAGCTGAAAGCATTTCCTCTGAGATCGGGAACCAGACAGGGATGCCCACTCTCCCCACTGTTATTTAACATAGTACTGGAGGTCCTAGCCACGGCAATCAGATGAAACAAAGAAATACAAGGAATCCAGATTGGTAAAGAAGTTAAACTGTCACTATTTGCAGGTGATATGATACTGTACATAAAAAACCCTAAAGACTCCACTCCAAAACTACTAGAACTGATATCAGAATACAGCAAAGTTGCAGGGTACAAAATTAACACACAGAAATTTGTAGCTTTCCTATACACTAACAATGAATCAATAGAAAGAGAAATCAGGAAAACAATTCCATTCACCATTGCATCAAAAAGAATAAAATACCTAGGAATAAACCTAACCAAAGAAGTGAATGACTTATACTCTGAAAACTACAAGTCACTCTTAAGAGAAATTAAAGGGGACACTAATAAATGGAAAGAATTAATATCATCAAAATGGCCATCCTGCCCAAAGCAATATACAGATTTGATGCAATCCCTCTCAAATTACCAGCAACATTCTTCAATGAATTAGAACAAATAATTCAAAAATTCATATGGAAACACCAAAGACCCCGAATAGCCAAAGCAATCCTGAAAAAGAAGAATAAAGTAGGGGGGATCTCACTCCCCAACTTCAAGCTCTACTACAAAGCCATAGTAATCAAGACAATTTGGTACTGGCACAAGAACAGAGCCACAGACCAGTGGAACAGATTAGAGACTCCAGACATTAACCCAAACATATATGGTCAATTAATATTTGATAAAGGAGCCATGGACATACAATGGCAAAATGACAGTCTCTTCAACAGATGGTGCTGGCAAAACTGGACACCTACATGTAGGAGAATGAAACTCGACCATTGTCTAACCCCATATACAAAGGTAAACTCAAAATGGATCAAAGACCTGAATGTAAGTCATGAAACCATTAAACTCTTGGAAAAAAACATAGGCAAAAACCTCTTAGACATAAACATGAGTGACCTCTTCTTGAACATATCTCCCCGGGCAAGGAAAACAACAGCAAAAATGAGCAAGTGGGACTACATTAAGCTGAAAAGCTTCTGTACAGCGAAAGACACCATCAATAGAACAAAAAGGAACCCTACAGTATGGGAGAATATATTTGAAAATGACACATCTGATAAAGGCTTGACGTCCAGAATATATAAAGAGCTCACACGCCTCAACAAACAAAAAACAAATAACCCAATTAAAAAATGGGCAGAGGAACTGAACAGACAGTTCTCTAAAAAAGAAATACAGATGGCCAACAGACACATGAAAAGATGCTCCACATCGCTAATTATCAGAGAAATGCAAATTAAAACTACAATGAGGTATCACCTCACACCAGTAAGGATAGCTGCCATCCAAAAGACAAACAACAACAAATGTTGGCGAGGCTGTGGAGAAAGGGGAACCCTCCTACACTGCTGGTGGGAATGTAAATTAGTTCAACCATTGTGGAAAGCAGTATGGAGGTTCATCAAAATGCTCAAAACAGACTTACCATTTGACCCAGGAATTCCACTCCTAGGAATTTACCCTAAGATCGCAGCAATCAAGTTTGAGAAAGACAGATGCACCCCTATGTTTATCGCAGCACTATTTGCAAATAGCCAAGAATTGGAAGCAACCTAAATGTCCATCAGTAGATGAATGGATAAAGAAGATGTGGTACATATACACAATGGAATACTACTCAGCCATAAGAAGTGGAAAAATCCAACCATTTGCAGCAACATGGATGGAGCTGGAGAGTATTATGCTCAGTGAAATAAGCCAAGCGGAGAAAGAGAAATACCAAATGATTTCACTCATCTGAGGAGTATAGGAACAAAGGAAAAACTGAAGGAACAAAACAGCAGCGGAATTACAGAACCCAAAAATGGACTAACAGGTACCAAAGGGAAAGGAACTGGGGAGGATGGGTGGGCAGGGAGGGATAAGGGTGGGGAAGAAGAAGGGGGGTATTAAGATTAGCATGCATGGCGGGGAGGGAGAAAGGGGAGGGTGGGCTGCACAACACAGAGAGGACAAGTAGTGACTCTACCACATTTTGCTAAGCTGATGGACAGTAACCGTGATGTGGTTGTTAGGGGGGACCTGATATAGGGGAGAGCATAGTAAACATAGTATTCTTCATGTAAGTATAGATTAAAAATTAAAAAAAAAAAAAGAAAGAAAGAAAGAAAGAAAAGGGGGATTACTCCTTGATAGGATAAAACTATTGGTAAATCAAAGATCAATGCATGCTTTAAATATCCTTAATGTTGATCACTTAAAGGGTGTCAGATGATCAGCTATAGAGGTACTCTTTTCTGATAATATTCCTTTCTCTTAATAAAAAAAAAAAAAGCAGTTACTGTGTGCTGACTTCCAATGAGTTCTGCACAGTGGTATAGAGGGCATGTCAAAGTGTGGGCAAAGGGTCTGTTTATTTCTATGCAGAAGATCAAGGCCTAGCTTGGATACCCAGAAAATGAACTAAGATACGATATGAGGAGGAGCTTCTGGCATCAGCACTCTCTGGAGGACTTGTGCCGGGGGATGATCATCAAAAAGGCTCCACAGGGATCTGGATGATGCTGCGGTTGTGGCTGCATCCAGCCCACCGTCTCCTGGACTTGCCATAGGAATGAGGAGGGAGATGTTTAGGCTGGCATGTGCATACAGTGAGACAACGAATTTGACCGGATCTGTACTGTTGGAACTCAACTAGGAGTTGGGAGGGGTGCAAGGTGTAGCACTCCAAAATCTTATGACTATAGACTATCTACGGTTAAAAGAACATATGGGATGTGAACAGATCCCAGAAATGGGCTGCTTTAATTTGTCTGATTTCTCTCAGACTGTTCAAGTACAGTTGGACAATATCCATCATATCATAGACAAATTTTCACAAATGCCTAGGGTGCCTAAATGGTTTTCTTGGCTTCACTGGAGATGGATGGTAATTATAGATCTGCATTGGTTATGTCACCATATTCCTATTATGTTAATATGTGTGTGCAAATTAGTTAGTAGTTTAAAACCTATACATACTTAAGGTACTCTACAAGAAGATATGTCAAAGAAATAATCAATCCTCCCATGTTTCCTTCCATATACTACATCTGTAGCTTTTCTTCTTTCTTCCTAATTACAACCCTTAAATAGAATTCGTGCCTCATATCGAATTTACCGAGTATCATAATTCCTCCAGGTGGTAAAGATACCTCAAGACAAGTGCTGGGCGTAGAAGCCACAGGGCATAAATCTGCAAAGAAGTAAAAAGCTAACCTTTTCAAACAATATGGCTTCTCTCTCACTTACCAACTTTACATTTCCCTGTATGGCCCCGGAAGATGACTGGTTAGCCAGAGACGGGTAAGATTCCTCAAGGGAGGAACAACCTAAGACAGGCACAGTCGCAGGGGGGCCATCAGGTGAGAATTTGGGGATCAACAGAGGTGAGGCTCAGAACCTCACCCCCCCCCTGCTTTGAGAGAAATCTTCTGCATCCTGGATGTCTTGCTGCCCTTGTCTAGCCTGGATTAATACTTAGTCCATAGGCACACACCTGATCATCTGATCATCTACATTTGCCCTCTTACAGCACTAAACTATGTTTTCTACCTTTATCTTGCATCTACCTACCACTTCAGCATTTTATTAAAAATAATAATAATAATAATAATAGAGGGAGAAATGTGGGATCAACATATAAATCAAGTACAAAAATCAAATGAATATTCATATTTGACCTGATTGTTTATAGGTCATAATGCGTGATCAAAACTGAAAGTTTCTGTGATGAATGCCCTTGTACTGTTCACCATGTAAGAATTTATTCACTATGTAAGAATTCGTTCACCATGTAAGAACTTGTTCGTTATGCTTCAGAAGATTGGAGACTGATGAGAATTAGGCTTGAGATGGATTAATGATTGTACATTGAGCATTGACCCCCCTATACTGAATTTTATTGTTGTTAACAACCATTTGACCAATAAATATGAGAGATGCCCTCTAAAAAAAAAAAAGCAATTTTAAATGCTATCTTGGAGAATAAACAGTAAGAACATCAAAAAGAATCCCCCGAAAAGAAGAGTAGCAAGGGGATGCCATATCAGATACCAAAATACTACCAAAACAGTCAGTCATTAAGTGAGTGATTCTGGTGAAAGAAGAAGCAGATGAGTCAATGAAAGAAAACAGAAAACACAAAAAGAAGATAAATTCTTAAAACGCCTGAGGAAAGCAAAATGAAACAATGGAAAAGATCGCTTGATAAAGGGTGTATGCAATCTTACGGAAGCAACCTCAGTGTTCATCAGTAGATGAATGGATAAAGAAGAGGTGGTACAGATACACAATGGAATATTATTCAGCCATAAGAAGAAAACAAATCCTACCATTTGCAACAGCATAGGAATGAGCTAGAGGGTATTATGCCCAGTGAAATAAGCCAGGCAGAGAAAGACAAGTACCAAATGATTTCCCTAATCTGTGGAGCATAACAACAAAGTAAAAACTAAAGGAACAAAACAGCAGCAGAGTCACAGAACCCAAGAATGGACTAAGAGTTAACAAAGGGAAAGGGACTGGGGAGAGTCGGTGGGAAGGGAGGGAGAAGGGGGAAAAAGGGACATTACGATTAGCAGACATAATGTAGGGTGGGCACAGGGAAGGCAGTACAGCACAGAAAAGACAAGTAGTGACTCTATAGCATCTCACTGCACTGATGGACAGTAACTGTAATGGGGTATGTAGGAGGGAATTGATAACAGGGGGAATATAGTAACCACGGTGTTGCTCATGTGAAACCTGAGCATAAGACTGTATATCAATGATTAACAAAATAAATAAATAAGTAAAGGATAAATAAATAAATAAATAATTGGGGAGGAGGGGGTACACGATCTGAGAGTTACATCCTTTCGCACCCTCCCTTCACTCATCCTGCTCCTGACCCTCCAACCACAACCACGGATGGGTAGGCTTCACCCCCTTCTCCAGCAGAGCCTATCTGCCTCTTGCCCTGGGCGCCCTTGTCCTGGCTGCAGGCACCCTTGCAGTCTTCTTCACATATGCAAAGGGCTTTCCAATTCCAGAGCTTTCACACTCTCACCCTCTGCCTTCCAGGCTCTTCTGCCTGATGTCCTTGTCTCACTCTTCACTCAACTCACTTTTGCTCACGGTCACTTCAGACAAGCCCCTCCCCCTTGCACCCTCTCCCCACTGTCCATGCTCTCTAGCCCCTCCATCTTATTTTGTTCCTCTGAACCTCACTGCCTGATACTACATAAGTATTTATGTTTTGTCTATCTCCTCCCACCAGAATATAAACTCCAAGAGCATGGGGACTGTTAGGTCTCGTTTGCTGCTGATCTCCAACATCTGCCACAGTTCTTGGCAAACAGCAGTGGTTCAGCATTTGATGAATGAATGAACATGATTACAGATAAACTAGGGCAAAACGGAATTGAGTATTTACCACATCTCTACCTAGGCTTTGAAGTGTTAGAAAAACCAAAGAGGATCATCAAGTTTGATTAAGAATTTAAAACAAAACAAAAAAAGTCTAAGAAATTTTAGCCACAGAAAAACAGAAATAATCACTGTCCTTATCACTGGAGTTCTGGAGGAGAAATTTTATTATACCCATGTGAAATACTATCCAGAGGCAAGCCATGGAGACTATGCCTCCAGAGATGATATGGAAAAACTGCTGAAGTTGATAAATCAAGTCAACATTTACAACACATACAGTAAAAGTAGCCTTGGACAGCACTTTCTGAAGCCTTTCTCAGCCCACATTCTCTTGCCATCTCTGAGCACTGCCCTTTTAGAACCTTATGGCCCTGTCCCCAGCATCCTGCAGACTGTACCAGAGGCAGACACCTAACACAAAATGAGCACCATCAGATTATCTCCCACTGAAATTTAAAACGAGGGTTAGGAGATCCTGGTGTACTGACTGGAGCTGCAGAACAGCCATCTTCCATCATGTATGCTAGAAAACAAAAAGGCTGATCTGCTGAGACAGAAATGAGAGATCATGTGAGAGACATACGCACACAGCGAGCAGCAGCTGTCTTAGCTCCTAACAGCTTCCTAGTGCTTGACTCCATCCCTTCTGATGCCGCTTCCTGCTTGGGAACATCACAAGCTACCTCTGAACTCTTACATTAATGGTATAGGGCCTTTCTTTTGTCTATCCTGGAGTTGGTATTTATTATTTAAAACTTTTAAAGTCTACCATAGAACAATAAAAAATAAAAAACTGTATCTTTGAATTTGGGGGTAACAGGTGATGACTCACTTTTGGTGCCTACATTTTCCTCATTTCCACCATAAACTTCAATTTTTAAAAAATGTTCTAAAATAGGTATGACAATACAGTAAGAGCATATATAATATGCCAAAGTGATGGAGCTTGTATTCAGGTAATTTATGATTTCTCCATTTTTAAAACTTTCTATAATGCAGAGGATATTGCTGTTATAATTTTTTTAATTATACTTTTCTCAGTCATCTGTGGAGCATAAGAAGAAAGCAAAATTTTAACCTGGGAAACCCACTCCTCGGAATTTACCCAAAGAATGCAACTTCTCAGATTCAAAAAGATATATGCACCTCTATGTTTATCACAGCACTTTTTACAATAGCCAAGATATGGAAGCAACCTAAGTGTCCATCAGTAGATGAATGGATAAAGATGTGGTACATATACACAATGGAATACTATTCAGCCATAAGAAAGAAACAAATCCTACCATTTGCAACAACATAGATGGGGCTGGAGGACATTGTCCTCAGTGAAACAAGCCAGGCAGAGAAAGACAAATGCCAAATGATTTTGCTCATTTGTGGAGAACAACAATGAAGCAAAACTGAAGGAACAAAATAGCAGCAGACTCAGAGATTCCAAGAAGGAACTAGTGGTTACAAAGGGGATGAGTGTGGGAGGGCATGTGGGAGGGAAGGAGAAGGGGATTGAGGGATATTATGTTCAGTACACATGGTGTGGGGGATCATGGGGAGAACAGTGTCGCACAGAGAAGGCAAATAGTGGATCTGTGGCATCTTGCTGCACTGACAGACAGTGCCTGCATTGGGGTATGGGTGGGAACTCGATAATATGGGAAAATGTAGTAACCACATTGTTTTTTCATGTGAAAGCTTCCTAAGAGTGTATACCAATAATACCTCAAAAAAAAAAGAAAAAAAGAATAAAGCAAAAACTGAAGGAACAAAAAAGCAGCAGACTCACAGAACCTAAGAATGAACTAAGAGTTACCAAAGGGAAAGGGACTGGGGAGGGTGGATGGGAAGGGAGGGAGGAGGGGAATAAGGGGCATTATGATTAGCACACATAATGTAGGGGAAGGCACAGGGAAGGCAGTATAGCACAGAGAATACAAGTAGTGACTCTCTAGCATCTTACTATGCTGATGGACAGTGACTGTAATGAGGTTTGTGGTGGGGACTTGATAATAGGGGAAATGTAGTAACCACAATGTTGCTCATGTGATTTTATATTAATGATACTAAAATTAAAAAAATTGAAAATAGATGAACTTCTTCTTCTTTTCCTTGCTCTTGATTTGTTAATAAATGAGACCTTGTCTTGAGAAAAAAAATTACACTTTTCCACTCTAATACCCAGATGAGGCAAACACACCACAAAAAAAGAAAATTACAGTCCAATACCCGTGATGAACACAGATACTCAACAAAATATGAGCAAACCAAATCCAAAAGTACATCAAAAAGATTATCCATCATGATCAAATAGGACTTATTTCAGGGATGCAGGATGGAACAACATTCAAAAATTCATCAATATCATCCAGCACATCAACAAAAAGAAGGACAAAAATCACATGATCATCTCCATAGATGCTGAAAAAGCATTTGACAAAATTCAACATCGATTCACAACAAAAATACTCAACAAAATGGGTATAGAGGGCAAGTACCTCAACATAAT